>NC_136944.1:17259504-17274504 GCF_949987615.1 Pollachius pollachius
ATTTGTGGACAGCCAGAGCAGGGGCCAGGAAATGGCTATGAATAAAAACAACATTTGTCCAATAACTTACTGTCAGTGCTGCAGCTCCAGGAAAGGGAAAAGCAAGACCCTGATTTAGTTTGAAGTGCGGAGGGATTCAGCCAGCAGAGACAGGCTCACAGATGATCATCTACTGCTGAGTGTAATCGTCTTTTCATGTGGATCAACCTGTCAAGGATTTGTGCAAATTGGGATTTTTCAATGTATTTTATTCTGAGGTAATATAGTTGTTTTTTCAGCTGAAAATGTCGAAGAACATTAGCATTTTTTGCGTTGTTCTTTTTACCCGTTCGTGTTTTTGGTTTCCTCTCTGGCTGACGTTAACACGTGTCCGTTGTGTGTCATGTGGAAGTGGGTCAGGGCCGGGTCGCCCCTGGATCTCTTTCCACTGGTGGGATGAGGCAAGGCCCAACTTGACACTTCTAAGCTGCAAGGCAGCTGTGGTGGGAAGCAATGTCTTTGCTTCCTGTTGCTCCATTAAATCTGCCTGTCCTCATTTGTTGTGTGCCTGTGTGTATGCCTATGTGTGTGTGTGTGTGTGTGTGTGTGTGTGTGTGTGTGTGTGTGTGTGTGTGTGTTTGTGTGTGTGTGTGTGTATGTGTGTGTGTGTGTTTATTTGTGTCCGATTGTTGCATGTCTGTGTGTGTGTGTGTGTGTGTGTGTGTGTGTGTGTGTGTGTGTGTGTGTGTGCCTGTGGTGTGTGTCCCTGTGTGTGTGTGTGTGATGTTTTTTTCTGGGGTTTGTGTGTGTGTTTGTGTGTTTGAGTGTGTGTGTGTGTGTTTGTGTGCGATTGTTGCATGTTTTTTTATTAACACACAACGCTATTCATCTGGTTTAACGCCACATACCCTAACAAATTTAGCCTTTCATACAGGCGACAATATGACAACAAAACCCACACCCAGCTGTTTTATATTTTCATCGGTGCATTTTGTGTGAGCTGCCAACTAAATATTGTCTATTTAATAAATGCTAAACAGTTAACGCCAAACAATTAAAGCAATCATAGCAATGGGATTTAGTACACTTATTAAGTTTGCTATTTATGGAGTAGCTCTCACAACTTTTGGATCCAGCGAGATATAGTTTCTCGGCGCACAAAAGCTATTTGTTTTGTTGTAATCAGGTTATTATTTAACTGCGGATTATCTTATAACTCAATCCTAATAGGAAAAATTATGAATGTTAGATTGCAGAAAACTTATCTGCTATGAGCCATATCAGCCATATCATCCATGAGATGGAAGAGGAATATATACAGGAGAAGATTGTATATGTTCCTAATAACTGAAATAATACAATAATACTTGATTGATACACAAACCCTTAAGGATACCTAAAACAGCAAAAGGTACTTGCATTTATTCCCATTATATATATATATATATATATATATATATATATATATATATATATATATATATATATATATATATATATATATGTATATATATACATTTATTTTTTTAAATAATGTTGTGATCCATGTACTTTTGTGTCATAGTTGGACTGAACAAAAGGTGTTTATTTGTCCTCCAATCTCTTACACTTGTTAACCGGTTCTGACCCACTATTGAGTCGATGCATCGGTTGAACCAGACAGAAGATGATGAGGGTCCTTCCTCCTTTTGCTTCATACAGCTATTGTATTGTATTTTATATTGTATATTGTTTTGGTTCTTTCCATCCGTCTTGCAGCACGGTGCTTAAGAAACACTAATAGAAATGGTTGTGCAAACGCTTCGAGGCAATTTATCTTGCCGTAGCTCAGTTAATACTCTGTCATCCCCACTATCAATCTTGCAACTCTTTATTCAGCCACCATCTTCCTGTTTAATTAAACCCGTTGGGATTGTGTGTTTTGAATTAGGGTTATGAAATACACACTTTTGCATTACTTGTGTGATCTGTCGTCTGAACTTGGAACAGATAAAGTTGTTTGTGGGCTGCCTTCATTTACAGGGTGATCTCTGCGGTGTTATAGCACATGGTAATCAACAACATTTACGTAACTTTAATATCCTTTCCGCTTGCTTAATCTTTCAAAGGTGTCGTGGTTTATCTATTTGCATTCCTTGCTTCCTCTATCTCTGACTAATAGGTGTTTTCTTCACACTTTGGAGCTGACCAGCGGCATCGCAGCCTGCCTCCGTGTCTCTCTCAGTCTTTAAACTCTTCTTTCATGAGTTTTTAATGGGCTTTTTTTCTCTCTCTCTTTCAACCCTCCCCATCAGATTACACATTTAGAGTCCTGATCAATCCCTGCGGCTCGGTTCTTTATTGAGCTACGGTTCCACTTTTATTCATCACCCCACTGGTGAACGCTCGAGCGGAGAAGCCCTGGCGTGGAGATGAGCGTTGGGGAGCGAAATGACCTCCGATGATACTTGGTCACGACCGCCAGTTGTGGGGGAGGGGGAGGGGAGAGGGGCCACTTCTGAGATTACAATAATTCCATGCCTGGGAGGATCGGCTTGCGAAAAAAGCAGAATACAAACACTAAAATTGTTCGTATTACTGTGAGGGCAGTTATTAAAGCTTTTATGAATTCTTCTTTTGTTCGTATTATGTGTTTTGCCAACCGCTGTTTCTTCCTCCTAAAGGGCGGTGTTCCTTTAATGACTTTTTTCATAGATAATATCACCAAAGTGATCTGATTACAGTGAAGATATAGTATCTGATTACATTTAGGGACAACCAACCTTAATGAGTACCTCTGTAATACGCTATTATGTTCATGAAACGGTGTAATGTTTGTGTGTGTGTTTGTGTTTAAACCTCCATTCTCTTTAGAGAGGGGACGGATTGCAGTTAGCAGTGTGTGTGTGTGTGTGTGTGTGTGTGTATGTGTGTGTGTATGTGCGTGAATGCGTGCATGCGTGTGTGTGTGTGTGTGTGTGTGTGTGTGGGGGTGTGTGTGTGTGTGTGTGCGTGTGTGCGTGTGTGTGTGTGTGTGTGTGTGGGAGACATGTGACTGTGTGAGACAAGTCAATCCACCTCCATGTCGATTGACTTGCTTCCCGTTGTGAGTCCACCTGCCTTTCACTTCAGTCAGAACTCCCCCTGTGGCTATGAACAGAAATAGGTAGCTGCGCAGTTAATTCAATCTTTTAGCTTTGTATTTAAAAGAAAAAAGGATCATAAAGAAACCTGCAGCATTATAATGTCATGTTATGTTATGATCAATCAATGTTTGAAAAGCCTTGTCCTTTAATGAACGCCCCTGGCCTACATTGCGCTTATTTACTCCCTGTCTATCTTACTTCATTTTTGGCTCCTAGTACCCCCTGCAGGACTTTCCATCTCCCCCCTCACCCCTTATCGCACTAACACAATAAACCGGTTTGTCTCTTGGATTGGATCAGTGGTTTACAGGGTTTACCTGTCAGCCTGTGTGTCTTATCTGGTCATCTACCTGGGTCGGATGACCCCTGAGCGGAGGGCATGGCAGACAAAGCAGAGATGACAGAATGGAAAAAACTAATTCGTTTTTTAAACTGTGCAGCTCCCCATCATTCAGAAATGAACGGGCAGATTTAGATGCGCAGCCTCCTTCCAATATATCAAAATATAACGCAACAAAATAAAGATAGTAACGAAACGATCACCAGTCCCACTTAATGGGCAGTATCCGTTATGAGGTGTCTAAACAGGTTTGCCAACCTTCTTTTACCTTCTGGGAATGGTGGGTGGAAGCCTTCTTGGTTTTTTTTGGACGGATAGGTGTAAAAAAGAATTCACTTTTCCCTTGGTGGCACACTGTCATCTCATCAGATGGGGGAACTCCACACCTCCTGTGTGTGTGTGTGTGTGTGTGTGTGTGTGTGTGTGTGTGTGCGCGTGTGTGCGTGCGTGCGTGCGTGCGTGCGTGCGTGCGTGCGTGCGTGCGTGCGTGCGTGTGCGGGTGTCATGCAGCCAGTGGGGATCTCACACACTAAAGGCGAGCCTTCACCGGGCCCCCCTGAGCGGTGAGGGATAGGGTGGCTGATCACACTTAGCAAGTGTGTGTGTGTTTGCACTCATCTGCTCACACCAGAGGGAGGGAGGGAGAGGGAGAGAGAGGGAAAGAGACACTTGCGGACACTGTATTCCTGTTTCCATAGCAACGATGGGATGACGATTCTTTTTTTTTCTTCTTTCTTCCTCCTTTTCCTGTCTCTTGTTCCTCGTTCCATTTCGTGAATATCCCCGCGAAAAAACACGTAAGCTCATTATTGGGAGCTTTGTGAATTAAAATGAAGTCTTCGAAATCTCCTCCACTTCTCCTCCCAGTCCTCAGGCTGTGTTGGGACTGGCCAAACGGGGTGTGGTTCATCTCCTTTTTATCTGTGTATGAGTTAATAAGGACCACTGGCTGTCTCGAGCCCCCATACAGCACTCTGTCTGTATAGGATGAAAGAGAGAGACAGTCAGAAGAGTCTTCCTCAATCTGCTCCCAGAGTTCTGTCCGAAGACTGGTAGTGTGTGTGTGTGTGTGTTTGTGTGTGTGTGTGTGTGTTTGTGTGTGTGTGTGTGTGTGTGTGTGTGTGTGTGTGTGTGTGTGTGTTTTTGCGTGAGAAACTGTATGGCGTGTGTGTATTCATTTTGTAATTTTTGTATAGGTGTATGAGTAAGTGCATGTGTGTGTGTTTCAGTGTGTGTTTGTGTGTGTGTGTGTGTGTGTGTGTGTGTGTGTGTGTGTGTGTGTGTGTCTGTGTGTGTGTTTGGGCAGCATAACAGACATATTGAAGGCAACACACTGTGTCTGGATGAGTGTTGAAGCGTGCTGGTCGATCAAGCGGTGTCTGTCAAGGCTATTCCAGTTTAGCTTCCAGCAGATCCTGCAGAACCGGCTCACACACACGGCTGAATGATCTCGAGGGCTGGTGCTGTGGGTAGGGGATTCAATCCCTCTGCCAAAAGGTTCTCAGTTTGATCCCCAATGTCCACATTCTAATCTGTGGGCATCCTTGAGCAGTATGCATAACCCCTAGACCTGCTCCTTGAAGGAGCTGTAGGTAAGGGCTATAAGAGCTATAATTTGAGTGTCATTTTAGCTGTCCAGCTGTTTGTGAGTGAATTGCTTTGTGAGCATATCTGATCCTAGTTGACTGTGGCTGCCTCTGTATGAGACCATTTTGATTGTAGATCGCTCATTTCTGACCAATCAGGGCATCTCTCCCCTAATCGGTTCATGTGATTCGTCTTGCCTGTCAAACACAAGTTGGTGAATGCACCGCTTCTCAATGGTGGAGAAACGTAGAGAGTAATGGGGGAGCTCTTTGGGTTGTGTATTCTCAAAATATTTCTCTCTTTGCTTTTACTTTCTCTCTCTTTCAATGGACAAATCTTACCTACAGCAGCTGTGGTCAAATCGCATCTGAAAACCACTGTAACTCTTCTTAGATGAACGGGTCTGCTATGATGACTGAATATGAAATCAACAACACGGGATGTTCATGTAGGCCCACTGTTCGTCCGGCAGGAGAAAGCAATCAACGGAAAAAAAAAAAGAAGGAAAGAAATAAAAATAAAAGGCAAACGGTAATTACAGCTGCCATTGTTGTAGCAGAACCGTGAGGGGAAGTCATTTGTTGCTCTATATTCAATCACGGGTGATAGCCAGAGCCACTGCTGGAGATCTGGAGCTGGTCGGTGCACAGGCCGGGCCGGGGAGCCCCTTCCCCCCACCGCCCACCCGCCTTCAGCCCGCTGCAACGCCCGTATGGCGCTGTCCTGTTCTCCCGCCCAGATTGCCGGCCTTTCATACAACCATTATCTTACCTCTCTTTGTTTCTGTTCCCCCTCACTGGGCCCTCCAGGAGTGCGCTGTTACATTCTGTCACCCCCACCCCCACCCCTCCTTCCCTATACACACACACACACACACACACACACACACACACACACACACACACACACACACACTGTTTCTCAGGCCTGTGTAAAACCGGGATTTATTTTCATGATTCTCCAATGATGGCGTCTTCAGACTTTGCTTTGCTTTCTTTCTCTCTCTCTTCCCCCCCACCCTCTCTCTCTCTCTGTCTGCCTGTCTGTCTGTCTGTCTGTCTGTCTATCTGTCTGTCTGCCTGCCTGTCTGTCTGTCTGTCTGTCTGCCTGTCTGTCTGTCTGTCTCTCTCTCTCTCTGTCTGTCTGTCTCTCTCTCTCTGTCTCTGTCTTATCTCTTGGTGTTTCTCTCTCTCTATTTACTGCCCATGTCTTTATCTCATTGTCAGGGTGCAGGTAGAGTTCTATGTGAATGAGAACACATTCAAGGAGCGCCTCAAGCTCTTCTTCATCAAAAACCAAAGATCCAGTGAGTTGTCTGTGTGCTGTTTCTGTTTGATGAGGGCCCACTACTTATTCTTTTGCTGTAATTGGTTTTGTATGCATTTGTGTGACGTGACGTGGCGTGCGGTGATGGTGTACTTCCTGTCGTGAGATGCTTGCCCTTTTCTCGTCTGTGTCCGTGGTTTCATTTGTCTCGTAGTTTTTTAAGTATTTTCTGCACAAGAGATTTACAATGCATGGATTTGTTGCTGTTTTTGTTGCTTGGATTTTCTTTCACTCCTTTTATCACATTGCAGGTCTGCGGGTGCGAATGTTTAACTTCTCTCTGAAAGTGCTGAGCTGTCTGCTGTACATTGTCAGAGTGCTGCTGGATAACCCTCAGGAGGAGCAACGGGACTGGTGAGCAACAGGTGGAATATGTGGACCCATGATGGACATCCATGATGGAGATCCAAGATGGAGATCCAAGATGTAGATCCAAGATGGAGATCCAAGATGGAGATCCAAGATGTAGATCCAAGATTGAGCCCAAAGATCTAGAACGGAGATGTAGATCCAAAATGTAGATCCAAGATGGAGATCCAAGTTGGAGATCCAAGATGGAGACCAAAGATGTAGCTCTAATATGTAGATCAAAGATGTAGATCCAAGATGTAGCTCCAAGATGTAGCTCCAAGATAACATTTTATGAGTTATAGTTGTCATACATTTTATTAATTAAAAATACTTGTAGAGGATGAGTCAGGAAAATTAAGTCATATTTGCAGTATGTGCAATTATTCAAACTCAAACAGGATAGGATGTCATAAATAAAACATTCATTATAGAGTAGCGCAAGAGTGACAGTGCTTCTGTTCCCCTGCCTGCTCCACCCACAGACTTCTCTGGATTTATTTTTAATCATAATAGTGTTGGGTGTGAGATCTTTCTCCATGTCGGAAGAGACTTTCCATGATTTCCTTTTATGGACAGACTCTTCAAGCAATGGACATGCTAAGTAGTTCGTCCATTTGTCTGAGATATTACCATTCACCAGTAAGGCGGTAACAAGGTTAAACAGAACACATTTTTTAGCAAGCAATCGATTTTTTTGTTTTAAAATTATTTTGCTGCCAAAACAGCCAAAACATCTTTGCAGAGCAAAGTATGAATTTTTTAGAAATTCTCCTTGACTGAAATCAAGGTGGCAGTCCTACTGGTACCAAAAACCACAACAGCCGCAGGGCAGGAGTCAGTCCTTGCATCACTTACAAATTGTTTGGTTGGCTATATATGGATTTCTTTATAGATATATTCATGGATTCACACCAGTTGTTATTCGCAGGGCACATATACACATATACTTTCTTTGCCCGTTTGAGGCATGAACCTTTACTTTGTCCATTGGGGATTTGTCTGCCACCCAACAAAATGGCCTCCTCCCTGGGCCAACTGTTGCGTAATACATAACCGAAGCCCTTTCAGCTATTGTCTGCGTCAATCAGACGGGTTGATAGCATCCTTTGCTCCCCCAAGAGAATTGGTGAGATAACAGTTATAGAAAGAGTTTTGGAAATATGACAGTTAAAGAAATAACACACGGGAATGATTGAAAAGTAAGACAAGGTGGAGGAAATTGGGTTTAGAGTGAGATGCAATCTGGGAAAACGAGGTTTTTGTTGGGGGTGAGCCCAAGAGTCTGTCCAGTGAGGCTGCTCTGTCATTCAGAGAGATGGAGCAAATAATCATGAATCATGAAAATCCTGTGTGTGTGTCTGTGCGTGCATGTGTAACTGTCTTTGCGTGTCTGTGTGTGCGTGCGTGCGTGCGTGCGCGTGTGTGTGTGTGTGTGTGCGTGTGTGTGTGTGTGTGTGTGTGCGCGCGTGTGTGTGTGTGTGTGTTGTCTCCCACAGTGTGGGCGGCGTTAACTGCACCAAGCAGAACACAACCTCCCGTCCCTGGAGCGAGTTTGACTGGTAAGTTAAGTCGTCTTCCCCCTTATCTCCCTTACATTTCCTCCACATCCCCCCTCCCCCATATCTCACCCCGCCCCCACATCCCCCCCCCTATATCCACCCACAACTCCCCCAACATCCAGAACCATATCTGCCACTCATCTCCCTCTGATCCACACTACATCATCCCCCCAACATCTCCCCCATATCTCTCCCTTACCCCCCCCCCCCCCAACATCCCTCCCACATCTCCTAATCTCCAATTGGTTGTGACCACAATGTTTTCCCTCCCCCCGGACGAGGGGGAGACGTCGGGGGAACACAATCAATGCCATCTGACTCTAAACAGCCGGTATTGAACATTTCACTTTCACGTTCATTCGTCACACTGGCTCTGTATGGATTACCTGCCAACATAATGTATACACAGGCTCTGTGAGGCCAAATCAACTGGCAACTAGTGGAGATGAAGCACTGGAGGGAGGGAGGGAGGGAGGGGGAGGGAAGGAGAGAGAGGGAGAGGGAAGGAGAGAGAGGGAGAGAGCGGGAGAGAGAGGGAGAGAGGGAGAGAGAGGGAGAGAGGGAGAGGGAATAAGAGAGAGGGAGAGAGAGGGAGAGAGGGAGAGGGAGGGGGTGAAGGAGAGAGAGGGAGAGGAAGGGGGAGAGAGGGAGATATAGGGAGAGAGGGAGAGAGAGAGGGGGAGAGGGAGGGAGAGAGAGGGCGAGAGAGAGAGAGAGAGGGGGAGAGGGAGAGAGGCAGAGCTTCAAGTAATATAAATATATGGCAAACAATTGTATGTATGGCTGTGTGTGTGGGGCCGTATGCGTGTGTTTGTGGCTGTGTGTGTGGCAGTGTACGGTGTGACTGTGTGTGTCAGTATGTGTGTGTGTGTGTGTGTGTGTGTGTGTGTGTGTGTGTGTGTGTGTGTGTGTGTGTGTGTGTGTGTGTGTGTGTGTGTGTGCATGCATGCATGCACACACGCACACATGAGAGATAGAGAGGGAGGTAGGGAGGGAGGGAGGGAGGGAGCGAGAGAGATATACCGGAGACATATATTGACACTTGGACAGGCCTGGCCATAACTTGTGCCCCTAGATGTATTAATCTGATGGGTGGCCGGTAAGGCTGGCTATGCTCTGGCTCGGACAAAGACAGGAAGCAGTGACAGACGGAGCTGAGCAAAGGGATTTGCCGTCTTATACTTCAGATCATATGGGAGCCAATCAGAGCAATCAGAGGGCGGGCCAGCCATGATGATGAGCCCCTTGGTGCCAGTAAAAAGAAAGTCCCCTCTCTCTTCGCTTCCTTAAGGCTTTGCAATTCTTCTTTGTTGTGCACATAGTACTTTTTGTGCAGCAATACAAACACTCTGGCAGCTGTGCCCGCCTCAGACACTGAGGCGCAGTCGCCATAAACATGAATCAAACATGAAGTGTAGCAACAACATTATTGTTATCTTGTGATGTTTTGTGTGAGTGTGGAGAGGACTTTCTTCTGCTCTCCGTTGTATTTGTGTCATCTGTTTTAATGTGTTCTGGCTCTCGCTCCGTAGGAAGTTGATCATCTGGGTGGACAGACCTCTGCCCCTCTGGGCACTGCAGGTTAGACTTACACACACACACACACACAAACGCAGGAGCGCACACAGACACGCGCACACAAGCAGGGGGATGAATACAAACACACATACACACGCAGTGACACTAACACACACACACACACACAGTGACCCAAACACACACACACACACATAAACACACACATGCAGTGACACAGACACAAACACACACACACAGGCAGTGACACAAACACACACACACACACACACATAAACACACTCACAATGACACACACATACATACAAACTAACACACTCACAATGACACACACATACGTAAACACACACACACACTGATGCACCGACACACAACTGTACAAGGAAAATTGGTTCAATCTTATTTTACCAGTGGCCAACTTGCCAGTTGTATTTCGATGTGTAGCATTTTCTCACACTTGAACACCCACATTCACACACGAGCGTGAATGTGACCACAGACACAGACATACTATTGCCCACAAGTGCACCAACACTTCACATGAAACAATTTGAGCTTTCCATAAGCCTACTTTCTGAAGTTCAATCATCTGAACGCCCACTCATTGTTGCCACCCACTCTCTCTCTCTCTCTCCTTCTCGCCTCTCCCCGCATGGTTGTGCTTCTCTCTCTTCCTCATAATTCTCTCTACCATGCTTTCTTCTCTATTCCATTGCCCTACTGCTTTCCATGTTCTCTTTTCATCTATCTTTATGTCCACCTGTCTGATTCTCTCTCCCTGTCTCTCCCCATGTCTCAATTTGTCTTTCTCTCCTTATTTATTCATCAAATGTTTTGGGTTCTTAGGCTTCTTTGTATTTGTATGGCTTCGGAAAGATTGTAAATGTAAAACTCTCTCTACCTATCTCTCTTTACCTATTTTCTCCCTCTCTATCTCGGACTCTCTCTCTTTCCCTATCTCGAACTACTTTTCTCTCTACCTACCCCTCTATCCCTATCTCTCTTTATCCCTCTCTTTCTCTTCCTCTGCGTACCTCTCTCTCTCTCTCTCCCCCCCTCTCTCTCTCTCTCTCTCTCCCCCCCTCTCTCTCTCTCTCTCTCTCTCTCTCTCTCTCTCCCCCCCCCCTCTCTCTCTCTCTCTCTCTCTCTCCCCCCCCCCCTCTCTCTCTCTCTCTCTCTCTCTCTCTCATTGCCCAGGTGCTGGTGGTGTTCATCAGCTTCTCAGAGACCATGCTGTTGGTGTATCTCTGCTACAAGGTGACCAATCAATCAAACTTTATTGATTCAACGCTTTTTGTGCAAAACGTGAGAGAATGGTGAGAGGCTGCCTCTATCCTCGAACATCACACATGCACACACGCGCACACACACACACACACACACACACACACACACACACACACACACACACAGCCAAGAGTAAACAGCCCTGGGCTTTGTAATCTGCATCGTTCCTTGTGTCTGTACCTCCCTTGTTTGTACGTTCTGATGTCACTGCCTTATTGTAGCAAGCACTTGTCGCCTGTGTGCCTCATCAAGAAGACAGCAGTGGCCCCCATGTTCTGCTATTGCTCCTTGTCTCAAGGAGTTCCCTAGCTGTGTGTGTGTGTGTGTGTGTGTGTGTGTGTGTGTGTGTGTGTGTGTGGGTGTGTGTGTGTGTGTGGGTGTGTGTGTGTGGGAGGGCGGGGGGCGGGAGGGCGGGGGATCTCAACACAGCTTGAATTGCCGACGTGTTGGAGAGAAAGATGGAGAGAGCGAGATTGAGAGATGGTGAGAATTGGAGAGGGAGATGGAGGGAGATGGAAAAAGAGAGAAAGCAAGGGTGAGATAAAAACATATATATATATATATATATATATAGAGAGAGAGAGAGAGAGAGAGAGAGAGAGAGAGAGAGAGAGAGAGAGAGAGAAGGGACGAGAGAGAGAGGGCGAGGGATATCTAGATAAAGTGGATTAAAGTGGCGGGTTGGAGAGAGAGAAAGATGGCGAGAGAGAGAGATACACAGAAGGATAGAGATGAGGGGGAGAGCGAGGGATGGCCAGCAGCGAACGCCCCGGGGGGAATCCCTGCCGTTGAGCCTCTGTGAGAGCCCCCTTTCCGGGAGGCAGCCCTGCCTTTCATGTTGTGTGTGTGCAGTAAAACCACCCCGGTGAAGGGGCTCAGCCACCACTTTATACATTAGCCCCGGCCGCAGCCTTAGCATTTAAACCTGATTGATTCCCGCGGACGTCCCCCAGTCCGGGCCCTTCCTACGCCAGTCACCGAGGGGTCAGCCGTACGTGGGCGTTGTCAGACACATAAAGAACGCCAGCGAGCCGGCTGACATCTTAATTGACTCGGATAGGGCTTTGGCAGGAAGTGAGGTCACGCATGTCCCCTCACTTGTGAGGGCCTCTCGTTCGTGTGTTTCCTCTGGAAGATTGCAGCGGTGGTGAAGGCGGGCCGTATTACCTTGAGCTCTCCGCTGTCGTTCACCTCTGTGAGTGAGATAATCTCCCACAGGCTTGTGTGATAATTGACTTCCTTGATCCTTGACCCTATGTGTGTGTGTGTGTGTGTGTGTGTGTGTGTGTGTGTGTTTGTGTGGGTGCGTGTGGGTTTATTTGATTGTGAGTATGTTTGTGGGTGGGTGTGTATGTCTGTGTTTGTGTGTGTGTGTGTGTGTCTGTGTGTGTGTGTGTGAATGCTTGATTGTGTGTGTATTTTTGATTGTGTGTGTGTGTGTGTGTGTGTGTGTTTGTGTTTGATTGTGTGTATGTGTTTGAGTATGTGTCTGTGTGTGTAAGTGTGTGTGCTTTTCTTGATTGTGAGTATGTTTGTATTTGATTGTGTATATGTTTGTGTGTGTATGTGTGTGTGTGTGTGTGTGTGTGTGTGTGCGTGTGTGCTTGATTGTGTGTGTATGTTTGATTGTGTGTGTGTGTGTGTGTGTGTGTGCGTAAATGCTTGATTGTGTGTGTATGTTGGATTGTGTGTGTGTGTGTGTGTGTGTGTGTGTGTGTGTGTGTGTGTGTGTGTGTGTGTGTGTGTGGGCCTGTGTTTCCAGGGTAACATTTGGGAGCAGGTGCTCCGAGTGGCCTTCATCCTGGAGATGATCAGCGCCGTTCCTTTCATGATCACTGTGAGTACAAACCCTGGCAGGAGCCCTTGAGCAAACCACCTGTCAACCACATAGGGAATGGCTGCCATAGACTCAATGAGCAATAACACATCAAACCCTAATGTCCCTTCCACCCAGAGGGTATTATGTGGGGTCCATTCTTGCAATCAGCCAGATGATTTAACTCATTACGCTGTTCGTCCTGAGCTGTGCCAGTCCTCAAATTCAGATGGTTGACTCTAAGCGATTGGGATTGCTTCCCGACGTGGGGCTTGATGGTTGCTATTACTGCATCCTGCAACGCCACCCATTTTGCTCTTTGAAATCCTCTGCGTTTATTCCCTTCTTCCCTGACAGGTGATTGTGCCTTCCTTCAGAAACCTCTTCATCCCCGTGTTTCTCAACTGTTGGCTGGCTAAACATGCCCTCGAGAACATGATAGTGAGTGCAACCCCCCCCAACAAGTACCTCTTCCTCTCCTCCCAGCAATCACATCGATCTATCAATGACTATTGGACATGCCAGCAGTCCCTGTTCAGTTTGAGCATGACACCATAACAATGAGGTTATATCTGTTGTAGAAACATAGCTTTGGAGTGCTTGGTTAACTGCTGGTTTAAACACCCTCATCCAGTCCGAGTCAGGCTGATTTGACTATGGGGCTGGGTGATTCTGCTTTAATCAAGCCATCAACCACACACACTCCACAATGACCTTGAGCATTGCAGTTTCTCTATCCGTGTTTCGCCATTTAGGAAGTGATTAAGCATTTTGAATTCATCTCATTGATTCCTTGAATACTGCTCTGTATTCATCGTATTCATCTGTATTGAAGCATTCATTATATTGCTTGGGTGTAGGCCTTTTTTTCTTTCCTCACACCACATAAAGGAGGTTGCTAAATATTATACTCTTTAGTTTCAATGCATTACTGTTTATGTACATTTGTGTATATTGTTAGTCAACTTTTTCCGATTTGTGCTCGATCTGATTCTCTCTCTCTCTCTCTCTCTCTCTCTCTCTCTCTCTCTCTCTCTCTCTCCCTTCATAGAATGATCTCCACAGGGCGATCCAGCGGACGCACTCAGCCATGTTCAACCAGGTGGTGATTCTCATCAGCACACTGGTCTGCCTCATGTTCACTTGGTGTGTAGCATCACACACTGTCCTTACAAACCATTATCGCACATTGCAGCTTGAAACACTGGGCTCACAAACCTTGAAAAGTCACTTTAGCTAGCTCAAACACTGGTCTCACAAACCATGAAGAGTCACTTTAGCTAGCTCAAACACTGGGCTCACAAACCATGAACAGTCACTGTAGATAGCTCAAAAACTGTTCATACAAACGATTAGCTAGCACTATAGCTAACTCAAAATATGTTCTTGTAAACCCAGAGCTAACTCTGTAGCTGGCTCTCCTTTGTACTGTATTTATACCAAACATTCTGTTCTTTGCCTACCAAAAATAAGTTGGTACATTTGGTGCATTTCTATGCATGGCTATTCTGATTAGACACACACACACACACACACACACACACACACACACACACACACACACACACACACACACACACACACACAAACACACACACAAACACAATGCACTGCTGCACATGGCCTCTGACCAGAGCTCCCGATCGGGGCTCCCATGCTTCACTGAAAACAGTTTTAGGCCCATTGCCCATGCACACCTCCTCTTCTACTCAACAACAACATTCCCCCCCCCCCCAACTTCCTGTCCCCCCCCCCGTACACCGCCTCCCATGTTTCTGTTTTAGTATCTGTGGTATCCAGCACCTGGAGAGGGCGGGGAACAAGTTGACGCTGTTCGACTCCCTGTACTTCTGCGTGGTGACCTTCTCCACGGTGGGCTTCGGGGACGTCACACCCCAGATATGGCCCTCCCAGCTGCTGGTCGTCATCATGATCTTCGTGGCGCTCATCGTGCTTCCCATCCAGGTAAGAGCTGGATCACCAGAGACAAACACACACACACACACACACACACACACACACACACGCACCTGCACCTACGCACGCACACACACGGACGCATGCAGGCACTCACAGACTCATACACACGCACCT
>NC_136944.1:17287004-17289161 GCF_949987615.1 Pollachius pollachius
TCTGTGTGTGTGTGTGTGTGTGTGTGTGTGTGTGTGTGTGTGTGTGTTTGCAGTGTGCAGTGCGCAGTGCACGTGCACACTGTGTGTTTACACACGAGAAGCCCCTTTGCTTTGTGAGATATCAATATTTGAACAAATCGCTTCCTGATCCTTGAGCCCAGGAGGTCTGGGTTGAGAGTGGCTGTGTTCCTGATCCCACCCCCTGCAGTGTGAGAGGAGCCGCCGCTACAGCAGCCGGATCAGCTCTCCTAATCAGAGCGGAGCTGTCAGCGGCCCATTCAGCTGCGTAATCACTCGCCCGCGGATCCTTTTCACTCCATCAAACCGCACTTTCCTCCTTTTTCCTTCCCTCTGACTCCGCCAGCCTACAATTACTCAACATCCCAAAAATGCCAACGGGTCCTTTGAGCAGACGCTGGTGTCTGACACGGATATTGAAACGCACGTGTGGTTAGACAATCCGGATTGTCATGTGCCTCGTGGCTCATCGTCTCGGGCTAACGCAATCGAGGGGGGGGCGGGAGAAGCTCCCTGGGTCTCGGCCCCCTGATGGGTCGTTAAAGACAACAATAACAACCACGACGGGCTCTGATTTGAAGGGCTCTACTGGGTCGGGGCTGTGCGATGCTGGGGCAGCGAGGCACTGCAGCAACAGGTGGAAGAGCCTTATCTGTGTGTGTTCAGTGGGCCGGTGGTCGGCCTCTTTGTTTAGTCCCAGGAGGGAGCCTCGGATAGTGGTTCAATTGGAGTACACAAACACACACACACTCACACACGCACGCACTAACGCACACGCACGCACACAAACACACGCGTACACACGCGCGCGCAGATGCAGCAGCAACAGCAAAAATTCCTAATTGCATATTCCTGGAAGTCAGTATTGAATTTTTTGTGTGTGTGTGTTTGTGTGTGTGTGTGTGTGTGGTGTGTGTGGTGTGTGTGTGTGTGTGTGTCTGTGTGTGTGTGTGTGCGTGCGTAAATCTCCATGAAACCTTGTCAAATGTTTACACACAGGTATAAGCGGCTGTCTGCTTGTGCGTCTGCTTGTGTGTGTGTGTATGTGTGTGTGTGTGTGTGTGTGTGTGCGTGTGTGTGTGTGTGTGTGTGTGTGTGTGAGAGTGTGCACATGTGCGTGTGTGTGTGTGAGAGCGAGGACGATGCGCAGGAAGCGTGTTTCCCCCTGGCAAACAAATGTAACGCCTCTCTCCGTGTCATTTGCTTCCTGTGTCCACAGACCATGTGGTCTGTGAAGAGGAGTTTAAGTACGCCATGCTGGCTCTGAACTGTGTGTGCCCCGCGACCTCCACGCTCATCACCCTGCTGATCCACTCCTCCAGAGGACAGTGAGTACACAGGTCCCCACCCCTACATCCACCACCCCGCGTCCCACCTACACCGCCCAAAACCCATGGTTTTGTTGGTCCTTTTTCATTTTGTCTCTCTTGTCCTCGTCTGCTCATTTCTCTCACTCTCTCTCTTTCATTCTCTCTACTTCTCCCTCTCAACCTCTCACCTTCCCTCTCATTGTCCCTCTACCTGTCTGTCTGTCTGTCTGTCTTTCTCTCTCTCTGTCTCTCTCTCTCTCTCTCTCTATATATATATATATATATATATATATATATCTCTTCTCGTGCCTGAGGTTTGAACACAGCGTGAGTTGTGTTAAGACGCTAAGTGTAGCAGGTTACTATAGAGCCATAGTCAGGTAGGCCAGAGGGGGGGGGGATGTAGCCCCCGCTGTGCTAAGACTCATGTGCCCCATGTCCTGTCAGAGCAGTGCCCCAAGAGGCCTTCAAGCAACGTGCTGGAGCTTTTCAACCGCTCAATGGGTCGGCCATCTTTTCTTTTTTTTTTTTTCTTTTTTGTTGATGCTATTGATGCTATACGTTTATTCTCAGGCTGTTTTCATTTAAACTCAACGGCGCTTTAGCTGATCTCGCAGCCCCCAAAGGATCGAATCTACTATTTTGTCCCTAGCTCATTCCACTCGGAGGTACAGAAGGCATTGAATGCCGTTTCGTTGTCGTCGTTGCCGCACGGGGCAGCAGCCCTGCTGAACTTGGTATTGATACCACTTGTTTACTTACCGCGGCCCTTTTCACTCGCTAGCCATGGGCTCTTGCCCTAACCACCCAGTCAGCTGCCTCCCAAGAT
>NC_136944.1:17291861-17386861 GCF_949987615.1 Pollachius pollachius
AAGGTAGGAGAGTTCCCAAAGTACCCCCCACTGCTCACTAGCACCCGGCTGTGGTACCAAGCTGATGCTGGCCAGATGAGCCAATGAGGACTCTGCGGCCGACATCGTTGATCCATAGCCACTTTTGAAACCAAATGTTTATTCAGGCATCGGTATTATGTAGACTTAAAGTGTTACGAAGTGCTGCATGCTGAAGTAGCATAAATTATGGTGAACAGTTGAAATTGTAAGTGGGCCTCATGGGCCTCACAAGCGCAAACACAAACGCACACACTTAATATGAGGGACCACCTGGGACAGAATTCATACTTGGTCTTACACACACTATTATAATCTCGCATATACACCACTATACTCATACACACACAAACTATTATACTCCTTTTACATGCATGTATGAGAGAGAATAGTGGTGTATGTGAGAGTATAGTAGTGTGTGTGAGAGAGTATGGTTGGGTATGTGAGAGAGTATAGTAGTTTGTGTGAGAGAGTATGGTTGGGTATGTGAGAGAGTATAGTAGTGTGTGTGAGAGAGTATAGTAGTGTGTGTAAGAGAGTATGGTTGTTTATGCAAGCGAATATAGTAGTGTGTGTGAGAGAGAATAGTATTGTGTGTGAAAGAGTATAGTAGTGTGTGTGTGAGAGAGTTTGACTGAAATGGAAGTGAGTTTGATTCCTCAGTTCCTGATTGGCTGACAGAAGAGGCGTTAGCTTCTGGCGCTCAAAATACCGTGCTGTCGTTTCACTCTGGAATCTCCAGTGATTTTGTTATGCTGCGTTCGCACCAAAAAACGATTTGGTCGCTTGTTCTCGTGGTCGCCTGAGTTTGAGAGAGGCTTCCTCTTTGTGACCGCCAATTCATTCTAAACCCTAGCCGGCCTCTACGTGTTGAGGAAGTACCAGAGGCGTCAGAAAAACCGACGCAGTCGTTTAAGCTTCATAATATCATCCGTTCTATCTAATCTAGAACTCTCCGGGAGCTCCGGCGGGAGTCCAGGAGTGTGTGTGAGAGAGAATAGTAGTGTATTTGAGTCCAGTATTTTGAGCGCCATAAGCAACCGCCTCTTCTGTCAGCCAACTGAGGCATCAAACTCACTTCCGTTTCATTCAAACTCTCTCAAACACACTACTATATTCTCTTTCATAAACAACTATACTCTCTCACACACACTAATATATTCTCTTTCATAAACAACTATACTCTCTCACACACACTACTATTCTCTCTCAAACACACTACTATATTATCTTGCATAAACAACTATACTCTCTCACATACACAACTATACTCTCTCATACATGGAGTATAATAGTGTGTGTGTGTATGAGTATAGTGGTGTATATGCAAGATTATAATAGTGTGTGTAAGACAAAGTATGAATTTTCCCCCAGGCGGCCCCTCATGCACACACACACACACACACACACACACACACACACACAAACACACACACACACACACACACACACACACACACAGCTACATCGGTTACAACAGATGTGTTCCTCAGGAATATAGCTGAGTCATGTTGGCAGAATGACCAACACTTTGTGTGTGTGTGTGCATCTGTGTGTGCGTCTGTGTGTGCGCGTGAATCTGTGTGCGTGTGTGTGCGTTTGTGCATCTGCGTGTATCTGTTTGTGCGACTTTGTGCGTGTGGGTTTGTGTGTGTGTGTGTGTGTGCGTGTGCTCGTTTGTGTGTGTTTGTGTGTGTATGTTCCTGCAGAAGGAGAGAGAAAAGGGATCCAACCTGGTGTTCATGTTCCGGCTGCCCTTCGCAGCAGGGAAGGTTTTCAGCGTCAGCATGCTGGACACTCTGCTCTATCAGGTGACCTTTGACCCCCAATATAACCCACTGCATATAAACCCCAAGCTCCCAGAGAAATGATTTCCCGAATATTCCAAGATATGGTCTACATATTATGATGTACATAGTGGATACTCTTCGATCTTGAGAGCCACAGAATTCCTGTTCGGAGCCATTCCAACTCCAGACTGGTTCTGCTTTCTACTGCTGGGAACTTGAGTTCATGTCCTCCCAGATACTGTTGATATGCAATAAAACCGTCAAAATCGGAAGATCTCTTCTCAGAAATAACTGCAGAAGATTCACTAGTCAGGCCCCATGTCAGGATATTGTATATTAATGACCAGTGATGTTTGAAGTCCGAGCAGTAACGCGTGACTTCTGCTGTCTGGGTATTTCGAAATATTACCAAAGGGATCATCAAAGGTCATATCTGATGAGGATATACCAGTCATGTAATCCTATTTCCCGCTGATTTATAACTAAATACTGTAAATTAATATCTATGTAATCATTTAGCGATTGATCCACACATTTACATATCTATGTTAAATCTGATCACAGATTTTGATGCACGTTGCCGGATTTCCATACACATTCACAAATCTCATTCGGCATTGAAAGATTATTTTACACATTTACAAATCAGATTATGCACACATGGATCGGTATACAGTGACACAACTCTCCACTGACATTGGTAAATAGTTAGTCTACAATGGTGTACAATAATGGCCCAATTTGTAGGCAAGATGATAAAATAAACTGTTGATTTGAGTGTTTATTTCACAAGAAACCTGTTCAAACTTTTTGGAGCGAGCTACGGAGATTGATTTGACTCATCCGCCAACTAAATGTTGGCGGGTGAATATGTACTACGTGTGAGCCAAACTTGGACCGATGGGGCGTATTTAAACACGTTATTTATTGGGTGCTAAACGTCCGCTCTCTTTCATATGAATTAGGGCATTAAGGTGTATTACCTGTTCGGTTGCTTGCTCAGAGCCAAAAGGGAAATATTGTGGATCCAACCATGTTCTTCATATTGAAAGACAGTATGTTACTCTCCAGGCTCCAGGCCTGCAGGAAGTGATGTTATTCCTCAATGAGAGATCATCTGCAGATACAAACAATTTAGTACATGCACACCATGTACTACATTTATTCATTTGGAGGCCCTTGCCCGACAGGAAGTGATTTAATTAATTTTGAACGACGAGGTCTCATAGGGCACCATTCTGAAAGGCTCTTTCATATGCTAAGATATTGGATGTCTTAAAGACGTGAATCAATATTTTATCAAAAATGAGGCCTACAGACAAAACTCCAAATAGGTTTCGGTAAAACCCTCTGTCTTCAAGAAAATATCCGTTATGGAAATCCCTGGAGTTCATTTTATATCTGACCCAAAACAAGAGCAATCTGTTGTAAATATTCCATGCATAGGATACGACAAAAGGTCACGATATGCCACTGAAAGTGCATGTATTCTTATATTTCTGGATTCTGGTCCAAGTTCACCCAGTTCAAAGACACTGTTCATCCGGCCTGGCCTGTAACACATGGTGAACTAAGACGTGCTTGTTCTGTTCAGTCCTTTGTGAAGGACTACATGATCTCCATCACCAGACTGCTGCTGGGCCTGGACTCCATGCCCGGCTCAGGCTTCCTCTGTGCTGTGAGTACCAAGACACTCAACCATGAGAGTGATACGAACTGGCCTGCGTTAAAGCTGCTCCTGCCCCTACTGCTAAATTTACTACCACTGCCTCGTCTACTACTTTTACTGCTACTACGACTACAACTGCGACGACTAAAACGAACAGAGATGGCCAAACATACATTAAAATGTATCCAGATACAAAATCAATTACCTCCTCTTTAATGTATCAAATTCAATTACAAATGACTTGTGAGCAAATGTATTTAATTAAAATACATCAAATAGATAAAGTAACATGCCATTAACTGTTGTTATCTATGTCACTGAGGGAATCAAGCATCAGCAGGTAATTTTATCTATTTGTATTTGCCAATTATTTGTTATACTGATGTGTGCTGAACTTTTGTCATGACATACATCAAGCAAGTCATGACATGCATCAAGCGATTCATTTGATGATTTCTTACTTGGCTCCCAACCAATCTACCCAGCAATTTTTGAAAATGCGTGCTCAACATTTAGAGATATTCCACACAGAGCCGCCCGCACAGACACACACACAGGGGGAAACAAAACCTCTGTGGCAATTTGAAATGATATCCTCACTTCATTCTCGGACGCTAATAAATATTTTCTTTTCTTGTACTCTAATCAAATACAAATGACAAAATATGTAATTAGGAAATGTATATTTGAAATACATCAATCAATAAATAATTCCCATCTCTGTCTACTACTACCTCTATTCCTACTCACACTACAGCTACTAATACTAACAATACCAACATTATACTATGCATTTTTTCCTTTGTATATATATAATAATAATTAATATGAGTCGTGTGTAGAGCAGTGTAGAAACAAGTTTGTCAATTTTTTGGGGTGTGTGTCTGTATGAGCAGATGAAGATCTCGGAGGACGACCTGTGGATCCGCACGTACGGCCGGCTGTACCAGAAGCTGTGCTCCTCAACAGGAGACATCCCCATAGGGATATACCGCACAGAGGCACAGAAGCTCCCCGTCTCGGAGGTACCCAGGGGGGTTTGGGTGGTCGTCCTGTTCCTTCCTCTGCCTGCTCGTTCGCTCAGTGTCAGTGTGGTGCCCACAGCCAAGCCTCTGATAGGCTGACCACTGATGGCGGGCATGTCTCTAAACCGAGAACAAACAGGAAGCAACGCATACGTTTGCGGTTGCACAAACACACACATACACACAAATACACACACATGCACATGTTGTTATCAAACCAGCCACAGACAAAACTGCACACACACACACACACACACACACACAAGCACACGCACACACCAGCAACCATACACTTGAATGCGGATCCCTGTGAAAGGAAATGTGTTATTGAAACAGCTGTGTCTGTTTGTGATGAGGATATCATTAAGTGCCTGAAGAAAGCATTGTGGCGGCAGTGAGGAAGGTTGTGCTGACATCATGGAGGTGAAAGAGACCCAGCAAACAAAGTAATGAAAAAATATTGCGACGGGTATTCATAATCTCCAAGGCAGTGCTGTGTCACATTAGTTATGACAGAGCCACAATGCCTTCTGTGTTGCAGCGCCTGGGGTGTTGGGCTGTTAGTGATCTGTATCCTGATAGAAGAAAATTAATTTCTCCCTACTTCCATATGGACTATAGGGGGGAACAAAAGCACGATACAAGAATTAATTAAATGGTGCGTTGGTTGAATACAGGTGACTGTGGGAGGGCATTACATAAGGAAATCAAACGTGTTTCTTTTGTGTGTGTGTGTGTGCGTGCGTGTTTGTGTGTGTGTGTGTGTTTGTGTGTGTGTGTGTATGTGTGTGTGTGTGTGTGGGGGGGGCGTTTATTTGTGCATGCGTGTGTGTGTTTGAGTGTGTGCATGTGTGTGTGTGTGTGTGTGTGTGTGTGTGGGCGTTTATTTGTGCATGCGTGTGTGTGAATGTGTGTGTTTGCATGTGTGCATGTGTTTGTGTGTGTGTGCATGTGTGTGTGTGTGTGTGTGTGTGTGTGTGTGTGTGTGTGTGTGGGGGGGCCCCCAGTCCCAGGTCTCCATCACGGTGGAGGACTACGAGGACACCCGGGAGCCCCGGGAGCCCCTGCTGTCTCGGTCGGGCCCCCACCGCAACTCCACCTCCTCGGAGCCCGTCTCCTCGTCCCACTCCTCGGACCACCCGCTCCTCCGGAGGAAGAGCATGCAGTGGGCGCGCCGGCTGAGCAGGAAGGGGGGCCGGGGTCCCGGCGGGGCCAAGGGCGGGGGCCCCGGCAGCGCGGCCGAGCGGATCAGCCAGCAGAGGCTCACCCTGTTCAGGCGCTCGGAGAGGCAGGAGCTCAACGCCCTGGTGAGGACGCGCATGAAGCACCTGGGCCTCTCGCCGACCGGCTTCAGTAAGTCCGACCCGCCACGGGACCCCCACAGCGCCGTATCCCCCGGCCCGGGACCCCCACAGTGCCGTATCCCCCGGCCCGGGACCCCCACAGCGCCGTATCCCCCGGCCCGGGACCCCCACAGTGCCGTATCACACAATGATTTCATGCTCACGTGTTTGGGTGAAACATGTTTCACTCATACATACAGGATACAGCGTGCATGCTACAGAAAATGAATGAATGGCCATAGGTCGTAAACAAGCCGTATGGGTATATACGATAACAGGGGGGGGGGGGGGGGGCATAGGAACCACCATAGCAATATTGACAGTCATGTGACGTGGACGCAGGCCCATTGAAATGAATAGGCCAAAAAAAGGCAGGCATGTCAAATGTTTAGGTACAAATGTTTACGACTATGTTTTTCGCCAACGTAGTTACACTACATTCTGGTGTGGGACTGGGTTTAAGGGGCGTGGTTGGTTTCAGTTTTTTGAGGAGGTCTGTCTCAAACATGCTCGTGCTCTGGGACACGATTCAATACATTAATTTTCGTGAGCATTAGCACGAAGCACTGTGATATCGGGTTGGGACCACATTGTAAAACCACATTGTGAACCACATTGTAAGCCACATTGTGAACCACATTGTGAACCACATTGTAAGCCACATTGTGAACCACATTGTGAACCACATTGTAAGCCACATTGTGAACCACATTGTGAACCACATTGTAAGCCACATTGTGAACCACATTGTGAACCACATTGTGAACCACGTCATAAATTGAGTATTTTCTAGTGATCACAGAAATATTAAGCTTTCTTTTCGTTATAGTTTTTCTTCTGTATGAGTTCCTCCTTTGTTTTCACACACACCTCATTTGGCCATGTTTACACGATTATTCACACAATACATTTGTCTGAACAAGAGTTTGTGGAGGGATTGTCGTCGCTGCCTTCTGAAACACGCGAGACATCGGCCGTCATTCATATTGAAAACGTGGGGAAGAATCGATCCCTCGGGTGCAGCCAGATGTGGTGTTGTTGACGTCGCTCTCACCCTTGTACTCAGATGGCATGACGGACCAAGGGAACAGACTGTCCTACATCCTCATCAACCCCTCCCCCGACGCCAGGCTAGAGCTGCACGACGTGGTGTAAGTAGCACAACAACAGATCAGATCAATGCGGTCGATGACGACTACAACACCTCCCCATGACACCTCCTCCTCAACTGCTCTTGTTGTTGTTGTTGTTGTTGTTTTGTTGTCCTCTTCCCCGTCCTACCACCATCTGCAGGTACCTGATCAGACCGGACCCCCTGTCCCTCGTACCCAATCAGGGGAACAGCAGGAAGTGCAACGCGGGGCGCAGCGACAGCCATAGGTTTGACACACACGACAGCACTCACCTGTGAGTGAGGAGGAGGAGAGCCGGCGAGAGAGGAAGACACACAGAAAGAGAGAGAGAGAGAGAGAGAGAGAGAGAGAGACATTCTCCTCGTTGTTCCTGGAGAACTCAGGAGGAGCTGCATCTGCATGGAACTTTTGGATTTATTTATTTATTTATTATCTCCAAACCAGGATGCACCAGGATATTTATTTTTCTGGGGGGTTCATGCACTTTTTTTATGTTCAAAGTGGAAAAGCTGGGACACAGAAGGGCTTCTCGCTGAACATGTATTTATTTACATCCGTGCAAATTTGCATGTGTTGTGGGTGGAGTCTGTGCGTCTGACAAGCATGTTTGTGTGTGTGTGTGTGTGTGTGTGTGTGTGTGTGTGTGTGTGTGTGTGTGTGTGTGTGTGTGTGTGTGTGTGTGCGTCAGAGTGAATGTCAATGTGCGTGTGAGTTCCTTTATAAGGGAAGCTCAACACTGCCAATCCTCTGTGGACAGCTATCCCTACACAAATGCTATGTGGGGCAAATGAGAGATGTATTATTTGTCTTTCTTGTTAATGTTGTTAGATGATGTGTTTAAAAAAATGTCCCTTACTGTGTAGACCTATTTGTTTTATTTATTTAGCCTTTTCTTCCTAGCGTTTTTACATGCTGCCTCGAGCAGTAAAACCACTAAGGTTAATCGAATCACACGAGACGGTTAGGCATTTCAAAGAGTAGCAGTCATAGCAACTGTCAAAACATGGCCGCTAGCAGCTAGCATAGTTAGCCATCGTGAACACTGACCTTACCTGACCAACGCCGGTCAGCTCTATAAAAAAAGCCTCTTTCAATAAGAAGCGTATTGATCTTTGTTTGCCTGTTCCTCTAGAACCCCCCTAGTGTTTTGTGTGTACCTTCTCAATGCCAGCTTATCCTTAACTCACCAGCTATCCTGTAGTCGCCCTGCATGTTGGGGAGAATGTACACACATGTGCGTGTGTAAACCTTAAAGGACTCGCCAGCCTGTTTGGCCGGGTGTAGCGGAGGAATGTCGTGGCCGTCATGTGGTGGAGGTACCTGCAAAAACTGGCTTCCTACCCTAACCCCCACCAGTACTGCTGCTGCTGTATTTTTGCTGCCATTTCCAATGAGATGAAAATATTGTACATATTAAAAATCTACCGACACAGCCCTGTTAACCGCTTGCGTGTTATTGGTGTCAATCGATGCGGAGGTCAGCGGCTCATCTCTTCCTTATCTCATTCATTCTTCCATTTATTGACGCACGACTGAAAACCCTGTGCGTTGCATGGGGGTCGACATGAAGATGAGCCCTTATACATCATACGTTTACCCATTACATAGTTCTTAAAAATGCATAATTCATTAAATATAATTTGTTTTGAGGACCCCCTTGACAACAAGATTAATTTCCAACCTTGATTAAGCACCTTAATTGATATATGATTGCTCTTTCTAAGTGAGCAGAAATCTTTGAAAAGAAAAGGCTTGCCGCATTGGTTATTATTGCAGATGTAATTGTTCTCTTACGTTTTTAAAACAAGACAATCTAGTACTCTTCAATGAGTTTGATTGTCTGATTCTAAACTAATCATAAGTTTTGTGTGTATATGTGTATACAGTAGGTTATACGTGTTTATGTCAGTGCATAGCCATGTTTAGCCACATCCTTATCATACACTGCTTTTAGACCTTATAATTTGTTTATTTGATTTGTCATATATTAATAGAAATTACTATATTTATTATAATTTAAAGTATCAATGGGTAGACTAGACTGTAAAAGTGAACAGAGCAGTTATGTAAATACAAATCTGTTAATGTCACAGAATATTATTATGTAATGCGCTTGCATATTTCTTAAACATATGGTTTGTGGCTGTATGTGAAAAAAAATTGATTTCTCATCTTGGTGATCAGGTTCTAAGAAGTAATTCAACTGTGATGAAAATAATTTCTTGTTGGACACTTCTTGAGAGCAATGTATCTGATTTAATGAAGAATGTGTGTACAATGGGTGTACATGATTTTAATGGATTTTAGGTCTGACAAAACAGAGTTGAGGGGAGCAGCATAAAGCAGTGTTCTCAGCGGGTGGGCTCGCTAACAACGCCGGGATCCCTGCCATTGGCACCATGCAGTCCATCAGCCCAGAGGACATTCTAGCCACATTCAAAACCAATGCCGTGGGCCCCATCAACGCCATCAAAGTGAGCAGCAGGCAGCTAACGACGTCTCTATGAATGCAGCATTGCCTACTTTAGTATTGCTGCGCTTGTTCCAGACACCGGTGTGACTGCTATAATAAATATAGGGGAGGGCTCCTTAGCGTTCATTATTCAACACTACTCCAGGGCCAGTGATGATAGCTCCGGTGGTGAGAGGTTAGCATCACTCATGTCTAAACAAATGAGCCACTCCTAAACTCGCATCAGCTGGCCAGCTTTCTATGAACTAAAATAACCCCAATGAGCTCTTGGCATACTAGCAGTTAAAGGTGAGATATTATACCACCAGGTGCCCACTTGTGATGTCAGAAGAGGTAGATTTTCAAAACGGCTTGTAACGGCTATACACACTCACACCTGGTGGTATAGCCTATTATGTCACCTTTAACAAGATAGCAAAAATGCTTATTAGCTTATAAAACAATAGAAGCAATGTTACTGCTCTGCTGTTGGCTTCCACAAATCGTTTTAGTTTTATGAATAAACCCAAGTAAATTTTAACTCCTCTCCTACGTGTGCTGTTGTCGATAAAAGAATGCACTTTAGAGAGGCCACTCTCACATTTGGTAAACACGTGGGCGATAGTTATTGCTATTCTTGGCAGAATGTCCCCTGGCTGCCCCCACGTCTAATTCTCCCTGCTAAATGTCCTTCCTGTCGCTTCTTCCCGTCATCATGGTGATCGTCTCGAGGAGTTGCTGGCACACCTCTGCGCTGCACCAGCAGCAGCCTGCCGGGATGTCCTGCAGCATGCAGTCGTGATCAGCATCTCATCCGGGCTGGGCTCCCTGGGCGGCGTCTCCCACACGTTCAGTGAGACCCCTGCGTTCCCCTACCTACCACATCAGCAAGGTAGAGCGACCGGTGGCAGACACAAAGTCACTACCGCTATCACTAACACTGGGCGGCAGGTGGCTTAGGACGTAGAGCCGGTTGGCTGGTAACAAGAAGGTTTCTAGTTTGAGGTGTCCCTAAGCAAGACACCTAACCATAACTGCTCCCGAAGAGCTGGCTGTCACTGCCGGTGTGTGTCTGAATCGGTGAATGTCAGGCAATATTGTAAAGTGCTTTGAGTGGCCACTAGTTAGAAAAGCGCTGTATGAATGCAGAGAAAAAACACTGGCACACCGGTGTCTCTTCTTCCATCCAACCATCTGGAAAGAAGTCTAAATATTTGTATTGCCCGGGCTGTCCTAATCCTCTCTTTACTCTCCCTCTCTCTGTCTGTCTGTCCCTCTCTCTCTGTCTCTAGGTGGCGCTGAACATGATGAGGGTTTGTGCGGTCCAGGAGTTCCAGCAGAGCGAGGTCCTGTTTGCTGTCCATAGTCCAGGATGGGTAAAGGCCGGCATTGGGTGAAAGAGGGGTGAGTGAGTGGACCCTTTCCCACTGATATTACACTGGTTTTAGAGGAGAACCTTATTGATATTACATAAATACGTTTAACTTGAATCTACAATCCAAACCAACAGTAACTCTCCCTACTCTACCCAGTCTAGGGAAACACATTTCAAGCGTTTAAATGTTAATACAGCAGGGATCTTCAACACACCGGCAAATAATAGTCTGGCCAAATAATTGTCTGGTCAAATAATTGTCTGGCCAAATAAGAGGTAAATAAACAAGGCTTTAATTATTTCTTATGAATATGAACAGAAACTATCTTCCTTTCTCTAGCTCGCCCGCTAATTACCATCACCATCAAGCCATCACACATCTTCCACTTACGCCTTGGCCCCGGTGTAATGACCCTGTTACAAACGTCATATTACAGACACAAGATGGCCGCTTTCGTGTTGTCGTTGACAGAAGAGATTCGACTTGCAGCTGGGAAATCAATATTCAGCTTTTTTTGTGGCCCCCAGGCGGACATAGGGGCCTCAGAGACTGTGGAGGGAATGCATTACAAGTAAACCATGTGTAGAGCTCTAACTAGCAGTTCATTTCTTTCTCTTGACTGTACGATTATTTCCTAGATTAATCAGTAAGTCTATAAAATGTCATTAATAAAAGCAAATGCAATCGCAACTTATGAGAGAGATGTCTTAAATGTTCTTGATTTATCGGAGAAGCTGCCAAGAAAAACAAATCTATTCCTTTCATAATGATCCATGAACCATTGAATGAATTGCACTGCAACATGAAGCAGCAAATCTTTAATGTTTTTTACTTGACATATCATATGTAAACGATTATCAAAATCACATTTGATTCATTTTCTGTTTATCGACTTATCATTGCAGTCCTCATCGTGTGTAACAATACTACAATGTCAAGCCACGAATGCCTGTATTTGTGCAAGCTAAATCCAAAGAGGAGTTTTATTCCTTTTAATTAATTCAAATGAACTTTAATCATTGGAGGAGTTCCTTGAAGTCACTGTGTCACGTGTGGCGGCGTCGGCCGCAGTTACGCCCTGTGATCACCAGGTGGAGCTGTTCCAAACTGCCACCTTGGAAGGGCAGATCCTCAGGGGGCTGGGGTTGTTCCCGTTGATGTTGGCGCCGGGGCAGAAGAAGGGGAACATCTTCTCGGTGAAGAAGTCGTGGAAGGTGTACAGGGTGGTCATGCGGATCGGGTCGGAGAACACCACCTCCCCGGCCTCGTAGTCCAGCTGCACCCGGACCCGGGTGAGCTCCCCGCCGCCGCCCATCACCAGCGGCGTGCCGGGGCGCGTCATGGCAGAGTACTCGCCCTCGCAGTGGGAGATCATCCAGAAGCCGCCGTCGGGGCAGCCCGAGATGGGGCCCTTCCTGCTGATGGACTCCTTGACCACGCCCAGCATCCAGTCCACCTTGTCACCCACCTCCACCTCCCAGGAGTGGCGGCCCGAGGCGAAGCCCTCCGAGCCCAGCACGAACACAAAGTGGCTGAAGCGCTCCGGGTTGTCCGGGAGCTGCTGCACCGAGCCACTGTTGGCCACGCAGGTCAGGTCGCTGGACAGGGACAGCCAGGAGTAGGCGGTGTTGGGGTCCACGATGACCGGTGCTGATGGAGGTAGGAGGGGGGGGTGGGACAGATGGAGGGAAAGAGAAAGACAGATCATCTGTAAGGATTATTAATATTACATTTTTTCACGATTTTATTTTTGAATGCTTTATCCTTTTTATTATATAGAGAGTAAGAAAGGAAGGCATGGGAGATAGAGGGTAAGGCATGCAGCAAATGACCACGGGCAGGGATCGAACCCACGGTCGATCTGTGCATTAATGGTATGCACTCTACCTGGTGAACCACCGGAGTGCCCCAAGGATTTTTAAGAAGGGGTTTCCCATGAATGAAACAAAAGCAAGCACCCGATGGATACAAGTAGAGATGCTCACTGTATTGGACCACCTCCATCATCTTCTCCCACACCTGGTACTTGAGGCTGCTAATGTGCTTGGTTACATTAATGAGAGAACCTGGAGGCAACACATCCGGCTCCTTGACCCTGATCTGAGCTCTGAGAGAACAACATATCATACAGGCTCACAAATAAATCAGCCTCTGCTAGTTTTATCCAGATTACAATCCAACAGCAGAGCAGAGTAAAAGTACAACAAAAACAACACTTACCTCTTTTTGGTATTGTTGTAATTCTGCAAAAACAAAGGAGAGTGAGTCACTTAAAACATGTGATGTATTTATTGTATTCTGACGGGAAAAGCGCAAAAACAAGAGCGAGAGGGAGTGCTTGAGCCGTACCTGAAGAAAAAGGGCGTCGCCCGCCGCGGTCTCGTTCTCCACGGCGATGACGGCGTGGGACAGGGCGAGGATGTCCTTGGTCACATTGTCCGTCCTCTTCTTGGCCAGCAGCTCCTTGTCCTCGTGCTCCTGCTGCAGCAGCAGCAGTCGGGCCTCCTCCTCCCTCCGGAGGAACGCACGCAGCTGCTCAAACTCCTGCCTGATCTGCTGCTCCGTGGCCTGGCTCTGGCTCTGAACACACACACACACACACACACACACACACACACACACACACACACACACACACACGTATATAAGCACGCATGTGCCCACGCACACAGATTCCTCATTCAACACATATGGAGCTTGTCTGACCTATAGGAAAGATAGATTTCCTATGGTAAAGAATCCCACTATAGACGACATGGAAGGCTGATGGTTAATGATGTGGTTAAGACCGCAGATATTTCTAATTGTCATATTGGAAATGGTTCGTATTAGGGGTGTATCATAATCATGCTCAATCTGTTTAAAAAATATGATGTATTGATTTTGTGTGTTCTAATACCAGACGACCAATATTGATCATTTAATTCTGGTCTGACAAATTGACCCTGTCAGCCACACTTCAATACTTACATAACATGTATTAGGAATCTGTGCTCACGAGGCCAACTAACACCATAGCTTGTCGAGTGCCTTAAACTAGATTTGGGTAACCTATTTATACAAAAATACAACAGGACAAAGTCCACATATACTAAACAAGTCTGTCATTGTCATAGGTAACATGGTTTACTTTACAAACACCTGTTGCACGTGTTGACACAACAGTCGGGAATGCAGTGCATTCTGAACTCTCAGTTGTAATGTTGGTAGAGAAGCTAATGTAGGCCCAGTGCCCCTGTGGCCTGTGTGTTGATACCTTGATGTGCACCGTTTGGTCATCACACCCCTGCTTGGCCTCATACAGGCGCCGCAGGCTCTTCTTCAGAGGAACCAGCTCTTTCCTCAGTTCCCCCTGAAGGAGTGAGCAGGAGATCGTTACACTAGAGTGCAAGAGGCTGATTTCCCAATCCGACCACTAGGAGGTGACATGTCTGCGAGAACAAGCTTTCAGAGGTCAGTTTAGAAGGATGAATAGGTTTTTGCAAAGAAACTCATTGCTGTTTATTAATTTCCAGGGTTCAAATAATCTGTTCAATCTCAATTGATTAATCAACTCAATGATTAATAAAGTTGCATCTTATTGCATGTAAATATTCCATCACACCAATAAGAAACCATTGAGCCTCAGGGGAGCCCCGGCCTGCCTTGAGCCTCAGGGGTGCCCCAGCCTACCTTGAGCCCAGGTGAGCCCCGGCCTACCTTGAGCCTCAGGGGAGGCCCAGCCTACCTTGAGCCCCGGCCTACCTTGAGCCCCGGCCTACCTTGAGCCTCAGGGGAGCCCCGGCCTACCTTCAGCCCCAGGGGAGCCCCAGCCTACCTTGAGCCCCGGCCTACCTTGAGCCTCAGGGGAGGCCCAGCCTACCTTGAGCCCCAGCCTACCTTGAGCCCCGGCCTACCTTGAGCCTCAGGGGAGGCCCAGCCTACCTTGAGCCCCGGCCTACCTTGAGCCCCGGCCTACCTTGAGCCTCAGGGGAGCCCCGGCCTACCTTCAGCCCCAGGGGAGCCCCAGCCTACCTTGAGCCCCGGCCTACCTTGAGCCTCAGGGGAGGCCCAGCCTACCTTGAGCCCCAGCCTACCTTGAGCCCCGGCCTACCTTGAGCCTCAGGGGAGGCCCAGCCTACCTTGAGCCCCAGCCTACCTTGAGCCTCAGGGGAGCCCCGGCCTACCTTGAGATCCTGGGCCGCCTCCTCCAGTGGACACACGCTGTGACCCTGGTGCTTCTTGGAGGTCTGGCACACGCAGCAGATCACCTCCATGTCGTCCCGACAGTACAGCTTCAGCGTCTCCCCGTGCGCCCCGCACTTGGCCTCCGCCATCATGCCGGACGGGACGGCCCCCGGCGCTCCTGTCCCACCCCCCGTGGCGGCGGCGGCGGCGGCGGCGGCCTGCTGCTCCTCCTGCTGCTCCTTCAGGAAGGAGTCGGCCACGTTCTTCAGCACCAGGCTGACGGTGGGCTCCGTCAGGGAGCACTTGGTGCGGCACACGGGGCACTCCCGCCGCGCCTTCTTCTTGCTCCAGAACTGCTGAAGGCACGCCCGGCAGAAGCTGTGGCTGCACTGGAGCACCACGGGCTCCCGGAAGATCTCGCAGCACACGGGGCAGGACAGCTCGTCCTCCAGAGCGGAGCAGCGGGAGGAGAGGGCGCGTGGGCGCAGCACGGCCGCCGCCACCTTGGGGCTCAGGAAGGAGAGCTTCCCCGGCTGGGAGGAAGCACGCGGACGCAGCGCCATGGCCGGCTGGTTCCTGTCCACAGGGGGCTCCTGTTTTCTGTGGGATGACGAGGCTCTTGCTTCTCCTCTTGATGTTAGTTCAGGAGGACGGGGGCTCGGCGTGTGGTCTACTGTTCCTTCTGATCCGAGGAGGAGAGACGCTGGACTGCTCACTTGGGAGGATAGAGCAGTGTGACCACAACATGTCCAAGGCAGGAGCTTCAGCATCAACAGAGACTGGAAGAGCAGGTTTCATTTCACTTTAGGTAAATAGGGGGCTGTCATTGAACGCCAAGCATTGCCCCTATGCAGCCATTGGTTTGAGAGTAAATACGACTTGGTTCCTAAGCATTGTTGTAGTGCTATAGATAGCTAGAAAGACATTCATCATGCTAACCTTGAAAACATGATGTAATAGCACATTAACTCTATAGTATGCATGTGGAAAACAATTCTTTGATTCTCGTCACTGAATTCCGGTGTGTACTGAGTACTAGAGCTGCAATGATTAATCGATCGTGAGAAAAAGGATCAAATCTAGGTTTGATAAATTATTGTTTAAGTAATTTATAAAGCACAAATAACAAACATTTGCTTCTTAATGTGCAGTTTAAGTGAAATATTTGGTTCATTTTAAAAGCAATAGTTTAGTTTTTCTTGGCTGCGTGTCAGTCATTTTATGGACTAATTGATTGATCGATGAAGAAAAACATGATTATTTGTCGACTGAAATAATACTTAGTTGCAGCCCTACCGGAGTGTGTGTACGTATGTAACCTTCCTGAGTTTAAATTATATGCATGAGAACTGGCTCTATGAGGTTGACCTTACATATCAAGTTCACAGTGATATATTGTATTACATTAACCCTGGCCCTCACGTGGAGTGGATGATATCACTGCCTCGTTAAATCTCATGTATATTTCAAAGGGACAAATGAGAATAATCCATCCTCACACACACACACACACACACACACACACACACACACACACAGGCAATCCAAGGGTCGCTCTCTTTCTCTCAAAGACACACACCCACACCCACACACGTGACATATTGTTACGTGCCACATTTCGATAACCTCTATCCCAGTGCGTTTCGCAAGTAAACATTGTCACAGAAAAAAAGGTAGGACTCACTGTCATTGTTATTGCATTGTAATTTGAAATTGACAACAGTGTATTAGAAAGCCATTCAAATAATGTTCCCCTTAGTGTTAGCGCCCTAGCATCAGTCGTTACACAAAACCACTGGATATATAATTCATCAGCTTCAGAGAATGTCAAAAACAATCCAACGACTGAATAAAAGAAAGAAAAAAATAAAGTCTTACATCTGTATAATGGCTATACGTGGATATTTAGACAGTAACACCATAAAATGAAATCATATTTCCTTGGACCACGTCAAGTACAACATGTAACCTTCATTGAAACAACAAGTAGCTTCATAGCAAGACAGTTGTGTGCACGGCAGAGACCTAGCCGTGTGGGAGTCACCACATTATTCCCTATAGTGCATCTCAACCCTGGAATGAACGTAATGGGCCACGCCCGTGTTTGACCTAGGATGACATGACACGCCGATGAAACGACTCATTTGGTTTCCATCAAGGACAGTTCAGTTGTTTTCGCCCGGATGGTTCAATCCATCTTCACACGCATGCACATTGGGGCGACGAGTGTACAAATTAACATATAACCAGTCCTTCTTCTCTTACAAATACAGATGACGTACGTCCATTGCATGTCCCAGTTAATACTGTCTTCTGTAACGCTCTTAAAGTGAATTGAGACATTTCCAAACACAGATAAAATAGAATTTTCCTTCACACAAGGGTAAAAACATTGCAAAAGAATTGCACATACAAAATAAAAAATTAAAAGGTTGCACCATTCACCGATCAGGGCTCCATTCCATTTTTGCTCCAAACAATACGGTCGCAAAGGTAAAGAAAACAAAGTGAACTAACACGGATTTTTCCCCTTAATGGCTTGATTACTTTTGGTATCAACTGAAGACTGGAATGCATTCCTGTTGTCACGGTTGAGCTTTGCGGTGGTGGCCACTACAAATGACTAACGTCGCTCCCGGTGGTCACGTAGTTTTCTATATTACAACAAAACACAACAAAGAAAAACACTGGCTCTTTGTGAAGGTAAAAATGGAACAGCACACACACAGCATGCTTTTCAGAGCGGCCGTCTTGAGTGGGCGGGGCCACAGGAAGCAGACGTGTATCCCGGGGTGCTGAGGTCCAGTGCTTTGCAATAACTGGCACAGGGCCAGCGCAGGCCCGCCCAGCTAACAGAGGTACAAGCTGAGGTTTCTCATTTTGTTTCATACAGTGGCCGTGCAACGCGGAGAGAGCGGTGTGGAAAATTAGACGTCCCTTTTCAGCCCGAGTCCTTCACTTCCACCTCTCTTAAAGCGCTATTGTGGCTGCCTTCACCACCAGGCCAGGACGAACCTGGAGACATTGACACACTCCTCTTGGGGAAATCCACTGTGTCATTCGCTCAGTTCAGTAACACAGCCAGACAACAGAGTCCACTACCGACGTGTTCGCAGTCTGCGGCTCCCATGTACTAAACAGGAAGGAGTCTCTACGTCAAGAGTAGCAGTACAAGGGTGGGGGGTTGGGTAACAGCTAATTCTTCACGGGGGTGTAACAAATCCTAATAGTGCTATTCATGTTGAGGCTGTCTCTCTCTTTCGCTCACACACACACAAACAAACACGCATGCACACACACACACACACACACACACACACACACACACACACACACACACACACACACACACACACACACACACACACACACACACACACACACACACACACACACACACAGGTCCTCTGGATGCCATGGCTACAGCCGGCCGACCTTAGCATCGCCGATGGCCCCCCAGACATCAAAGACAAATTCGTCTGGAAAGGCAAAGTCTCCCAGGGTCTCGTCCAGAGCCTCCGCAAACTCATCTGGGTTCTTCTTGTCCTTCCCCAGCTCCACCATGGTTGCAGCTGATGAGCGAGACAGAGAAAAAAGAGAGACATAGAGAGACAGAGACAGAGACAGAGACGGAGACATAGAGAGACAGAGACAGAGAGAGACATAGAGAGAGACAGAGAGACAGAGACAGAGACGGAGACATAGAGAGACAGAGACAGAGAGAGACAGAGAGACAGAGAAACATAGAGACAGAGAGAGAGAGACATAGACAGAGAGAGAGAGACATAGAGACACAGAGCGAGAGACAGAGACAGAGAAGCGGAACAAGAAGAGGTCAGAGGGTCAGAGAATATCTCATACAGAACAGCATGGGGTGCATACACAACTTGAGGCAACGCCGCGGGCGCTTGTCGCCACACAACGGCTCCGCACACGCACACTTACCCAGCTCACTGTCTCTAATGCCCATGTAGCTCTCCAAGAGGTCATCCACTTTCTCAATGGCCTTCTCCTCAAAAGCAGAGGGCTGGAGCGGGGGAAATAACAACAATGCAATCATTCTTCAGCTGCTGCCGTGGCAATGGGTCACAATTCTCAAACCAGCCCCATGTACGTTTTCCCTTATTAGCCACCTCTAGCAACCTGAGCTGAAATAAAGTCAAGACTCAAGTTATTTACTACACATACCAATACAACTGAAGACTGGAGTTATGTCTTCCAGCCAGGTAACACCGGAAGGTTTTCTATCTGACCTTGTTAAAACCAAAGCATACCGTAACTATTGTTATGAAAAGTCTGGGAAACACATCACATCCTACGCGACAAGCAAGAATCAAAGTGTGAAACTGAAAAAAACAAAACACAGACAAGATTTCTTGTTTCATTCTTGAGAAAGCGTTCTCCCGTTTTCTGAATGGAGCAAGAAGCTGCGGTATGAAAGCTAGCATTGTGCTTAAAGGAATAACAACCTTCCACAATGGGGCCACGACGTCGCTCCACTCACCAGCTCCTCCACCGTGGCGGGGCCCTTGGCGCGCAGGCGTAGCGTCCCCCGGCCCGTGCCCAGCTGGACGCCCGAGCCTGCCCTGGCCCCTCCGGACCTCTGGCTGATCATGTCTGCGCACGCGCACACACACAGACACACACACACACCAAAAAACATGTGTCAGAGGATTGCCATGCATATGTACAATACATAGACTAGACACACACACACACACACACACACACACACACACACACACAGACACACACACACACACACACACACACACACACAGTACAGACATATTGTCGGCCACATTTCCATTACCACGTTTCCAGTGAGTTCCCCAATTAAACATTGTGACAGAAAACAGGTAGGACTCACTGTCATTGTTATTGCATTATAATTAACAGTGTAATAAAAAAGCCATTCAAATAATGTTAGTGTTATGGCCCAACAGACCATGGGAAGGGGAGGGAGGGACAGTCAGACTAGTTGGCAAGGACTTCATAGTGAGTAATGATGAGTAATTCTCGTTTGAGGAGTCCTCCCTGTCCAACTACACGGAGGCCATTTGATGCATGACGTTAGGGCCTTTTCTTTTGTTGTTATTGCTGCATGAAACTGGTCCGACTGCTGTTTTCCCTCTAGTGTTTTCTCACACAAGTGACCACAATACATTTCATCAGTATTATACCATTCACTATGGATTTAAGAGCTAGCCCAAAACAAGCTATTCAACACATAAAAAGCTAGTGCTCAAATTGCTCTTTGCACCTTGACAGCCAGAATGCTGCAGAAACAATGGAGGTGTTTTTTCAAAACGATTCCCCTTTTTTTTTTTTTTTTTGGTTTCTGTGGGCTGACCACTTCCTTATATTGGCACCGTTACTTCCCGAGCATTTCCCCGGGTCATCCTGCATATGTCGGCGGGTGGTGGTGGACGTGACTGCAGGATCCACCTACCGAAGGCTTTTAGGGGCTCTGTCAGCTTGATGGTGAACTCCTTTCCCCTGGGCAGCTCCTTCAGCATCTTGGCCACCTCGTAGTGCCGGCAGCCTATCAGACCGTGGCCGTTGATGGACTCGATCATGTCGCCCACGTTGATGACCTGAATCTGGTGGATGATGCTGCCTTCGCGGATCCTCTGAAAAACAAAAAAGTTGATTTATTTCACCAGTTATCCCCGGGCTAATATTTCATCAGACGTGTTCATCAAAAGCAACCATTATTCAGATACATGGAATCAACGAGCAGGTCGGGGGGGGGGGGGAGGTTAGGCCTCTTGCTCAGGAATGCCTCGAGGTAGAGCATCGGATATCGAACTCGGTGCCTTTCAGCTGGGAGTCGACCCACCTAACCACTTGACAGACTACCCTGCCCCTACTAGACACACCTGCTTACCGCCTTTGATTTAATATCACACACACCCATGCATCAAGGTTCTCTAACAGATAGTGCTGTGATTCTGTCCCAAGCAAATTGTAAGATCCTTTTCTGGCAAAGCTCACCTTGATGAAGGCGTATCCGGCTCCGTTGTCAGTGATCGTCAGGCCTAGGGCATCCTCTCCTTTGTACACCTCAATTTCCTTCCGCTGTCCTTTAATGTGGGCAAATATGAAGTCTTCAAGGCCAATCTGGCCTCCCAACAGTTTCTCCATGTCAACTTTATGAGTGTTCAGTGTACAGAACATGACCTAAAGGGACAGATAGAGACAAACACACACACACACACACACACAACCATTTAGTGTTTAATCATGGTACAATTACTCAAAATGAATGTCATCAAAACTATGTAATTCCTTTGAAAATGCTATTGTAAGTATGATGATTTCAGATTTTTGGTTTTCATTTATCCAATACTGCTATTTAGTACGACTGAATGCTGATTTATCAAAGCAGGTGGATGATAATATGAATGAATGAATGAATGAATGATGAACGGACAAAGAGGATCCTCTGGTCCTTCTCACCTCAGCAGGGGGAATGCCGAAGGCCTCTCCGATCTTGGCGTAGAGCTCCCGCACGTTGCTGAAGCCCTCGATGCGCCCTGTGGGGCTGCCGTGGGCCAGTTGGGTGTGGAAGATGAGTCGGGGTCTCAGGCTGCTGGGCGGGGGTGGCAGCCCCTCAGAAGTAGCTCCCTCACCCAGTCCTACAACGCCACCGTCCAGGCCGTCCATGCCCGAAACATTGAGACCCCCGCGGATAGGCTCAGCCTCTTCATTCTCCACAAGAGGGGACGCCTTCTTTCTTCTGCCCAGGCCCAGAGGCATAGTAGTCCTACTGGTAGACGTCAGGGGAGGCGACGTCCACTATTGCGTTTCAGATGTAAACAGTAGGTTCCCAGCACAAATAAGCGTTGTCAGCAATTGACAAGACACTTTGTGCTGTCAAAACTGATCGGTAACGTTCCCACCAATGTAATATCAGTGTATTCCAGGGATTACAGGAGGCAATATAAAGGATTATGCATCGACTTGCATAGCTTGACCTGTGAAGCTCAACGGCTCCAGATGGGACTCGGATCTAAGGGAAGGGGGGGAGACAATATGTTAGTAAATAGCTCATTACTGACTACATAACTGTACATTAGAGCCTAAATCTCAACTAGAGACAGAGCGGATATAACGGATATTGCTTTTATCATTGTTTCAGGCCAATTGGCCCAGAACAGATACATTAATGATGAATATAAACAATACTTGTAGGTTAGTTACGCCACCGCATCCTAAAATAGAGCTAACATTAGCCGCCGCTAACAGTAAGGCACATTCCTCCCAAACCATGAATAACTCTTATTAACTTCGCAACATTTAACCTTCTTGTTCATTTCAGAGGAGGACCCGCCCGAGACTAAAAATTAAACGTATCCCAAAAAATGTCATCCCAGATTTGCCAACGTGTTAGTTTCCTATCTATGTTGAGGAAGATCGACTTGAGTAAGAGATAAACACGGTAGGCCAATCATTCTTACCAGAGCAGGACAGCCAGATAGCTGGCTAACCGGTGGATGTTCACGTTATTTACTGGGAGGTGATCATCTAGCATGGGAAGGTCGCCAAACGTCTCTTCGCCTTTACATGCTTCTCGCTATGCAGCTCGTATGGGAATGTGGGCATAATAGCCAGGAAGGGAAGCTGTACATACGAAAGCGGGTATGCTACCTAATCTTAGCCTTCAGTAAGCAGGGGTGGAGAGGGTGTAGCAGCAACCCTCACGCTGTTTTCCTGTTTGAGGGGTGCACTGGCTCCCTCTAGAGGAGGCAGTCGTTATAGTTATCATTACCTTCCAGTTGGTTCATATTGCAACCATCATCTTGTTAGGGGAAAAAAACAAACATAAATAACTAAATATAAAGGCTACTTTAATTATGCTAGGCAGGGCCCATCTTAGGAAACACATTTGGAACAAAAAGCGTTTAGTTTAAATATTTATTTTTCACTTGTTTGCCAATGTATCAAACATTTTTGGGAAAACTGAATAGTCCAACCAAATTTAATTAATTTCGAAACCATTCCATTCCAAAAACCATTGACTAAAGCAAAAACATTCATAACATAATGTATTCTATGGGATTGCAATGCAGACAAATAACAAACATTTAATACACTTAAACAATACAGTTAAAACAAAATGTTAACACTATTTTCCAAAAAAGGAAAAGATGAGCAAGGATTTAAACATCCTTTTCTAAAACAAAAAAATAAATACATTAAAGAGATCACAAATCTCTACATTCATGTTAAACCCCATGTTTGTGTCATTTAGAAAATTCTAACTCCTTCTGGAGTGGAATGATGAGTTTAAGTATTGTCTTCATGTCACATTAGAAAATCAAATTAAAGTAAAATATGCATTGAAAATATTTGAAAGCAGCAACTCTTTAGTGTGTAACCATTTAGTGTGTGTGATCTTTTTGATCGAAGGTACAAATATTGATGGATATTCTATTGGGTGCCTTGTAAAAATATAAATATTGTACAATACAATTGTTGTAACAATTGTAATGTTGTAGCAGTAAGTGTTTTCTGTGAAACTATATTTACCGATAAGATATCCTCTTAAAAGGTGAGTAAAATAGCAAAAAAAATAACAGCAGCCAAATTCATCCAAGATGTGGGAGAACATGGAAACGGTAAAATTGAGTGGTTATTCGACTAATGTAGACTATAATGGGATATTTTAAATAAGGGAGTTTTGGATTATTTGAAGGAAAAGTTACGATATTACCGATTAGGGCTCAAACTACCACACAGGGCTTACTTTGAAATATATTGGAAGACATGAGAAGACAGCCAATCCATTCCAGCTAGCAGGCTACACATACTCCCACTTCAGGTTTAGATATTCCCATTCACAGCTTAAAAACACACAGGCAAATGGTTATTTGGCACAAATGTATCCCACAATTATACACAAGCTATGTTGTCAGTTGTGAGCTCCTATCAATAAAGCACAAACCGTGTGTGGATTAGCCCGTTTTCAAAAACTGGTTGATCTGCAAAACTCAATATTAGCCCATTTAAAATGAAATAATTGTCAACACATTATATGTCAAAATACACCACTGCATAGTTATATAGTTAAACAAAAAGAATGTCATATGTATGTATTAATGTAGCTACATTCAGGTATGTGCACAGCACCTGAGGTATTGTATACAACTTGTTTTACGCACACCCTAATCCTCCAGGAAGCACCTTGAACAACTTCCGGGGACCTGAATCAGATTAATGTTAAACTAAAAAGTTTTCAGTTTAAAGCCCCCAGTCTTTCTGTTCCCAGCCTACGTTTTTCCCCCATTCATCAGAGTAGTTCTGACAACTGGGCTCTGAGCTCCCTGACGTTTACGTAACAAGCGTTAAGTTGTGTGTATTGGCATATTGTGTACTGCCATAGCAATCTAAAATTGTGATAAAGTTGAGGGGGACTTTTACATGTATTTTTGTGTATGCTAGGCATTCTGATGCCAGCCCTGAAGTTATAAAAAATAACCAGACCAATTCCTACAGAAGCCAAACCATCACATTGAAAATGCAAGAAACGGTTCCAAATGCATTTATAATACCCATTTCAACAGACTTAACTCCTCCTGACTTTGGTAAAAGGCCCATATTTAAAGTGATAGTTGATGCATGCTTGCTCTTGAGTTCCACAGTCTTACCAGAGTTTGAGAAGTAGAAATATAAATGTAATCTTTAAAAAAAAAAGATAAAATAACAAGTTAAGGGATTATTCAACTAAACTGACGCTCAAATAAATGGTCATCTGTCTAAGGCTTGCTGTGACCAAGTCCGTGTTGCTATACAAGAGAGTGCAGGTGTAGGCGTGGACGTAGTGACGTCAGGATTCCTTTAGATAATTTGTTAATTCTAAAAAGGGGAACAGCATTCACGGTGGTAGGATCTGGCTCAACGCTTCACGGGTAGTGTTGCCTAAATTGTCCGGAAACTTGACTGTAAACTCTAAAATCATGTCCCCCCTCTTGTCGGGGGACTTGGAGAGCGGCAAACCTTCCCCAGTTATGCGCTTCTTCATGCCAGGTTTGACTACGTCTCTGGAGGTCACAGTGATGGTCCTGCCATCCAATGTGGGGGCGTTCACCGTGCATCCGCACAGTGCCTGTCACAAGAAGCAAGAGAGAATTGACCATTAGCCATTGATTGTATCAGGAGTTATTCCCAGTCACAAATATAAAATAACAGTATCACAACCAGACCGAAAACAAAACGTTTTTTATCAGTTCTCATGTCCATCTATGCACAAATATACAGAACCATTAAATAAGTTTAATAAAGCGACCAGTTTAGTTTTTTCACGTACGTCTTTGAGAGAAATCTTTGCGGGATAAATGATATCGGACCCCTCTCGCCGGAACACCGGGTGGGGTTTATCCTTCACCACGAACACGACGTCCGCGGGGATGTTCCTGGGGCCTTCATCCCCCTCCCGCGGAAAGGTGATCTTCGTCCCCTCCTTCCAGCCGCGCTTGATGTCGATGGTCAGGATCTTGTCCTCGCTGCGCACCGTGAAGCCGTCCGGGTTCAAGCGCTTGCGGGAGATCTTCATCTTCTTGGTGCAGCCCGAGAACACCTCCTCCAGGCTCACCCTCAGCTCGTGCACCACCGGCGGGTCCTTCTTCCTCTCGGCCCGGCCTCTCCGGGGTCCCCCAGGTTGGGATTTGAAAGGCCTAGGAAAGCCGCCCGGCATTCCCGGCATTCCCCCCATGCCACCCATCCCCCCCATGCCGAACGCGGCGAAGGGGTCGTCGGTGTCCATGTTATCGTCCTCGTTCCGGGGGAAGAACTGCTCAAAGGGGCTGCGGCCGCCGAAGAACTCGGTGAACATGGCGTGAGGGTCTCCATGGAAGGTGTAGTTGTAGGACTGGCCATTGGGGGCTCCGCTGCCAGTAGGGCCCTTCAGTCCTATGGAGGGAGAGAAGAGAAACACCGTTGACCCAATGACCCCATAACATTATCAAATAGGCCAGTATTGAAAGGGGAAGACATTTAGGAAATAGGGAGCTATAACGCCCAATCCATACAATACTTTAATGGCACATTACCACAGGACTGTGATATTTCAGGTCTTAACAGGTATGATGACCATCATACATACATACATACAATACATACATACAAAAGGTAAACACTTAATCGAAACAGGTTAATGACCTGCCGTTTCATGAATGTAGTAAGACATACCTTCTTCACCATAACGGTCATACACCTCCTTTTTCTTGGCGTCGCTGAGCACATCGTAGGCCTCGGCAATCTCTTTAAATTTATCCTCTGAGCCAGGAGACTTGTTCTTATCAGGATGGTAACGCAGGGCCTGTTTTCTGTACGCCTTTTTAACCTCGTCTTCAGATGCGTCTTTCGCTATCCCTAACACTTTATAATAATCTTTACCCATTACAATAGCCGGTACAATCCTTCAAAGTCCTGAGCTCATTATTGGCCAGGTAAAGTAACACTGTTCTAAAGGCACACACTTGATAGCACTGGAGAGATATGCTTGATAAACCTGCTGGAGCTGTTTTCTGGACGCTGTCTGTTCCCAAGCTACCCCAGTAGCAAGGTTAAAGCTTAGTTTAGTCACTCAACAACGAGCATATAAGCTGAAACGCCAGTAGTATTCTAAATGTTCAATACGGCATGCACTAAATCGAATGTCCTGCGAGTATTATGGCTACGGTATATAATTCATATTACCACCAAGCTGTCAACGTGCGAGGAAACTTCTGGAATGAATTGTTGCCGCTGATGTCGTAATGTTGTGAATACGCATTTCCTCTTTTAGCCCCGCCTCCTTTCTTCCTGCTCGTCACAAGCGCGCGACGTAGGAGCAGCACAAAATCATTTGTATAAATCACAATGAGGCTTAATATCAGTAGACCTTACAGATGTCTAGTTTCATAGCAAAAGTACATACAAGGGAGAGCAACACAAGTGATTTATGAAACCTATAAAATCCTAACATATACTAATGTTGGAACAATATATTATCAGTTACGATGTTTTTCTACAAGATGCTCAAGTTCAATTGATTATAAATAGCAGTAACACAATCAAAGTAACACATAGACATACTACTGGACAAACATATGGTTACTTACGAAAGCAAAAAGGGCAATAAAATACCTACTTTGACTTTCAAATGTGTTGGCTTATCTCCTTAAATATATGCTTAATCCACCTTACTTGCACAATAAATAAAGTATGGTCAAACAAACATGATGTCTTTGTTCAGGACATAAACCAGAACGCTCCCAAACTGGCTAAAGGTGGTTTGTAGAGAACCAGTGTGTTGGTAGTCTACTCGGCAGCCTGGCTCCATTTCATCCTACTGGTTAGGCTTTTTTTTTTAATATGGGAGGAATGGGAGTACAGACAAGGTGTTGTGTTGACGTATCTCAGGATCTTATATAGGTTAGGATTGGTCACTGGGTAGGGTGCCCAGAGTGTTGGCTCTGCAAGGTTACCTAGGTGGTGCAGAGCAAATCAGGATACTTATATTTAGCCTTGTGAATGGCGCACAGTGGATTATGCCTTGGACATCTCCGGTTTCATCTTCGCTCGGTCTGCTGCTGCCAGGACTCTTGAGCCAATGTGGGGGCTGCTTTTCAGGTGGGCAACACTCAGACCTGCCTTGCTCTCTCTTTTGGACCACCACAAACCAGCTCTACCTCCTCCTCCAGTGTTGTTCTCCGGGCTTCTTCCTTGTGAGTGCTTTTTTTAAGGTCTCAAAGCTATTCCCCCCTGCATCCCCCCCTCCAACCCCCAATTCTTTTTTTAGTCATTTAAACATTGCTCTAATTTCAGATTGTGGTGGAAGAAGAAGTCAATGAGAAAGGCAGCGGGGCTGGACTAACAACAGAGTCTGGGGTAAGTGTGGGAGAGCAGCTTTCAGCACCAGTGGAGGATAAAGAAGTCCCTTTTTTAAAAAATTGTATTTGTTTTGTTCCCGGACGCAGCGGACCCCTTTTTGATATCCCTAGCAGAGCGTTGAGCATACGAAAGAATAATGGACACCCTTGCACTGGAGGCAAAGAACGTTGGGGGCCCTGATAGTGAAAAGAAGTCAGCGCCAAGGCCCAGGCCCAAGCCCCCCAAGAAGGCAAAAAGGATCGTATACTTTGAGGTGGAGATCTTGGATTTGAAGACAAAGGAAAAGCTTCTTCTGCTGGACAAGGTGAGGGGCGGTTCTGATTTGGATTGTTGAGGTATCTATTTGTGTTTGGTTCAGGTCTCTTGCTCAAACACTTCAGAAGGGAAGCTGGTTGACTCATTATTCAACGACGGGTGAGCGAAGTGCCCTGAATCCCGGCCCCTTTAACACGTGCAGTTAGAGACGGCAATGTCTGGAATCCCAGTTTGGCGGGCTTATGTTACATCTTAGCTCATACTTTTGGAAGATATTTATTTCTTTAAAATTCCAAGGCTTTACTCGGTTCTAAAAATAGTTTTGACAGCTATGAGTTTTAATGAGGTCATCAGCAGCAAATACTGAATATGTTCAAGCATATAAGAAGCAGCTAAGGAGAAGAGGAGAGTCATCACTTTTAACAGACGGGTAGTTTTACGGCTTATATTCAGACGCCAATATCGAATGACTTTGGTTACTGTAAACATGTGGTGCTTCATCAATTGGAGGGGAAAATCCAGCACCCACCCACATTCTATTAGAATTGTTTTCCTTGTCTCAATGACAGTGCCCGGCGTCATCCTTTCATGCAGGCAGCAGTTTAGTTTTTATGGGAAGACAAGAGAACTGCCATAATAACATTATGGCCATGTGACAGACTTGAAATAGAGAACGAGAACCTGATATGCGAGTCAGTGCATGGGAATATACAGTAAGGGAAGTGATTACAAGTGCATGTGCAACGTGCATTGCATTTGCACATTTTTGCATTTATTCCTTGAGAAAATAATTAGCAGTAAAATGTTGTGCAGTGTCTGATTATAAAGGCGGATGTTATATTTGTCTATATCCAAATAACTTTTCTTTGCATAGGTGGAGCCAACGTCCACAGTTTTAGATATCAAGGCTTTGTTTCATAAGTCAAGTGAGTATGCGTTTTATATTTTTTATTATTTTATTACCTATATTCAAGAACCAATTCTTACTAACAATGGCAGGCTGGCAGGTGGTGTCAATGTGCAAAGTTTAGAAATGTAGCCAACAATGACATACAAATATGTTTTTGTTGTTATTCAACATATTGTGTAGAGTGAATGTCATTAATGAGCAGGTATGGGTTAGATTCAATGGCAATATGTTGAATAATAACAAAAACATATTAAAATGAGGCCTTACCCATATCCGAAGAGACCTACAGTGAATGTCATTAATGAGTATGGGTTAAGCTTAATTGCAATACGTTGAACACCAACAAAAACGTATCGCCATTAAGCCTTACCCATACCCGAAGGGACTTACAGTGAATGTCATTAATGAGTAGGTATGGGTTAGGCTTAATGGGAATATGTTTTTGTTGTTATTCAACCAATTGTCATAAAGCCTTACCCATACCTACATTCACATTCACTGCAAGTCATTTTGGATCAAAGTATCTCCTAAAATGAACAAGTTCGAAACAGTAAACATTGATCTAAGGTAATAACTACTTTTCTTTTTTGGGGTCAGATCCAAAGTGGTATCCAGCCAGGCAGTCCTTGCATCTGGACCCCAGTAAGTCTGCCCATCTAATCTTTTCCTGATGTATTCTGTGATCGCTATCCCAACACAATGATTAAATCCATGGCAAGTTGATTAAGGGGTGGTGATTTGTGGTTTGTTCTCTGCTGATTGTCTGGGCATTGGCGTGGTGTTTTCCAGAATCCAAGAGTCTGAGGGACGAGGAGATTCTACAAACACTTCCTGTGGGAACCACCGCCAGTTTCTACTTCAGCGACCTGGGAGCTCAGGTTGCCTGGGGAACGGTGAACATACCTGCACACACAAACACACACGCATGCGTGCACACACACGCACGTACTCACACACACACGCACGTACTTACAAGTACGCACACACACACACGCACGCAGGCAGGCAGGTAAGCACACACACACGCCTGCACGCACGCACACACACACACACACACACACACACACACACACACACATACACTCACTCACTTACACAGCCACTCGTCATACTTTAGGTTTGGGACTTTTAATTGGAAGCACCCCCAATCAGGTATAAATATCCTGGCACAGCGCCAGTGAGAGAGACACTGGGCATTGGTTCGTCCCTTATCCCCCCCCACCCCCTGAAACTCCTATCCCCTGCCCTGGGACACATAATCTCATGGCCCCATTTCACACAGGTGTTTATTCCTCTGACCTCCTACTCACCTTTCGCTGCCGATGCCCACGCCTTTCCTCTCCACTATGTCAGAGTCCCCTGTCATCACCAACACAGAGCCCCAATACCAGCTACCCTCCCCAGGGATTTGGGTTGATATGCTGGCGTGAGAGAGTGTGTGTGTGTGTGTGTTTCTATGTGCATGCATATGTGTGTGTGTGTGTGTGTGTGTGTGTGTGTGTGTGTGTGTGTGTGTGGGAGAGAGCAGCAGTTGTGTCCCAACACCTTGGCAGGTCTCAACAGTAGCCCGCTGTTAAACTGAGCCAGGGAGACGCTGAATCATGGATCCTCTTTCAGCCACACTGCTTAACTCAACCACACATAATTGTGCTATCGGATGCTCTCTGGCTGACACTTGTTGACTGGTTTCATTGTTGAACTAAACACCTGATATAAAAAGGTAGAAGGGAACTTTTGTTGTTGATATAAATGTTTTTATTTATTGATATTTGTATACTTTCATGATATGAAAGATATAAATAGCTATACATATAGGTTTTATTCATTTATTTTTTGCATCATTTATAATGACTATGATCTACCAGAATCTATTGAATGCTACGTTAACGTTTCATTTGTTGAGCTCGGTCTGTTTCTTGATTATCCACCTTAAGGTGTTCCTGACAGAATGTGTGGGCCCTCTGCTCATGTACCTGATGTTCTACTTCCGGCTGCCCTTTATATACAACTCCAAGTACGACTTCACCACCAGCAAGCACTGGGTCGTGCAGTGAGTTCCCATTCTGAATTGGTTTGTGTTTCTGTGTTGTCTGCACACAAAGCCACGGCCCTCACTTCTGCTGCGTTGACACCCCCGTCTGGTGGCCTGCTTTAGGGAGAGGGCGGCGGGGAGGGAATGGGGGGGGGGTATGCATTAATCAAAGCTTAACATGGCAACACGCGGCTCACCTTATTATAACCATATCAACTCTTCTCCATCCCCCCCCCCCCCCCCCCCCCCCCCCACACACACACACACACACACACACACACACACACACACACACACACACACACACACACACACCCTGCAGCCTGGCGTGTATGTGTCACTCATTTCACTACATCAAACGGATTCTGGAAACCCTCTTTGTCCACCGGATCTCCCACGGGACCATGCCTCTACGAAACATCTTCAAGGTGAGCAGAAGACCTGTCCGAGGCGAGTAGACTCTGGCCCCGGTCTCATTCACGCGGCTCTGACCTTTTAAATGCGATACAGACACGCATGGCCGTGTTACATTAAATGCGCAGCTTCTCCCTCTTGGATCACAGCTCCAAAGTGAAGACGGGGGTAATTCTAGCCGGTGCGTTTGACTTAATATAGCCCTATCTCTATTCCAGAACTGCGGCTATTACTGGTGCTTTGCAGCGTGGATGGCCTACTATATAAACCACCCCCTCTACACCCCGGCCTGTGGGTGATGGGCACTGCAGAATTTAAATTCCACTTCAGTGATCACATTGATGTCTTTGTATATTTCTGTGTCATTTTGTCATATGTCGTTTTTTTGTTTGATTCAACCACAGTTTATGGACAACAGCAGGTGAAAACAGGACTTTATACATTCTTGGTGAGTTTGGAACAGTGAAAATGTATTGTAAGGGTGCAATGAGACTGTAGGTCTTATTTTCTGTTTCTGGCTGTGTCTCGACAGTTCTGTCAACTGGGCAATTTCTCAACTCATGTGGTGCTTCGCAACGTCAAAACTCCCGGTGAGTTTGTTTGAGACATTGGTTTGCTCTGCATCATTTTATGGCAACACCAATTGTTACACATTTGATTGTCTTTTCTATTAAATAGGTTCAAAAGTAAAGAAAATTCCATATCCAACAAAGAATCCTTTTACCTGGATTTTTGCATTGGTCTCTTGCCCAAACTACACATATGAGGTAAGCAGAAGCAGCAAAGGCATTTAAATGCAATCAATTTACTTTAGAATGTTGTCATTCAATTCTATTAATACTTCATGCGAAACATCTTTGGTATTTTATATTCTGAAAATGATTGCATGGTGGAACATTCTGGCACAAGATCACAATTCAGTGCACAGGGATAAAAGCGTTCTCAAAATATCTCAAGAGGACAATAGTCAAATGACAAATGAAATCCATCTCTCTGTCAATCTGTGGATGTGGTTGTGAACTGAAAAAGGCCCACAGCAGTTGCGGCAGCCACCAGTTCCACACATCCGCACATATCCTATTACTGGAGATATGTTAGCAAGGTGTTAGCTGACAAACACCCTGAACCTCTTTCTTTCCCCATGCAGTTTCCCTGCATAGCATAGCGTCCACTAGCCATGTTATTGTGCATGCCTGTGTGTACGGGTGCTTGTTTATTTTTGTCACTTTGTCACCCTGTTGTTGTGTGGTCCCGGAGCGTGGCCGTAATGTTTTTGGGTTTCCTTCACAGCTTGGCACCTGGCTGGGCTTCACGGTAATGACTCAGTGCGTTCCTGTCGCGTTCTTCACCATCGTTGGCTTCGTCCAGATGACTATATGGGCCAAAGGCAAACACCGCGGCTACGTTAAGGAGTTCCGGGATTACCCTACCCTGCGCTCTTCCATAATCCCATTCATCTTGTAGACGCTAAGCGAGATGGCGGATGGAAAAATTGGTTAACCTACTACCATAACGCCAGTGCCCCTCATCACTTATCGGCCGAATACAGTGAACCGCAACCTCCTTTAATCTAGGGGTCGCCACGTCCTTGAGGTTTAATGTAGAGGAACCATGAAGTCTCCTCCTGTCCTGCCCGTTTCCCCTCTTCATTAAAAGGAGATGCAGGCTCGTCTCAGTTAAAGAGTACCTTGGAGGGAGGAAGTGATGGTTTTTTGACTTTTTGTATTAGACCTAAATGCACCAGTCTTAAATTTGTTGAAAGCGTACTGAATGTGGCCTTGATATTGAACTGCAGACACACAAGCGGTCAGAGTCTGACTTCAACCTTTGATACATTAGTGACTTGTAGATACCGAAAGAGACGCGAGTGTGCAATTTGTTCAGTAAGTGCGAGATAAACCTTTTTCTGCTCAATACCCTTTCACAGCCTGTAGCTGCTCTCTAGAATGTGAATTGGAGACTTACTTTGTGGTTTCAAGGTTTCTCTGACCTTTACCCCCAATTGTCCTTATTCTTGTGTTATACTGTTATTTCTCCCAGTATAAATGTTCTATTGATTCAATAATGTTCATTCATGCAGAATTACATTTTTCTTTGCTCAGAGTGCCATCGATACTCTTGGCTAACATTGGCTTTCAGCGGTAATGCCTTAACAATTACAGAATTTCACGAAGGCTATTTTATAAAGTGCTTTTAAAAATAGAGAATCTGCTTTATACAAAATGTGGTGTAATTTTGGGGGAGTCATTTTCACGCCGTCATCGTCTTTTGACATTTTTCGGCACAGATTCTGTGAAATCTGACATGGATCAGTGGTGACGCGTGACACCGAATGATCCAGAAAAATTAATATTTCAGTGCCAACTCTTCGTGCTCAAATAAAAGTTTGCACTACTGATTGCAAAACAAGTTTTATTTGTGACCCTAGGAGCCTTGTCCACATACAAATGGAGATACATCACAGACGACGAACAGTACGTTAAATGGAATGTTACATCTTTCAGAGGGATGACTGATACCACAACAATACAAATGGAAGAAGACAATGGACAAACGGTATATTGCATTTGATCAAAATCTCCACTCTGGAAAGGGGGGGTTGCGCTCCATGTTTTCACTGTAACAATGTTTTCTGTCATTTTATTTTCGCAGACCACGCTATTATTTGAATTACCCCCTCAGGTACGCAGGTAGTTTACCTGGAGCCTGCATGGGGAGCCTTTCATCCCAACAGGTTCAATTTAAAATCTAATGGAGGAAAGAAACGTTGAACAACAGATCACATAAAATATTGCCTCGCTAAACAGGTGGTAGTATATAATATTGATTATATTGCATTGCCAACCAGACACCGACGATGTTGTTTTGACATGAGCATTCTAGGCGTGGTGGGTCAGGCTTCTGGCCCGGGGTTCAATTTGATGTGCAATGAAGTCCCATTCAACAATCACAGGCTGGGAGGGAAAAGGGCGACCCAAACATGCTTTTCGGTGCCCGTTTGCCTCAGAAGAGCTGCTGATCTAACTTAAAGTCCTTTCATTTATAGGCTTGCCCGGCCTGCTTATTTCCATGTTGGCAATAGGAGTGAGGCCCAGCCCTGGCAGAGTGTCAACCCCCCCCCCCCCCCCCCCCCCGTGTGACCACATGACCTCACAGGCGGGCCCCTTTTTACACAAAAGGTTGAGTCCCTTCGCCCCGATTTTCTGTGTCGGGGGAAAGAGGAAAGGGGCTCGGCCCAATGCTCAAATCATAAAACTAACCCAGGGCAGCTATAGCTCAGCTAGCTAACTAATGGGTGGAATGAACAGCGTTGCTTCACAGACCACAATGAGAGGTAGGATGACTGGTCATTGGTTCTCACAGCCAACCTGGAGGGTTGAGGCTGTCATGTGCTTTTTTTCTTTTTCTCGATACTCCTTACCTCCCTCCCACCCTCCCACCCTCTCCCTCCCACCCTCTCCCTCCCCTCCCCTCCCCCCTCGGCACTGTGGAGATGGCGCAGAAGGTGTTCAGCGTTGGTCTCTTTTAAAAAGAAAAACCACCAACTGACTCACAGGTCCTCGTCTTCCAGGAAGTGGGTTCTCTGTAGCACCTTGATGTGACGCTCGTAGATCTTGAGGGCGGGGCCCAGTCTGATTGACAGGCCGGTCAGCACGTCACTCCGCTGCATCAGCAGGAGGGACTTTCCATCAATTTCCTGCCAGGCCAGAATGGGAATGTTAATGGTGGTCAATCAACTCGAATCAGTAAGTAATATTGTTATTACATTTATACAACGTTTGGACATTACATGTTAAATTTTTCTCCCTAATTTAATGATTGTATATTAATTCTGCATTTAAATCTTCTGGGACAAACTGTGTTTTCTGCCCACTAAATATATTTAAAAAAAAAAGTATTGTTATCGTCATGGAAACAAAACACATCACATTAGTCAGCTCATTATAATTTGGGAGTTGACTGTATTAAATTACCAGAAGCACAAAACAAAAGCTCAAAGCAACAAGGAATGTTGTTCCGAACTATGAATCAATCTATAAATCTATTCTGCTCTGTTTGTATGCCCAACACAAGTCTGCCTCCTTTGACCTATAAGCAAGTGACTGACGACATCACTCTCCCTCACATGAACTCATCGGTTAGGAAATGTGAAGTGGGCCATATTAATCCCTCCGTCAAAGCCCACATCAGCACATGTGCCAAGTATGTAAATCCATGTTGAAGTCAGTCGCTGAGCTAACACACCACAGCTGTGTCCACTGTTTACTTATTCTCTCATGTCAAATAGTCTGTCTTGCCTAAACAAGACATTGCCCCCGGTGGCGGTTGGCGGTAGTGCACCAACCTGTGTTCTGAAAGCCATAGACTGTTCTGGGAAGCCTGCAGCAGTGAAGTACCCGGCCACGTCCGACACACTCCACTGCAGTAAGTTCTGGCCCGTCTTGTCCCTTTTCACACAGCTGAAATAACACAGGAAGGATGAGTCAGGCAATAACCACCAACTAGTCAACAGAGTCAACGGCTTGATTAGGTTTGTATCTGAAACACAAACCAGCCGACAGGCACGTGGAATTTAATTATTTGTCAATGAGGACATCTAGTGGTTAAAAGTTTATACGAGTATGGAGAACAAGAGGCTTATACAAATTGTATGCAAATTGATTATTAAACAGGCGAAATATTACGTCTACTACTGGCCATAAAATAATAAAGAAATACATATCGGTGCAAATCATCAAACGGGATTGTAATTTAGAAAGGGAACCAAATCAGTCGTAGCACTTGCACAACAATGACAACCATTCAATTTGAGCAAAAGGCCGGCATGCTTCACTCTTTGGACCCACAGATACTCACACTTTGTTGGGGTCCCCTCCGTTGACGATGGGCTCTTCGGCCGTGGCGACGGGGCCCGTGTCCGAGCTCTTTTTGGAAGGAGTGCCTGAGGGAACGAAGCAAAAGCGGGCTTGTTCCAGATATTCTCATGGGTGTCAACGCTTCTATAATACCGTGAACCAACAGACACGGGTCTAATGGGGTCTGGTCATGCCATACCTCTCTCTCATTGGTTGAGGCCGGCTAGGGGGCTCTAATTACCTCCCACACTACATGGATAATGACCTGACGAAGCGGCTGACGGAAAACCCGCCTGCACATGGTTTAACTCTACACTGCCTTTTTTCCTTCTGCATACTGCTGACGTGCACCAGCATATACAGCACATACATAAATAAATATACCTGAATTATGAATGAAATTTTAACTAAATGGTTATTTAGACAATAAACGCAAGTAGGAAAAAATACGATCATAGCATGTACTCTATGTACAATGGAGTAATTTAGCATACACTTTCATATGAAAGGCGACTTACAGTGATGTTGTTTTAAGATATCCATCATTAATGAGCAGGTAGGCATTTTGCCTCCTACAGGGCGACATTGGGGTTCGAACCCTCAACCTTTCAACTTCACTTGTTACCCACTAGGACTATCTATCACCCTACTATAATGTTACATGTTAACATTTTAACACCTAGAAATACATTAAATGAATGATGATGAACCTTAACACACCTGTCATTATTGCTGGACAGTGGTAATCATAACATTTAACATTCCCTGACCCAGAATTCAACGTCGATTCAGCGAACAAATGCGCTGCATTAATAAAGCACGTCTCCCCTTCAAAGTAAGAGCTCAACAGCGACCCAAAGGAAGCCGTTACTCACCGTTGTCAGTGGGCACCGGCAGGGTCTGTGCTCGGCCATCACAAACCTTCCTGGTGGCTTCCTGTTGGCCAGAAACACACACACACACACACAACGTAAGACAAGACCAAAAATGCAAAATCTCCCATAGAAAGCGGGTTAAAGCAAATACAATGAAGTGCAACGACGACAACCGTTGTTCATCGTCGCACGACACCAATACGGCCTCATTACCGCTCGTGCTCCATTAGCTCCATAGTCTGGGACCAGCTGGTCCGAGCTGACGCTCTCCGTCCTCCCCGCCTCCACGTTGTTCTTTAAGGCAGCCGCACTAGTGGTCACAGCCGGCACTGCAGGCTTCAACGCTCCTGCTGACACCAAGGGGACCATGTGGATTAAAGCCATGTGGAACCACGCGGATTACGTCATGCACTGGCCTTATGGCTATGGCTAAAGATTACACTTTATCTTTTGATTAAAATGCAACCAAATGAAGTATAAATAGTTATAAATAAGTAGGACATCATTCAGGATTCAACGTCATTCATGGCCTCTTTGATACAATTGTATGTACTCTTGACGATTCCTAAAATTTCGGGGTTGTGATGTCATGATTTAATGCACTTATTATAAGTCTCTTGGGATCAAAGCATCAGCCAAATAAATGTACGGTAATGAGTCACAGAAATGCAGCACTTTGTTCTTAGAACTGTGTTTACTATGAGCCACCTAACGCCTAATAAATACCCATTCTGCCAACAAACGGCCCAAAACGTAAACACGAGACGTTACCCATTATTTATATCATGTGTGCGCATTGGACCGGCCCAGTTAGAGAGCCCCGGGCCGCCCAGACACTTGGCGCTCCATAGGAACGTACGCGAGGTCTGCACGTGCGACCTGCCTCCTCCCAGCGCTATACACGCGGCGCGCCCCCTCGTACCTTTCACCTCCCTCTGCTGGTGCTCGGCGGGGCTCCGGGAGGCGCCGCAGGCCCAGTCGCTGTGCACCGGGGCCCTGGGGCTGGAGGGGGGCAGGGAGCTGGCCCTCTCGCCGGACTTCCAGGCCGGGGTGGAGGCGGCGTCGGCGGCCGACACGGGGCTGGGGGCCGGCCGGGGCCCCATGGGGGAGCAGGGGGCGGAGAAGGCGTGGGCGGAGAAGGCACACAGCGTGGCGGCGTCTTCGTACGTGTGGCTGGGGGAGGGCCTGTCCTGCCCGTCGCGGCTCTCCTCCGCCCCGTCTTCCTCGCCGTTGCTGTCGGTGTCCATGACGGTGGAACCGTCAGCCTGGATAACGAGAGGGTTCTCTACTGTTAGCCTCGGAGTAATAGGAAGGTTCTCCGACCTTACTTTCCATGAAGGTGGAGCCGTCAGCCTGGATAACGACAGGGTTGTCTACTATTCCTCTCTGTGATGGCGGCACCGTCTGCCTGGATAACGAGAGGGTTCTCTACTGTTAGTCTCTGTGATGGTGGAACCTTATGCCTGACGAATAGGAAGGTTCTCGTAGAACTGTCAGGCTGACCGATAGGTGGTTTCTCTACTGTTACTCTCCAAGACGGCAGAACCGTCAGCCTGAATAATGAGGGGGTTCTGTACGGTTAGCCCCATGATGGTAGAACAGTCAGCCTGACAATCTAGAAGGTTCTCCAGCGTTACTCTCCATGACGATAGAACCGTCAGCCAGAATAACAAGAGGGTTCCACCCCAGTGACTCTCTATGACGGTTCCTAGAATCTATCTACTATTTATGAATAGCACATGTATGCTTGTATGTATGTATGTATGTATGTATGTATGTATGTATGTTTGTATGTATGTATGTATGTATGTACGAATGAATGAATGTATGTTTGTGATAGTGTGTGTATGCATGTGAAGATGTATGTATGGGATGGTGTATATGTTTGAATGTATGGGATGGCGTATGTATGTATGCATGTATGGGATGTTGTATGTATGTATGCCTGTATGGGATGGTGTATGCATGTATGCTTATATGTGACGTGTGTGTTTTTAGATGGACAAAGAGATAGGGCAGTACTGTAATGTGTTTGAATCAACACATGAGCTCTAGAAAGCAGGACGTTCGGGAGGCTACAGATTAGACATTTAAATGGTGTGTTGGACACCGTTTTATTGAACAAAGGCCAAGTTCATCATATGACTTGGCTGCTTACGTGTTTTTTCTCACCGGGTACTTATCTTCGTATGCGCCGACAGGCAGATCGAAAGGGTACACGTACATAAATGAATTAAAATCCATTGTTTCTAACCCAAACCCTGTGAAGCGTACGCCGTTACAAAGGAATGCGGTCATGGCTGTACTGATTGTAGACCGTGTCACATAAAACACGCTCATACAGATGTCGCAATTTGACCGCTGTAGTGGTAAATAATTGCCTTTGAATACCGCGGTGCAATGGGTACAGAATCGAGCCCTTTGCGATCTGCGACGACGCGTTGGCTTTTCAGCAGAACAACTAGTTTCGAACGCAGGACTCTTTTAATCACCCGAGCGTTTCGTCGATTGCTCGCTATGAGTGAGAAAAAATGTGCTAGGAGGAATTTGTCTGTGCGACGGCGTGTCCAACACCGCCGAGTGCGAGCGCGCGCCTGTGTGTCCGCCCCGAGAAAAAGAGCTACTTATGGCATTTCGCCATCGGACCATGCATTACAACTTTCGTCAAAAAAATGCGTGTTTATTCACCACCCCTTCGTCTCTATCAGCATTATCATGTTTACAAAAAAAAATCCCTAAACTGTCGACATACACGGTGCGTCCCCGTCTAGGCCTCCTTGTTTGTTCGTTTGAACATAAGCTCACTACATAAGGCCGACGGTAGGCGTTTTTTCTACTCCTGCTTCCTCCAAAGTGCGCATGGAGTTGAGTAGTCGCGCGAAAAGACCTCCCCGTTCTCTTGTCTCGCGGAGCGCTCCTCGAGCGAGCCATGGCGAAACCCGTGTAGCGATTTTTCTCGAGCAGCCAGCTATCACGATAGCCAACCTACTTTGACTTTGCACCAGGTCAGTGTTCCCCTGCGATGGAACACACGCACACGGTAGTTTTGGGTGCTGTTGTTTCAGTCTGCAGAAAGCACCGTGGTCCACCCACCCGTCCCCCCCCCACCCCCGAAGAACGAATCCACGTAACATCGTCCTTCTCTCAGACTCGCGTGTCGGCAGCGTCTCGTACTTTTCTCTTTCCGACTAGCCCCCTCCCCCGCCCGATACGGTTTAGTTTGGGCTTGAAAAGCGCTTTCGGCTGCCGATAATGGTGGTCGCCGTGGATGGGACCCGGGCAACTTTTCACGTACTCTTTTGTTCTCCGACGAAATTGGGTGAAAGTGTAGTTTTTTTTGCAGTCGCCCCGTGAAACAGCCGACATTACACGCGCAGCTTCCATTGTTGATGTTTTTTCATCTCCGGTAGCGCTCGTGAGAAGAACAGCCGCTCCCCGTCTGCGGCAGTTTTGGGTGCACTTGCGTTCACTATCGTCACCACTAGCCTAAACAAGAAACCCTTTAGATGCACACCACACTTTAACCCCTGTCATCCGTTTGTTTTGCGAGATATGGTAGTAATATATGCACGTAATGCGAGAAGGCATATTGCTGGTTTCCTTGCGTTACCTCCAGATCCTCCGTCTCATCTTGGTCAGTGGGACCGAGTGCGCTGTCCCCGTTGCTCAAATCGGAATGACTGGCTTCTTCCACCACATTTCGTCTTGTTGAGGTGTCATCTTTTTTCCTGCTTCTCCTCTGTACCTTGGCGGCGTTGCGGTACGATATAGATCCCTTGTAATTAACTTTCAATACAGTTTGCTCCTGGATCAGTTTATCGAGTTCTGCGCAGGTTCTATCTGGATCAGACCCATGTCGTCTCCGGACCATTCGACAAATCCTCTCAAGGTCTGGTCGGGCTTTTCTCGAGCGTAGTGAGTCAATGGTATCCAGAATCCACTCGCGGTACTTGGAATCAGACATTTGTGCTTAGTGGCTTTAGCTTTTCTTTTTTTTCGTCGGTGCGTCAACCTTGCCGACTGTTTTCGTGAACCGCGGTCCGAGCCCGGTGGAGAAGCGGAAACCTTGCTATACGCCTGCGTTGCTTGTGCGCTTAAGGTAGACCGCTCGAGATAAAGAGGAAAAAGTTTCGCCACAAGAGGGATTTAAGGTGGAAGTGACATGCATCATGGCGGCGACCCGCGCCAGGCACGAGCTTCTAACCCAGCCTTTCGGTTCTTCTTCAGTCGCTTATTTGACGGGCCGCAAACTTGTTGAAATGTCCAACAACAGATTGGACATTTCTTATTTACTGTCTCTCTCGTTCATGTCATTTGACGTAGCAATGAACTGCCGTGGTGCCTTATCGATGTATTTGGTTCATATAAGAGTAGGATGTTCTAAGTGCTTACTGATATTTGATATTTATGCTGATGAACAGCGCGTCAGCACGCTTTAAGTGTGACAACTAGAACTAATCACCATGCGTTATCAGGAGGCATAGATTTTAAAATATCAACCGTCGACTTATTGATGAGATCTGTACAAGTGTAAAAACAGAAAGGTATCAGCCGAATGAAAAGTAAACATAAGGATGACTCTTGAGATTTTAGTCTTAACAAGTAACTTTATTGGAATGATACATTTTGCAAAATATTACTTTATGTATTTTTTTAACATACTCATTGTCTAAGGGTATCTGTCAAGTTCTCCAGAGGGTAATATAGTTAAGACTGTCAAAGGCAGAAATATAGTATTGTTTCCCAAAAAGGTACAATAGACTACACAATCACTGTACCCAGGTTAGAAGGAAGAGAGATTCACGTTTTTTTGAAAATACAATTAGAAAACATGAACGCAAAATAACGTTCCAAATGTAAAAAGAGTAATGTTTTGAAAGATGAGCATGTGGAAACTAAACGCGATCAGAAGGCCAACATAACTGTTTGAATACGTGTATTTGAGCATGTGTGTGTGTATTTGGGTGTGTAGTGGGTGAAGATCAAGCCTGAAGCAGTTGAACGTGTTTGGTTGATTAAATAGGGGTGGGATATTAGGGATAGAGGGAGAAAAAGAAATACTATGGCCTTATGGTGTTAAGTAGTCAACGTACTGTTCCTCTGACTCACCAACACTGATCACTTTTTCCTCCGCACATGGTCTGCAGACCCAGAAGTATATATTACATGTGCCATCTTCAAAGAGTTACATAATGAATTAAGACCAAATAACATACGCATCAACATCAATCTCATCATATTGAGATTTGACAAGGGTAGTAGTAGTAGCAGCCTAGTGTAGTGTGCATCTGTATGTGTGTGTATGTTTCAATATTTCCGCAAGGATGGCTGTCTGTAGGCTTACTTGGACTTGTTCATTGCATGTATGTGCGGACAAACGAAAAATAAGCAATAGCAATGAGAATAGCAACATGTTAAGTGTGTGTGTGGGGGGATGGGGAGAGGGAAGGGGGCGGGGGTCTGAGAGCCCCGTGGCTCCTGAATCATATCACGGGTCCAGGGCAATTCTTGCTGTCTCATTTTGTCACACATGCAAGGAAAAGAGAGAAACACATCAATACTTAGAAAGGAAACATCTTCAGAGTTCAAAACGGTGTGGAAACTTTCTCCTGAACTCAATCACACAACCAGAGACATTCAAAAAGGCATTCTGCATTTTTTTTCTTAACATTTAGAAATGACAAGAGTGATGGGCCGAATGAAAGCATCTTTGACTGGAATACACTTAAAAATGGGGATGCATTACAAGACCGTATGAGAGACCGATGCACAGCAACAACTCACAGAAATAAGTATTATTCTCTTAGTGGATGGCAACCTCTAGCACCTAGGGCATATCGGAAAAAAATAAGAATGGAAGCCAAAAAGCATACATACTTCATTAAACCAAGACAATGTAATCAGTCAACAAACCAGCATTTGGATTTGGTCTGCGATTGTCTTTCGTTAATATAAATTAATGTGGCGGAAAAAAAATAACACCATAATCTAGGGGTCATCGTTAAGCATTACCCTCCACGGTTCAAACTTTGTTCAGGGTATTTACAAAAAACATAAACTATGCAGACCTAGTGAATGGACAATTATCAGTGAGCCTACTACCAACAAGTGAGCAAATGAACAAGGGTTCCAGGAGCAAGGACGCCTGTCAGGTTAAATCGTGCTGTCCTCCAAATAGCACAATGGAGTCGATTGCAACAGTCACGTGTGACTCTCAATCCCCCCCCCCCCCCCCCCATGTACCTCAACACAAACAAAGCTTGATGCTCGGTTACCTCTTGAAAAGTGATATTGTACAAAAATAACATGCACTTTTTTGAAACATTTTGCTACTTTTTTTGCGTATTCAAATCCACCACCTTCATCATCATAGATACGTACAGAAAACTTTGCAATGTCCTTAACTTTGCAAATTTGGCAGAATTCAAACCTGTTGATTTATGAAATCCTAAATTTCGGGTTTACAGCCATGATACTATAGGAGTATGAATGTTTTGTTTTCTCTGATATATACACGCATATATATATATATCTCAATATACATGTATAAGTGTACTATGATTAAATAAACAAGTCTGGAGTGTGTGAATACAATGTTAGTTGCTGCCAATCGTGACTTTTTCAAATCCACCCCGGAAAACTAAAAAACACTCAAGCACAGAGACCGACATACAAATGACAAACTGATCACCAAAGAGGACTTTAAAAATTCTCTTGTAAATTCAGCTAAGAGAAAAAGACAAACTTGAATGCAGAGCTCATGTACATTTTTTTCTCTCTTCACAAGTGCGGAGAATAAGCGAGATCTAGATGAAGAAAAAAAAAACTGATAAATCATTTCTGTTTTACTCTTGATAAACGATTACCACTGCCTCAGCCGCAAAAGCAGGAATCTATCCGACAACAGTGCCACATTTTCCAGACAAAGGCAGGTGCACTGTCAAGCTTTATTTTGTATAATTTCTTAAGCCATGATGGGCACAAGGGCTACCTCCGCCGAAGCTTTGCGTCCACGCCCTGACACCAGGTTTTCAGCCCGCGGGTGCTGTGATAGGCACGTCTGTTGACTTGGTATTGCTTGGACATAATTTTGGAGAAGAAAAAAAATTTTAAAAAAAGAAGGAGGAGGATGGTGGAAGCGAGATAAGGGTGACAGAAGATTTTGACAAGCGCTCTTCGCAGGTAGCACGTAGGAAGGGGAGAGGGCACCCATGAGGAGGGAGGGAGGGGGGGGTGGAGGAGGAAGGACCAGCAGATTTAGCACCTCGGCGCCACCACACCTGTCAGAGAGACACCAGAGACCCGGGTCGAGAGTGAGAGAGGACGTAGGCCCCTTCCTCCTTTCTTTTCTCGTTCCACCCCCGTGACACGGACCACAAGAGGGAGAAAGTAAAAACAAATAAAGGTAACAGTAGAGGAAAAAACAAAATCAGAAAAGGCAACACTGCTGGATCCAACTTTTGCTCTGCCAATCTCTCAATCAGGGGGTTGAGGGGGGGGTGGGGGCTGAAGGAGATTTTTTTTAGTTTTACATCATCATTACAAAGAAGCAAAATTAGCAGTTCCAACCTGGATTCCGCAATTTCCTTTTCCTCATGCCCTCATCTCCCGCCCCCCCCCCCCCAGTCCCACGCCCCCCTCCATCCATCCCCCCCCCCCTGTATTTTATCTTAAAGCCCCGTCTCTTCATCCATCCGCGGCTGAAGCGCGGATCTAGAACTCCGCAAACTCCTTCCCGCACTTCTCCGTGAAGCTCACTCGGATCTCCTCCTCTTCGTAGTCGTCGAAGTTGCTCGTGTCGCCGGGGCCTTTGCATTTGGGAATAAAGGGAGCCTCGACCTGGAAGACAAGAGGAAGAGGCCTTAACACCAATCGGCTCGTACGCAGTGCATAAATCACATCGCCGGCAGCAGCAGTCCCATAAAAACATGCAGGCCACAGGGGAGCGCTGTGCTAATGATATTGGCGCAGAAACGGCTCACTCAAAACACAGCTAGCGATAGCATCAAGGAAATTGATTTCAGTGTTTTAATCTTTCCCCAGGTTGTATAATTGTATTCAGGAATGTTGACCTTTCAGGGGGGGCGGTACGATTTACTTTTCCCTGTAATGCGAGTTTCCCCCGTGGGCCAAGAATGAGTCAGTGACCTAGGTCAGTGACCTGAACCGACATCTGGCCTACCTATCCTGAAGCCAGCCTTCTGTCACACTCACTCTGCTCCAAGGTCAATATGTCCGCTGCTTAGAAAGGGGCTGTCTGTTTTAAAAAACAACCAAGTCCTGAACCAAGGCTGCCGTGTTTACCTTTCTCTGATAGATGGCGATCCAATCAGTGGTTGCGAACCATTTGTGGCCCTTGATATCGTTGACTCCGTTCCTGAGGTTGCCAAAGCGCTTGGTCAGGTCCACCTGCAGCAGGTTTCTCAGCAGGTCTTTCAGGTCCGAGCTGAAGTGAGAGGGGAACCGAACCTGCCCAAACAAGAGGTACACCAGAGGGCAACGGTCAACATTCTGGCCCGTAAACGCTTCATCGTTAGATTATCGCTATAGCGTTGCCTGCCCCACTAAAGCGTTACTGTAAATTACATAATTGCAGTTCTAAGTATAACTATGTCACATTATATTGGTGAAAAATAGTGCTGGCAGCCCACCCACATCTGCCACCTACTAAATGGCCCAATGACTAAACGATGCACAGTGGTCGAGCGGCAAATGTAGGTGTAAAAGGATTGAGAGTCGTTATCCGTTTTTTTCCGTGTTTTTGCCTCGTTTCCTGGCAAATAATGCTCTGTGATGCTGTCCCAGTTTAGAGAAGTCACTATTTTGGTTTTTCTGTTGTCCATAATTGAACAGAAAGCCGGCTAGCTGCATTATAGTGGGCAGATATTATTGTTATTTTGATGATAATGGTTATCGACAAAAAACAACCATTTGGTGCGACTTCCCAGACCTCAAAGATTAGGAAGAGAATCAAACAGGTTGCATCTACAAAATGTGTGAATCCAAACATCTCGTGACTCTGTTCTGCTGTGAACCGCCCCGTGCTGTTTGTGTATTAAAATGATTTAACTTGACCTGCCGACGTCCTTAAAGAGAAGCCCTGCGGATTACTTAAAGGTGCGTTCCCTTGCGGCGTGTTAATGCGCATCGTAAGGGCGGGTGACGTGTAGCACGGCAACTTTCAAAGAGTACTCGAAATCCGTTCAAAACGTCGCGTCTTTTTGGATCACACTGCAACTCTATCGGTGGGCGCGTTACATCATGCAGTGCGCCACGTCAAAGTTGCAATACTTTCAACTTCAAAGCGAGTCCCCTCCTCGGCTACACGCCCCCCCCCCCCCCCCCCCCCCCGAACATCGCAGCACCGCTTCCCCCTGGAGTTGATCCTCTGAAAATAAGCAGAGGATCAACCACATAGCATGGCGTTGAAGGGGGGGGATGCACAAAATCTAGACGCATGTCCACTGAGTAGGCGGTGACCAGATACCAGACGCTCACCTTCCCCGATACAATCTTCTCGTAGATCTGAATGGGCTGGTCTGCGAAGAAGGGGGGGTAACCAGCCGCCATCTCATAGATCAGCACTCCCAGGGCCCACCAGTCCACGGCCTTATTATAACCCTGGGAGGAAGAGGGAAGACAAGAGAGCACAGCGTTGAGGAACTCAACCAAGAGGATATATTTCAATGTTTTGCTCAGGCTTACAAAAGTCCAGAGTGCAAATCCCTCAAACGTTGGACCGCCCTGGCCCAGGCAGTGGGTTCATCCCCGGTAGGACTCACCTTACTTAGGATGATCTCCGGCGCCAGGTACTCTGGTGTCCCACACAGCGTCCAGGTCCGCCCTTTCACTCTTTTGGCGAATCCAAAGTCTGTTACCTGGTGGACAAGCAGAACGAGCGTCCATCACCGATGTGCGCGGAAACATAACACACTCCCCATACTTTTTTAAATGAGAGCAGATATCCATCTACACCGACAAAATAGATAGGCCACTCCGCACCTGTATGTAGCCCTGCTGGTCGATGAGCAAGTTCTCTGGCTTCAGGTCTCGGTAGATGAGGTCCAGTGAGTGAAGGTATTCGAAGGTCAGCACGATCTGGGCGGCGTAGAAGCGGGCGTGGGGCTCGCTGCACGCAAAGAGAGGAAGTCGACGGTCGGTAGAGCCCCAATATATGAACACGTGTGTACACATGGTTGTGTGTGCGTGTGTGTGTGTGTGTGTGTACATGTGTGTGCGCGCGTGTGTGTGTGGGTACGCGCGTACATGCGTGTGTACACTTCTGTGTGCGCATGTGTGTACACACGCGTGAATCTGCTCACCTGAATCTGCCGATTCTCCTCAAGTGTGAGAACATCTCGCCCCCGGGAACATACTCCATTACCATGTAGAGATTAGTGTTGTCCTGCGGGGAGAAGGGAGAAGGACATGCGTTTTACTGCAGCAAACCCTTTTAATCATGGTCATTAGCATTGAATTTTAAAAACGTTGCATTTCATTATTGAATACTGATGATTTCTCAGCCACATAATGTTTCCCAAAGGATTGACAAACTAAAGAAATACAATTTCTAAAAAAAGACATTTTATCTAAACAAGATAACTAATCGATTATAGGGTGGCAAGTGATAATGTCTTCCCTCTTGTGGTCTATTCCATGGTCGAGCAAGAGAAGCCTTTGCTAATCCTGTCCTTTCCCCTTCATTTACTTTAAGATCCAGGGTAGCCTAATTACATCCCATGTTTTCTAATAATTATTAATCACTCACCTTCCTACAATTTGTGCAAGCAATGCATCATTACTGCAGAGCAACCCCTTGTCATTTTGGGAGCCACTAGTGCATTAGGTCACATGCTAAAACACCTTTCAATACTTTAATGAATATCTAACTCTGAGACTAGGTAATCATCGTTTAACCCCCCCAAAAAAAAATCCTGTTTCCTCCAAGACACAAGGGAGCGATCAAGCGAAGAGTTAAAGTCTGCTCGACATGTGTAGTGATTATCTATAGACACCATGACTTCCTTCTTCTACTACTACTACCGCAATAAAACAAACTCTCAAATCAGAGTTCTCCTATTCAAATAATCTAGCTCTGATGATAACCGAAGAGCCACACGATTTATATCAAACGGCATCATGATCTACCCCATAGATTAAACCAGAACAATTTAGTTCTGCTTGTTTAAAGTCCCAAAGTTCACATCAATAATGAGTAGGTTTACAGAATAAAAACCCTTGCTAGTAAATATTTTTTGGGGGAATCCAATTTAGCTGGACGATACCTTTTGAAATGCGATTATGGTCTGGATTTGCAAACTTGGTTGTGGCTAGATGCACCCGACCGGTCTGTGTCGTTGTGATTGGATGCCCTGATCGTGTGACGCCATCAGCTTTCCTGCTAGCCACCACTTCCAAACACATGGACTAGACTAGGCAATTGCCTAGTATCCAAGACCGATTACTGTTTTAACGCGTTAGGGCCACATGACTAAAACTATTATCAATTACTACTAGCAATAAATTAGAAAGTTGCATATTTTCAATTTAATTCGAAAACCTCTCCATCATACTCAGGATGGTTGTACCACCCAAAAGATGCAACAAAACTCACAACACAGGGACGTTCTTCACTGATTACAGATCGGATCAGAAAACAAAGGGTTTTCTTACGTTTATTTATCCTCAAATGTTAGTTTAAGCATAATAGACACTCAACTTTGACATTTTATATGCATTTCATATTATTCTCTTCATGTTTAGTGGGTGTCACGTCACGTGGGGTGTGAATCCCTTTCAGATTGAACTGTGATTAAGGGCTTTTCAAAACAAAATCGACAAGGACAGTTTTCAACGGAGTCCTGCTTTCTTAAAACTGATCAAACAGTCCTAGAGCGCTCAACGCCGACTAGTCCAACCCATTAGAGACGCCATGTGTGCCGCTCACCTTAAACGAGTGCTCCAGCCGCACCAGGAAGGGGAAGCTCACTGCTTGCAGGATGCGTTTCTCATTGAGAGTGTGTTCTATCTGCTTCAGCTTCACCACCTGGAGGGGGAGGAGGAACAGTCAGCCTATCAGACCCGGCTATCGCCAGCACACTGAACCAATCAGCACCTTTGTGTCGATGACTCATTCACGCCTCGTTCATGTCTTCTGAATCCTGTAGCGCCTCAAAGCAATGTTTCCGTTCCCCGGTGAGGAGAAGACTTTTGCCGCCATGTTTACTATGATGATTGTCATTCAACCCGACTTCATTCAGATATGAATAGAACCTGCATTTAAGGAGGGTACTTAGCCACGGATCATTCGATAATGTGAGATTGACTATTCACAGATTTATTTTACACTAGTTACTCCCTAGTATGTGGAGATCATGACACGCACACGCAGACACACACGATTAATGGAGGAGCTGTATGCCGTGTGTGTCATTACTAAAACTAATTTAACTTCCCTTCCATATTTGACTCATTAACCAGGGAGGCCTACCTTCTGTTTGTCAAGTATTTTCATGGCAAAATGCTGGCCCGATTCTTTGTGCTTGACTAGCATGACTCGACCAAACGAACCCGTTCCTAAGGTCTTGAGCCTCTCAAAGTGGTCCAGTGCCGCGGTTTGCTAGAGGACAGGGGGGAAAGAAGAGCAAGTCAGGGGAGGGAAGACAGGGTCAATGATCTATCACCGTTCACCATACCTGCACATTTTCCAACAATGTGCCTTAGGGAAAATACTGACTCTTCTGAAAACTCGTACCTAGTACCTAGGTACTTGTACCTAGATACTGACAGAATCCGCATAATTGATCCGAAAGAAGGGAAAGATCAACACATGATTTACAACCCAGACATTTCCATTCAAGCTTTGAAGGACGACTGGATTAAATATCGATTCCCTCAAGTGTCCAGCAGAGGGCAGACAGCCACTACTGACAAGGGGATGAATCCATTCGGAGCTGGACTACTTCCTTATTTACTGCTTATGTTTATAGACGTTTGGGAATGGTGTGGGCTTACCTGTGCTGGATTTTCCCATTTCTTTAGGAAGTCTTCTTTGGCTTTGGCAAGAAATTCCTTCACTGTAATTAAAGAAAAAACAAACACCCAGATCGATTTAGAGAGTGTTCATTCATGTCATACTTGCATCTTAACTAGAGCTGTCCTTTAACAGACAGACCGTTCTATGACTTCATCATGAGGAAAAGTGCACCCCAGGGCCTTATTGTATTCTATAGAGCCCACTTTAACCCCAACAAGAGTTGTAGCACAACTCTAGCACATCTTCTACATACACCAGTAAAATTGTGAAAACCCTATTTTGTCGGTAACTGACCTTAACTGACTTGTTTTTCACTAAATGGTGAAAACCCCTACTGGAAATACAAAGTATCACAGCAAGAAAACAATGACATAGGGCTGAACCGGACTTTCCCCAAGTCATATGTTCTTGTCCTGAATAATGGTGCTTATTGCAACAGAATTTGAGATGAAAATAACTACTAAAATATCCATCTGGCTCACCCCTATGACTGGACTTCCAAAGAATTACACAACATTTTCTACTTCTACTTTTCTAGTCGCTTGCTCCGATGCCATTGCTAGGCCTAGGCTAGTAGCTAACAAGGCTAAGGGTCATGGTTGTATACATAAACAGAACTATGGACTTTACACACACACAGAACACACCTACAGTATGTACCCATGCAAAAGGAGATAAAGCAACAAACATATGTGCTCTTCTGGAAGCGGGGGTAGGGGTGGGCTGCCCCACTAGCATGGAGTAAAGCACCGTCATAAGCAGAAGTTCACATTTGTCGCCCCTTATCTTTACAAGGCTAATCAAACTGCTCTGTGGGAACACGAAGATAATAAGGTCTGCCTCATTCCTCTTCGTTCGTGTGTTCGTGTGTGTGTGTGCGCGTGTGTGTGCGTGTGTGTAAAGTAGTTGAGGAAACACTGCTAGACTAGAGCACAATATGGTGGAGATGGATGAGAATGGTAAAAAAATAAATTATTCCACTAGACAGGCCGGTGAGTCAAACTCAGACCGTCAACCACTGACTTACTGATAGTGTATTGTGCTAAAAATAGTCTAACAATAAACATCAATCGAGGTGATTGTAAACCTCAAGGCCTTTCTGATGGAAGATAAGGGTTTGTGTTTCCATTACTTGCATTTCATGTCAAACTGAAATCAATCGCAACCAAAACACATTCAGAACTTCAAACAAAAACTGGATGAAATTGCAGAATTCAGGAGCAATTGATTAATGACGGCAAAATTCTGGAAATATTAAAGTAGCTCAAAACAATCTAAGTAAAATTTAAAGTATATATATAAAATTCATAATTTAATTTATTATTCCCTAACCTGGTGTTTAGTTGTCAAAAGCGAATTTCCACAATGTCAGATCCACATTCAACGAACATTCACAAACATGCAAACTAAAAAATGGCAATAACGGCAAATAACATAATTTCAGCGAGTGGTTCTCACACAGGGCCACTCACACAAACCAAACACTAAACAAAAGGCTAATACAGAACCAGCTATGTGGTTTCCTGCCAATACACCAGGGACCGACCGCTCCAACAATAGGACTGGAGAAAGCCAGCAAAAATGCCAAAGAGCAAAGTTCACATAAACATGTTTAAACCATGTCCTCGCTGAGAGCATGCTGGTCACCGCTGAGAAACATTTGTTTCTCTGTGGAAGCTGCTCAATTCCCACTTGCATTGAGACGTTGCCCAGGCGCATGCTGCACATGAAATAACTCCCGCCATAACAACAGAGACAAATAGTGAAGACCCACAGAGTTACTCAACAACACAAACACAAAAACGTCTAAATCAACCGCCGCCTTTGAAGAATCTTTTTAGGGTCTGACTTTGTTAGAGTTTAGAGGCTGCCATGGCTACCACCGTCAAGGTCTGGTTTTTTTGGGGGGGGGGGGGGGGGGGGGGTGAACCAGCATGATGTAGTCTCCCTCAACACCATCCACCCCAATCCCTCACCCCTTACCATCTGGGACGGCTAGGGGCCCCTCTGCTGGCAGTAGCGGTGCCGCCGCCGCTGGGTTCTCCACTGACCGCAACCCCGGCTCGGAGGACCGCGAGGAAGACTCCCTCTTCCCAGCGTGCCTCCTGGAGCTCTTCCGGTCACACATCGACCCTTAAGCGTGTCCCTGGTTCTTTCTCTTCGTCTTCTCCTCCTCTTCCTCCTGTCCTCTTACTTCTCAAAGCTGCCAATTCATGACCTTTCACCCACGCTCGTCCCCGCTCTGCAAAGACCAACTTCAGGTCGAGTCTGCCGCCTTTTAAAATTGAAAAATGTCTTCTGGCTGAAAAAATATATACCAAAACTCCCCGGCTTATGTTGCACCTGTATGGTCCAGCATGAGAGGACTAAGATGAAGGTACGATGAAGGCAATGAGTGCCACTCTGAACCGAGGTGCAGCTGAGAACGATCCCCACAGCGCCACTGCTCCCGTTACACTCACAGATCAATTGGACGCTTGCTCGCTTTGTATCAATATTTATTCTGCACACTGAGTCCACGGCTCTTCTCTCTCCTGTCAAGATACACAATCACAAATACACACACTAAAAAAAATAAAAACACACCGGACGGCTATTTATTGATCCAATCATGGTCAAAGAGGGGGCAGGGCATCGCCATAACACTGGTTAGATTAATCTCCATGCAAATGTCTGACCCAGAGAATGATCTACAGGGATATAGTCCTAAGTAGTCACTCTGGAGATCAAGTCCCAGGTCGATTGGTCGCCACGAGAACGTAATGTTAATAGAATCCGTAGACGGATGCCATCAGAGATGAAATGCTTCCAAGTTAAACCAGGCAGGTTATAGGCCTGAAGTGAGCTGCTGTCGAGGGATGCCAGCGGCGGCACAGAGCCAGGCGGGGCAGAGAGACCTCTCTGCTCAGATGCATTCCCCACCATCCGATTCTGCTGTGCCAGCGTGGAATCGATCTTACAAATCAATCGCACAGTACATCTCTCCCCTGGGCTTCAATGGCCCAGTCTCATGCACACGAAAAGGAGGGGGGATGTTTGTTGGACGAAACTGATCCAACATTTATTTTTGGATCCTGCCAAAATATGAGTAATGTGTCCAGTATGTCAACTTAAAGCATTTCCCCCCACTTTTCAGCCATCAAACGTCTTCTTGAAAAATAAAATATTGGGTGAGGTAGACTAGTACATGCATGTCAGAAGTTAAACAATGTCAACATACAAGCTGAGTAGTTGTTGAACATTTAAAAAAGACCCCAGTATACGATAATTGTGCAGGAGAGCCTGAGCATTGAAGGTTGATTACTGGCATTTTGCAAAGTGCATAGCACGTTTAACAAATCCCCATTGCACTCAATTTCAATTATTGAAGCGCCAATCCAGGTCAATCACGTACAGTAGATGACTGACGCAAGAAAAGATGACTGGCTTTTGGCACAGCTATGCCATGGAATTGGAATGATCTAATAAGGGATAGCAAATATCGTCTCTTCAAATACTAACAAGGAGCGACGTGGAACCGGTCTTGTCCCATTAAATGTGTCCGTCATTGTTGCCATGTCAGCATGTTGTAAAAAACGAGTAACTCTTACTTGCAATCCTAAAAGGTGACTGCCAAAGTGCCAAAGAAAGACATATTTGATTATGGGCACCATCTTAAATGATATCTTCCTTTATGCCGTCTCATCAGTGCATTAAGAGCACCAGCAACCACTTTCACCGGCCCTGTATATAGCTCCGTGACAGAAGGAAAACCGCTATCATCATCGCAGACATGTGATCCAGAACAGAACAGTGCTGGAACCACTAACCTATACAGTTACCGACCAAGTTCAACAATTTGGGCGGGCAGAGTGTCATGTACTGGGCCTGCCTTTGCCCGTTCTCAACCAGAGCACCCCCCCCCCCCCCCCCCCCATGTCTCATCAATAAAGTACTGTATTTGGCAGCTGATGGGCACTGATAGCCATGTCCAACGGGGGTGGTTCACTGATAACAAAGCCCCTTTCATGTCAGAGGCAGAAAATGCTCAGTCAATACAAACACAAACCTGCCCCCGTTACACAAGCCCAGGCTAAGAGAACCATGCAGATATTAATAGAAGTGTGTGAAATTTGCAATTTGACTGACTGCCACGTTTCTATTGAACACTATCATGTGGTCCATATCAGCACTGAAACAATTAGCCAATAGATTGAGTTAAAAATAGCTTCTTGGTCTGCTATCATTTCAGTAATTTGTCAATTAGGCCTAAACATTTCCTGCTTACAGCGTCAGCACCATAAATTAATCAAGACAATTTGAGACTCTTGGCTTCTATTCACTTCAAACTTTTAATTGCAATGGGCATTTAGCATGAACTATAACCATTTAATTGAATAAATGCGCTCGATTAAATCAACCAGGAAAATAATTGTTATTTGCAGCTCTGGCCTATGTGTTTATCCAGCCCTAATAATATAAGGTAGCCACTTAGCCACACAATCAGCTAATTTTATAATGAGTCAGCGTGGGCAGTTCCTGCGCATTTCTTCAGCAAAGTCGCTTTGAAAACAATAAAGTAAAAGCAACGCCAATCAAAAAGGTTTTATCACCAAACCCAGCTGACTGCAAGTAATAATGGCAACTGGAGGATGGCTCTGTGCTCTGAACTATTGTGTCTGATTGACACTTCCACAACCAACCATTTTTGAAGGCCAAGAATGTAAAATAGTAGGAAGACGAAAATAACAAAAAACATATTGTGCAAGTTTGTTTGTATGTCTGTGCAAAATGGCTGTGCACCTATCACTGTGTCGCGCTTGTTGCATCCCAAAGCCATGTCACAGAGTACAAACAATAAGAAACTACCTTTCCAATATAAATCTATTTTTAAAAAAAAGGCACTGACACCTCTCAGCTGTGCAGCCACACGTGCATACTTGCTCATAAAATCAACAGCAGGCTCATTATTGGGATGAATTGACGCGAATAGAAAGAAAAAGGTGATTATTTTCTATTCAAACAAACATACAATACACATACATCCTGGTTTACAGTCACTATGACGTTGATTGGCGGCATAGATGGAGCCACCCCCTGCTCATGTAAAGCTCTGTCGTCACGTCAGGCTATAAAGAAAACTCACTCCGGCAGCAGGGCTCTAGCTCCTCCTGTGGCTGGCAGTATCGGCTGCCCTCCCCAGTGCCAGGGTCCCCAAAACAGGGCCCTGAACGGTGGAACAGCCTCCCAGCTAGCCTGTGCAGGACAGACATGGTGCAGTGCCGGAGACCGGACAGGCTTGTGCAGTCTCGATTTGAGTAGTAAAACCAAGGGAATCGCCTTCACTTGTGTGTTTGTGTGTGTAGGTGGAGGAGGAGTGGGTGCACGTAGCTCTGACCAGGCCTTCCCTTGTTGCTTCACTTCCTGCTGCAGCTTAAGACCATCTGTCCAGCCTCTTCCTGTGCACCGAAAGCTCCGATTTTACCCACGCTACAAGGTTGGCTTGCACCACTCCTCTCCTCCTGACCAGTGACCGGACCAACAGAAATGCACACCCGATCCGGAGCGCAACCTTAATGGTGTATGTGCTTCAGAGCCGCCTCAAGCTGGGGCCGTGTTGTCCTCCCCCCTCCGCTGCCTGCTGGTTGGGAAAGGCTGGCGGGCAGTGCGCCGCCGGACCCCTGGTCCGCACCCGTCTCTGGGGATCAGGGGCGGACCGTGGCGATCAGGTCTGATAAGGATGTGAAGCGTGGCATGTGAACAAACTGAGCGGCGGTGCCTCCTCTGCTCACAGAACCCTCCTCCTCCCTTTCCACGAAAGCCAAAAGCCAATCCACGAGATGTGATAACCCCCCCCCCCCGTTAAGGTGGGAGGCAGCCAAGGGTTAACATGACATGCAGAATAGAGGGCCACTCTTCACACCGACCCTCTACCAGCAACAAGAAGCTGAGGATCATTTCACAGATACCTGTTCAGACCGAGGACATTCGAGCGCTGTGGTGTGTTATGGATGAAATCACAAGCCCCCCGAACCTTTCTTGGGACAAGTGATTCTCCACAAGTAGAGAGGGAGAAGGAATGCCAAATGAGAATTAAAGAGATTGGAGGGGTAAAGAGACAATTGTTCTTAATAGTTAACAACAGGGATACACCCCTAAGACTATTTGGTATGCATTGCAAAGTAAGTAACAACACAAAACAATTGAGAATACAAAATATACTAATGAATAAAACAAGTTTTCTTTTGTTCTCTTCTCTCTCTCAAGCATTTATTAATAATAATGTGGGATTATGACTTAATCACCAAATATTACAGTGCTCATCAAAGGAAAGCAAGGAACAAATATAGTCTAGTGACAGGTCTTACAACAAAAATTAAAGGCAGAACTAGTTCAAAACAAGGTTTATCCACATAAAGTGATATTGTTCTAACCGCTACCAATCACATGATGTTCAAGAGACTTCACTTCCAAGTTCTGCCTGGAGAGGATCACACCGCAAGCATCATATGACTCCATCCTGAAGCTTTTTGCTTCTCTGGATAAGGGTTGTATACCAATGAGCCCGGTTTTGTGAGACTTGGCTCATTGGTATATAACATGAACATTCGTATCCACATGACATCAATGAAATACCTGAACCCACAACACACACACGCACGAAGTGTATGAATAACAGCTAAATCTTTAAAGATTCTTAGAATCTTCAGCCATTTGTCTTACGACACACAACTAGCAATATGATACTGTTTGACTTGTGTGTCACTGGAATAATAACCTGGGGCATGTAATCACGAGCTCGTCCACAGAATCAGTTGAGAGCATGCATAATATTCCCTACTGTTGTGATATTGGAAATGTGATAACGAAGAAGTTGCTGTTGTCACGCAAACTCAATATGAACTGTAGTATAATTGGGGCTGTAAACGACCTTAATCAGGCCGATCATTCCCTATTCAAAGTCGAAAGTTTACAGAATGCTGGTGTGACATGTCTGAGGTTAGTCAGACCTTTCTGAACTGATATTATGAGAAACAGGAAAGGACCGAAGCAAACGTAGACTTTAGGGTCATGTACAGCCGCTGCACACAGCAGATAAAGTACTTACCACTTTCCATTTCGTTGCCCTTCTTGGCGGTGGGCGTGTTGCCCATGATTGCAGGTCTATGGTCGAGTCTCTCGGCTGGCGCTGAGTTCTCTTCACAAGCCTTCAAGTGTTGCTAACTGCAAACGGTGCTGGCCGATAGTCTTGCTAGCGACTAGCTAACAGATACCATTATCAACTAAAAAATGTCAATATATCATCCACTACTTCTCGTTGTCGACTTTGAAAAACTCCAGTTAGGCACATCCAATGCTAACGTTGTTGGTAAGCTAGGATACCAAGCAAACCAACATCAAACGAGTACGGGCTAGTCACTTTGCAGATTTTCCAAATACGCTCCGATTCTTTCGAGATTGCTATTTGCTTTAGAACTATCTTAGTATTCTGACAGTTGCCTTACTGCATTCAGATCCTCTGATGGGGACGTCGAAAACAAATAATTTTCAAACGAACCGTAGCGAGCTGTTTAGCTAGCAGGCTAGCGTTAACTACCTGTCAAATCCTTCGCCGTTGTACCCTGGCCTGTGCCTCCACTTGGCTAGCAGCTAGCCAGGTGCTATCGCTGTGCTGTCGGGCCTATACAATTCATACGAAAACAATATTGAAACGACTCCGATGCTCCTGCTTGATTGAGTCAAGATCACTTCCTAGAATTTTTAAAACGGGCGTCAGATACGACGATTTGCTGGGAGCAACCATCTATTAGGCTATCCCTAAAGTCAACAGCCCCGCTCCATTAATCTTGAGACCACAGCGAGTAACTCCAGCCATCCATCCACTTGGTCCGTCCCTCGCCCGCCTCCCATTGGACGCTGCTCAGGCGACAGCCGTCGTAAGACAACTGTTGATTGGATATGCATCAATATATCGAATCATTTTTGCAATGGGATTTGTCTGTCAAATAGTTTTATCCCGCCTCTTAGGCTAGACAGCGCGTCTGGAAATGTATATTAAACGTTATTTTTCTATAGTTTAAACGATAAATGCTTAGTTGAGAATTTTGTCTTAAATACAACAGCCACATCGCATAGCTTCAGCCCAGTGTTATATTTGATTCGTGATAAACACCCAAGTTGTTACGCCTACAACTCAACGAATTGGATGTGACGTAAATACATTCTATTTTTAGTATAAATGCAAGCTCAACCCTAAAAAAACAAACCAGTTTTTCTATTTTAACTCTGGCCACTAGTAACATTTCATAACACGCATTTCATAATTTAAGTGTTCATTTTAGCAATATAGGATCTGTCTCAAGCTATTCGCGTCAGTCATACATATGAACATTTTTATTTTGAAGTCAAAATGGCAGTAAAAATAAAAAAACACCTAGTTTAACCAATACCGAATGCATGGGGGTATATATATATAAGTGCAATAATAATGTGAATGGCAATACACTGGACATTTCCATCATAGTAATGTTACGATTTTTTCTTCTTTTTGTGAAAAACACGAAAATACTTTGTATTGTCAGATCAACATGAGCTCAATAAAAACACATTCTATTGTTATCCAGCTCAGCTGCAGCTTGTCCAAGTGTATGGCCCTCAACAGTATTTTAAGATAGTCACCATACTGCCACGCTTACAAACTCCCCTGAATGCTGATAATTATGACCGCCATTTATCTTCTCAACACAGAAGAACACTCAGTCAGAGTGGTCAGAGTTCAAGGTTAGCTAGGAGGCAAACCTATCTGTACATCCAAGAAGGAAAGTCCATTATTCAAAAATAAGCCTAGGGCTGAAATATAACAATTATGGTGAGAATGGGAGTGTTTATAAGCAGTCCATGGAGTTATCAGGCAGAAGTCCCAGGGGCGGGGCCTTGCCAGGGAGACAGGATGGAGGGAGCATGGAGTTGGACGCCGGGTCAACGTTTTCAGAGTCTTCCATACGTTCTGCACAGCCTTCCCAATTTATGTGAAATCTTGTGACGCGTGGGTTGGACGCGAGGATGTTTCTCTGGAGCTAAAGGAGGATAAAGACAAACAAAATATGAACTTTACAAGAAAGAACATTTTGGAAACCAATGACTGTGACAAATTCCTATGCAATCAAACACGCATGCATAACAAAAAAAAGGGCTAAACAATATAAAAGTAAAATATACAAAAACATTTTCATATACCACATCAAAAGCCATATTAATTAAAAGTAGATGTATCCACCAGGCAAATAAAGCCTTCCCACTGCATTATGATCAGGCAATGTTTTATTGTGGTTTGCAAATTTGGATCATGCTGCATTTGTGCTTCCACTATAGATTATTTTTTTATTGGATTTTCATCAGACTTCCACAAGTCTTTAAACTGGACCACACTTGCAGGAGCTTTATCCTCTGACTAACAGCAACGTGTATATCTGTACATACTGATTACATTTCTTTTATATATGCATATAGAATTTATTTCTGTTTGTAGTGGGAAGTGTTATGTACCAAGTATTATTGCAAGTTTCATGTACCAAATATTATTCGGGGTTTTTTTTAATAATAAGAGTAGGAATATTGGTTATTGTATTAAAATAATTGAACTCAAGTGTGTGTATACTATAGTAAACACACAGTATGATTGGATAATTTCTGGAAAGGTTTCCTATTCCATTAATGCCATTTTTCCATTAACGAGCAGGCACGGGTTTAAGGCAGGTAGGGGTTAATGTATCACTACTGCGTTGAATCAACAAAAAATAGACCACATTTGTTTGGGTGCCAGTAGAATATTAGTCTTGAGCCCTGGTTTATTGTAATATTTCCCTACGGCAGGTTTACTTTTGCACCATGATGAGTATGGTCCTAGCAATTGTTATATTTTTTTACCTTTCAAAGATCATTTTATCATGTTGCACCTAAATCATGGGTTTCATTTGATCAACCTTCCTATGCGCAAGTAGCTCCAGGCCGCCAGTCAGAGCTCAATGCCATTAATGAGGGACAATGCTACAATCCTTATTCAGCACAAAGATCAGCCAAAGCAGACACGTTGACTCAGCAATGCACCTCACTTAGCTTTAGCTGGGATTTCTACTTTAAGTAAAGTAGGAAAAAATACTAAGGAAATATGGCTGTAATCACTCAAGTTTGTTGTCTTTTTTGTTTGTTTAAAGATTATCAGTCTATCAAATCATTTGGATTAAACCCTGGATGGCAACCTGAAGCATAGTAGCTAGAAAGACTTTATAGCACTTTCACTGCAAGTATACAATAGGCTTAGTCCTCTGAAACTAGTATTCCAAAAGGCGAAGGGTGTTGTGTGTCTTACCTGTGTGTAGTCAGGTTTTATTGGTGGGTTTTCACGCAGTTCAGGGTCAGTATATTCGTTGTTTACGTAGTAGCCAATACGAATGAACTCCTGGCCACGATACGTGCAGGTGATTAGCACTACGGTGACACCAACAGCATCACTCTCAGGAATCAGGCCTGTGTTAGGGGCATCCGCCTGACAAGAAACCACAACAGATACATGAACGTCAACAGACATTTTAGGAATAACGAAACCACCCAACATCATTGGGTATAAGGCAAAATAGAAAGGGTAGGTCTTTATAAAGAAAACTTAACGCATATAAAATGCTTTGCACAGTTAAACAAATTTCATTTTCAGCTAACTTGAACGCAATCCTAGAAGCTTCAAATGTTATATTGAAACAAACAATTAAATATAAAAAATATATATATTTTCTGCGAAAAATGTTAAAGAAACACGAAGGAACCATTGTTTTGGTCCAACAAAATTCACCTGAAACACGAACATGTGCCTCCCAGCTGGTACGGGTCCAACAAGGACGGAGTCAAGGGTTTGATCGTATTCTTCGCTTTCTGCTGATCCCACATAGATGATCTTCCACTCCAAGTCTAAAAAAACAATAATATAAGGATTAGGCATGCATTTCTGTAATCAGATATCTACAATACCACTGACATTCCCTTTATTGAGATTTAAAAAGAAAACTTTTAAGTCTAGAGTATTCACATACAATTATTAAATCGTTTTAGAAATCTTAGATGAAGCAAAACAACGGTTTGAATCCACAAAAAATACAGTTTGTGCCAGAAATATGGCCAGTCTCTGCTTTTTATTGCTGATTGAATTTGGTGACTAAATGATGCCACCCTGAGTCCAGTGGGGAAATACAACTGCCGTCGTATTTCCGTAATTTGACATTTGCGTGAAGAGCAAGTGATGCATTACCAACATATACATTACTATTAACGTAATAATTTAGCTTGAGAAAAACAAGGCAAAAACACATTTGTGCATTTCCCCCAATAGCATGGCAACAGCGGATAATACAAGCTGGTACGTTCACATAATATCGATCATAATTTAGGTAACTTAGGCAAAGCAATACGGGTATCTATGCAAAACAACTCAGTTGGTAACGTTAGTCAATGAATTGCACACCTATTCGTTATTTTTCCCCCACAAATCTAATCCTCTTTTGATGTGTGCTAATGTGGCTAGTTCCTACAGCGATTCCTTTCTCGAGTAGAACAATTCACTGGATTATAATTACCTTCTGGGAGGTCCTCCATGCACTCAAACGTTATTTCGAATTGGAAAGGGTTTCGAAAAGGGCTCGGGTTATCCAAAACTGAAACATTGAGTACTTGCACCTTCGCCATTGTTGGAAGTGCTAAACCAGTTAGCTAATATCTTCAAAACAAAATTTCCCGGGAAATACTTTTTGTCTCGGATAGTCCTGTGCTTCAAAAAAAGTGATGGATTTATATTATCAACAAAAAAACCTCGTTTTAGACAGCGTAAATGATTTGGATAACTACTAACGAATAATTGCAGCTTAGTGTTTCTTCAGTTTAGCAGCAACAATCATATCTTTGTAACACATTACCCTCTCCCGCCGCTTTGACAGTACCAAGGCAGCTACGCGCGTTGTGCAAACATCGAGTGGGGGCGGTGACATTTCCCAAAAGTAGAGGAGGAAAATGACACTGCCCCCTAGTGTTCCAGAAGTCAGAAAACAGTCACAATTTGTATTATCAATCATAAAAAAAACTATTTATGCATATGTATTTGAATAATGGATGGGTGAAAGTGAACAAGCAAACATTGCAGACGGAGCAGATTAAGAGCAGGAACAAGACATTCACCATCCATGGCCTTATTAAAGAGAAAGATTGGAAGCAGTCGGCTCCAAGAACAATTCCTGGCAAATGCGTTGTGTCAACCTAAAACAATTTTGATAGTTCTGTAGAGATGAGGGATTTGAAAACAAAATATTTAAAGGCTTAATAAGACCTGAATTTTGTTCTCGTTTTGAGTTCTGTTCCTATATTGTTTATTTTATGTTAGAATGGTTTTACTTTAACAGTCTTTGAATTATATTAATATGACTTGAGGTTCAGTAAGATTTGCCCAGAAACAGCAGGTAGAAAATTATCCGAGGACTTATTATTACTTTCGTACATTGGGTACCTTTCAGGTCCTGTGCTTTTACTTATTTTGCTGAAGTAAAGAAGTTGAATCAGTGCTTCTATTTTTTTTTACCAGAATCTTTCTTTTACACACGTATCTGTACTTCTACTTGAGTAAGGAATGTGTGTACTTTTGCCATCACTTCTGTCGACTAACTGCATGCCTTATATATTTTTTTCTTAACCTCTTAGAGCAGTAAGTAGTAAGTAATTCAAACAGTTAGATGTGGAGAAGCACTGAATACAATGTGTTCAATAGTAGGGAACTGTAGGACTAGGCTTCGAAAGAATAATGGCCGAGTCAAATATGGAAAACAATATGCCATCCAACGGGCAGTAGGCCTACAGTCAGTAAATCAAAGTTCAAAGCGGTTTCATGGACATTTCTGTCTCCATTATCATAACATTGGACAATTTTGGAAGAAGCTTCTACAAGCTTCTCCCTAAAACAGGATGGACGGATAAACCTATTGTGTTATTGAACGAGTTGTTCCAAATCATACATGTTCTGCTGCCACTCCGTGAAACCAGGATTAGATGAGGATTATGGGTTATTGGAACGGTGGGCTGCCGCGATCACGCCTGAAATATTTCAGGAATGTGCACTTTTTCATGTCGGCCAAACGCAATAAAACCCGACAGAGGCGCTATTTTATATCAAAAGGACAGATCTCTAGGTTAGACCAGACAAACATACTTCAAGGAGAGATACTTAAGTAACCTATGGTAATTTCAACCAAAACAAAACTCTGACCCACAGGCAAAACTAATAATGAGGGTGAGTTGGGGCATGTGATTTGAGATATTCCTCTTTATAGTGCGTGGTCGCTAGTCCTATCGGCCTGTTTGCTCTGGGAAGTGAATGACCGCAGATCACTAGCCTTCGCTACACCTGCATTTTTTCGACTTGCGCGCCAGGAGAGGAAAGGAGCGGAACAAAAGGCTATCTGTCCCGGGCCAGCAGGTTGATACTGCGCTCAGGTACTGTAACATGAGACTGAACCACGTGACCCAGGGTGCTTTGAACAGTAGAAAAAAAAACTGAAACCAACAGGTAGTCTAGTCGTCTACGTCGTAGAGGCGCTCTTCGTGTCGAGGGAAGGATAATCCAACACTGCGAATCAACAGCCTATTTTTTTAAATCGAAATCAGCGTATTGGGATTTCAAAACGGGACTAAGTCAGTCTTCTATCAGGACTACCCATTTCACGGTTTCGCAAAGTGCGACGGAACAACATGCTTCATGGTTGTGATGAATTAACGCCACTGCTGTATTTCCTGTCTCTCGGATCACCTGGAAGCAGCAGGTAAGGTCAACTTTATGTAAAAAGCAAGTAGGCTCGGTTCGTAATTCAGAGGCATACAGTCACTGATGTAGTTTATAGCGTGAACCCTGCTTGTGCTGCTGTGAAGGAGGTCATACCTCATGCACAACCCTAAATGAAGATTGACGTCTGCATTATAATTTTTCAATAAAATAGCCCATTATTGTTACCATTCTTTCAGGTTATTATGTACAACTATGCCTTTGTCCTACCAAAGATTCACTTATTACCAAGATATGACTTAACAATAACATACTTTTAATATCAGTTGATAACAGGTGAATAGAAAAATGTAAACGACCAAATGGCTCGATAGGAGATGAATAGGAGTTGATAATGGTATACAGTCAGAGTCAAGTGTTTGTTCTTGATTAACAAATATACAGCTAATTCTAATCTCCCTTCTGGAAGGAATTGAAAGATCCCACTGTGAATATGGGGCTGGAGGATATGGGCCCAAGCTGATGACCTGGGTCTCCCATTGCCCCGCTAACCCGTCTCTGCACTCCTGTACACGGGGAGGGATGGCAGAAGTCCTGGGTCTTCTGGCCAGGCCTGGTCTACTGTCTGGTGCTGTCTTACTTCTGGTTTTGGGCAGTAATCCTGTTTTGGGTGAGTCAGTCACCATACCTTCTCCCACACAAAGCACCCCCACACACTCACTCACCCACCAAAGTTAACATACGTCTACACTCCTAGATAAGGATTCTTACACCAACGCACATACACACATAACCTCAGGCATTGTGTGTGTGTGTGTGTGTGTGTGTGTGTGTGTGTGTGTGTGTGTGGTTGATCGAAAACAAAGCAACATTCAATTTTAGTTAGTAACCTAACCGCGTCTCAAGGTGCATGTGCTAGTTCATACATTGTGAGGACGGCTAAGCTAGTGACACATTGCATGACAATTGTCATCTATCTATATTTAACTGCTTTGGTCTGATGGTTGAAATGTAGGACATGGCAAAGTACATAATTCACTCATGGATGAAAAGCAAACAATTGTGTGCGGTGATATGGAACAGGATATTAGCAGACATTCCTTAAGAAAAGAAAAACTTCGGAAAATGTTGTTCTTTATCAGGCTGACTTTTGCACCTGGGAAGTTTACTATTTGCCTGGGTAAATGATTGATATAGTTTGTAGATCCTTAGACAAGGGGTTTCAAGTATCACACATGTTAAACCAACTGAGTTAGATCTATCTATAATAACACAACATTGTTAAAATAATGAGTCAAGTTTTCCAACGTCATGAACCACAAGTTTTTGTTACCAGTACCACACCGTCTAACGGGAACACAGTCAGCATTCCAAGGTCGATACTTCTCCTCCTCCTTTTCATCCTCCCACTCTTTCTTAGTCAAGTGGTTACTGTGTAGTTTAGGCCAGGTCACTGAGTGATCACAAGGGCAGTCAGGGGTAAAATGCCGGAGTAATGCGGGGTGACGGGACTTAACTGCACACTGGTGACTTTGCTCTCAGAGTGTTGGCAATTATGTAGTCAAGGTTTCTTCACACTACTATAATTATACTATAATCACAATTTGGCCTGTTTTTCCACATATTAGCACGTTATGACGGTGCTTCTGACGTTGTTGTTGTTGTTGTTGTTGTTTGAGCGGTTGAATTATTCTTCCTCTCCTGTCGCAGGTGCTAATGCCACAACGACAAAGGCCCCCGCTAGAAATGTCACGGGCGGGAATGAAGGCCAGGTACTATCCTTTTCTCTCAAGTCACTTAACCACTCAAAGTGACCAGTGATCCAGTGTTTTCAATGGCACTCAGTTCTTAATTTTTTTGCATTCCTTTCTCTTTCTACAGGAACTCGACATTTTGCCCATCGTGCTCCCCATTGTCGTGCTGGGCGTCCTGGCCATAGCGCTGGCGGTTGTCTTCTGGCTTCTCTGCGTGGTCAAGAAGAAGAGACAGACGGAGGGGACCTACAGACCCAGCGCTGAGGAGCAGTCAGGCTCACACGGCGTGGAGATGCCGGACGCTCTCAAATTACCCAAGGAAGAAAGACTTATTTGACCTCACTGAGAGTCTACTACTGCCACTCCGTCGGGACGAGAAGGTGGTGGGAACGTGAACACGTCTTGTACCAAAGATTGCTGGGTTCAGACGGATGCCAGACGTGCTCTGGCGGTTGTGGGACCATGTCCCAGCACATGTTGGAGGTATCACCTCCACTGAGGATTCCTGGAAATCTATTTCTTTGAAGCACAATGACAGCAAGGAACTGATTGTCAGCTGCAGATCAAGGCAGTGTATTTCAATGGATTACTTCTGAAGTGGATGAACTAGGAGCTGCAATAGCCTTTGATCAAACGGAATGAAAACCTTTCATCGATGCTTAAGCTGCCTTCCGATCGATTATCAGGTTACAGTAGGCCTGGATTGTTTCTTCCTACAAGCTGCTATCGTTAAGTCAGAAAATACTAAAATAATATGAAGAATATACGGTAGATGTTCATGCTACTGTAAGGTACAGTAAATTATGATCATTTGTGAATTTAATTTGATTTCTATTGATTTACAATGTCTTGGTTATTTTGTTCTTTAACCTCAGACACATTTCAGAGGCCTGTTTCGGTCCATATACTTTCATACAAATGTATTCTATCATGCTATTTATTCACACCCCGGCTCCAATATGCTTTCTGACTAATCAGGTTCACGCTAATTAAACAATTAAAGCAACTTGAATAGCTTTAACTGGAGAAGGAGTGAATGTTTCCCAGAAAATGTTGTTGAAATTTAAATCTATTTATATTTTTTATCCTAATCAAATTTCAAGTTAATTTAAACAATTTCATGTCTTAAGTCCAATTAACCATTAAATATTTTACTGTGATCATTAAATGTCAGTTATTTTAATAAAAGTGACTAATAATATCAGTTTCTTCAAAAGTCCTGTAGAGGGTGCTATGAAAAACCCTAGCCATACATTTCCATTATCTTTCAAGATATATATTTTTTAACGGCAAGCTTTTCTTAAACCAACTATAATCATTAATGGAGCATTGATGAATAATCAATCCTTACGTAATTCACAAAATAAGAAGCCCATTTGTTTGGGTTATGGTTCATATTCTAGGTTATTTGGATTGATGATTGGGCTTATCTTTAAAATATTTATTGACCCTTGACAGATTCGGTTTTTGTTTTTAACCATACCATGCTTATTGTGCATGTTATCAGAAAACTCAAAAAGCACAGAGACAGTAAATAGTGATTTAAGTTTGTATTAGTTACTTAATTGTTAACATAATTTCACAGTTTTTTTTGCATTTGACAAGGCAATGAAGGGGGGGAGGGGGGGCGGGTATAAGGAATAAGATAATTCAGTGCAATCACAACATATAAAAAAACAAAACATTTCAACCAATTACACCACGGCTGTCAAGTAAACACCAATCCCCGACACTATAGCGACAGTGCTCGAGGGTGATGGGTTTTGAAAGCGCGGGGAGGGGGGGGAAATAAACCATTCACAACATAACGTAAGTGGCTTGGGGTCTGGGGTTTTGGCAGTGAGATGGGAACGTGTATCGGAAGGTCGTCATGTCATCTTTATGCCACTTCTTCTTCTCCCTCCTCCTCAAACTCCCCCTCCTCTGCGGTGGCGTCCTGGTACTGCTGGTACTCGGACACCAGGTCGTTCATGTTGCTCTCCGCCTCGGTGAACTCCATCTCGTCCATGCCCTCGCCGGTGTACCAGTGGAGGAAGGCCTTGCGGCGGAACATGGCGGTGAACTGCTCGGAGATGCGCTTGAAGAGCTCCTGGATGGCCGTGCTGTTTCCGATGAAGGTGGCGGACATCTTGAGGCCTCGCGGCGGGATGTCACACACGGCCGTCTTCACGTTGTTGGGGATCCACTCCACGAAGTAGCTGCTGTTCTTGTTCTGCACGTTGAGCATCTGCTCGTCCACCTCCTTCATGGACATGCGTCCGCGGAACACGGCCGCCACCGTCAGGTAGCGCCCGTGACGGGGGTCGCACGCCGCCATCATGTTCTTGGCGTCAAACATTTGCTGCGTCAGCTCGGGCACGGACAGGGCGCGGTACTGCTGGCTCCCCCTGCTGGTGAGCGGGGCGAAGCCCGGCATGAAGAAGTGCAGGCGGGGGAAGGGCACCATGTTGACGGCCAGCTTGCGGAGGTCGGCGTTGAGCTGGCCGGGGAAGCGGAGGCACGTGGTGACGCCGCTCATGGTGGCCGACACCAGGTGGTTGAGGTCGCCGTAGGTGGGCGTGGTCAGCTTGAGCGTGCGGAAGCAGATGTCGTAGAGGGCCTCGTTGTCGATGCAGTAGGTCTCGTCCGTGTTCTCGACCAACTGGTGGACGGAGAGGGTGGCGTTGTAGGGCTCCACCACCGTGTCCGACACCTTGGGGGAGGGCACCACGCTGAAGGTGTTCATGATGCGGTCGGGGTACTCTTCGCGGATCTTGCTGATGAGCAGGGTGCCCATGCCGGAGCCGGTGCCGCCGCCCAGGGAGTGGGTGAGCTGGAAGCCCTGCAGGCAGTCGCAGCTCTCCGCCTCCTTCCTCACCACGTCCATGACCGAGTCCACCAGCTCGGCTCCCTCGGTGTAGTGACCCTTCGCCCAGTTGTTTCCTGCTCCGCTTTGGCCTTGGGTTCAAACGGATGAAAGTTGAGTCAGTTCAGGGAGTCGACCAAAAAGGGGAGAGCCATAAAAAGACACTTAACAAAAACGTATTCACAGAACATTCAAAAGACCTACCAAAGACAAAGTTGTCGGGCCTGAAGATCTGTCCGAATGGGCCTGACCTGACCGAGTCCATGGTTCCGGGCTCCAGATCCACCAGGATAGCACGGGGAACATACTTCCCACCTGCAAGATTGAGAAATTGTAAGCCAATGCACCACACCTTGTTTTTTACCAGTCTGGGTTTCAAGTTACAACGGCTTTGCGTTGTACAATCCATATTGTATTGACGTGAAGATCCCGCACGACAATAATGCACAGGACACTTTGTGTGAGGAAGTGCTCTGTGTGAGCTACGGGCATGTTCAGGCCTATACCTGATGCCTCGTTGTAGTAGACGCTGATCCGGTCCAGCTGCAGATCACTGTCCCCATGGTAGGCACCGGTGGGGTCTATGCCATGCTCATCGCTGATCACCTCCCAGAACTGCAGGCACGAAGGGAACCCGTGAAAAATACAGGATGGAAAAGAATGTAAAAAAATATTGCATTACAACTAATTGTATAATTAACAAACATCACAGGAGAGGGCGTGCCGCTATACTGAACCAGCACGGCTGTTATTCGGTTACAGCTACGACGCAGCAGGTCTAACCCTAGTTTGTTTATTCACATAATTTATTCGGCTTATTCTACACAAATAATATTTCAACTAGGCTGGGTCTGGAAAAGCAACCCATTTCGGCTATAACGATTTGTCGAGTTACCAAGTAGTCGATCGCCAGAAATGTCGAACGACATTTTACAGAATAAATTAGGCCTATTCATCGAAAAATAATCGTGGGACGCTTCGACTTTGGAAATAATTGGAAATTGCAACCCTACAACACAAACATTTTACTGTACACCTGTCATAGATGGTTAGTATGTGAATACGGAAATCTGACGTTTATTCTAGCATTTTTTCAAATGATAAAAAATTAAAAACTGGATGACAATGGGTTTGATAACATATTGCATCATAATGCACCCCGTTGGGAACAGCTAACCAGACCATTAGCAATAATGACATAACCGTGAACGATTTTTTAATTGCGCAGATGGGAGTAGGCTACCCGAAGAAGAAAGGATGATCCGCGCATCGTTCAGTCTGGATTTGGGTTAATAATCACGATCGAATTATATTTCCCTTACAAATCTATTTCCACGGAAAACATTTTGAAGGCAATGAGCATCCGCGTATTCCACCTGACTTCATGAATAGATAAGGACGGCGGCGGATGAGCAAAACCGACCGTAGCCTAGCCTAAAGTAGGCCTACCTAATCATAAGATCAATAGTGAACGCATAGCAGAAGCAGTCATCGATACAATACATTAAAAGGGAGAGGCGACCAGACATGCTTACTGATTAATTCTATAGGCCTGTGGCCTGCAAGGCCTGATACGACGTAAGCCGCCCTGGGGATGGATGGCTACCGATCACTATTGTTTCCACCCGCTACTCATCACATCTGTGCTAAACGGACTATGCTATTGATGCAAAGGCGAAAATCTGTTTCATGAAGAAAAACACCGAGCGAGCAATCATGTCAATGCATTGATATGATGTAGACTATAGACCTATAATGCACGCGATTCTTTTGCAGCAGAGTCGGTTACCTCGCTGCGTTTCTAGAAAAATCCGTCACGATTAAATCTTGCTACGCAGCATGCCCCAACAAAGTCATCCACAATCGTATTTGCATTTACACCATACTTATACCTTAGCTCCAATCTGGTTTCCGCACTGGCCGGCCTGCAAGTGCACTATTTCGCGCATTTTGTATGAAGGGTTGGGTATTCTTTTCGTCAAAAATCTGAGAGATCGCTCCTGTTGTTCCTTCGGCTGGGTAGCAGCTGACTGGTTTGGACCGCCTCTGTAGGCGTCTACTGGGCTGAATATTTGTGGCGCAAGATGACGTCATCGCCATGGTAACCAAAGAGCGGAGGAGAGAGGGAGTAACCTAAACTCGTGGAGATGGCGGATAGGATGCTGCTATACAAGACTTCCTATGTGACACAGCGATATCTCCGTCTTTATGTGTCTCTCTGTGTCTCTCTATCTCTATCTCTCTCTCCCTCTTCCTCCCTCTACCTCTCTTTAGCTCTCTCTTCCCCCATAAAATTCATCCCAAATATTCTGTACACCTGGATGTTTGTGTGTCATGTTTGTTCAATCGACCCATATGTGTGCGAGAAATCAAGAATTGGGTAATGTGTGTGTGTGTGTGTGTGTGTGTGTGTGTGTGTGTGTGTGTGTGTGTGTGTGCGTGCGTGCGTACGTGCGTGTGTGTGTTTGCATGTGCATGTCCGTACATGTTTTGAAGGAAGGAGGCATTTGGGGGAGAAGTATATTCATAATGAGAATTACCTTTGTATAAGATAACATCTTAATAGCACTGTTATACTGTTAACATTATTATCAGTATGACCGTCCATTGTCTGGGAGCCCTGATTCATGTAAGTAGCTATATTAGCTTTTGTCAGCAAAAGGGATTGTATGTAACAGATTAAATCCCGGTTCCCAAATGGAACCTTGATTTATGCTATTTTAGACCGGATAAAAACATTGTTAGTGCTTTAAAGATATATTGTGTAGGATTGAGCCCATCCCAGTGAGGCAGGAGGCTTTCGGAGTTAAAAAAAACCTCTAAGACATTGTTCTCTCCGCTATGACTTGCAACTGTGTGATGCGAGCTAGCATAGCTCTGCTGTCTGGATGGTCTGGGTGGGTGGGGTTTCGGGATGGTGTATGGTACGATTCCTGTAAACAAAGAGAGCGGTACGGGCTGGTTAGCATTTTACAGTTGTGGAATAAGTCTGTTTTTAAGATTTTATTTTTGTTGAATAAATCAGTTCTAGGATTTAATTTTAATAATATTATTGAAATCACTATGAATCAGTATTGACTATAGATATGTACAGGCTATGTTATTTAAACCAGTTGAAATTTGACATTTTAAATCTCATAAAGTTTTTTTTTAGACGCTACAACGCATATAGCACTCTTACATCAGAACAAACATGGGCTATTCTGCAGATATACTGTAATGGGAAAATTATATTTTCACATTCTGTTTCGATAACTGCCATTTGTTGATTATGCCTTTTCGCTGACCAGGGACGTCACTAGGATTTAGAGGCTGGGGGGGCTTAGCCCCTAGCAGTTTCCGAAGTGCATGCACGCGCATAGCACGCGGCAAAAAAATTGTCATCACATCTTTAAAGAGGTTCTTTAATTCATCATTTATTACAGTAGAGAGTACAGCAGAGCATCTATCAGGGCCTGTTTTCAGGCTCACTCTCTTTTCTTTACTTGCCTTAAGACCTCCTGCTTCCCTCTCCTGAGTCTTCGGGATGTCCTCCTTTGACAAAAATATAAATATGCTAACAAATGTAAGACTTGGTATGATTTAAGTCTGCATATTGGGGTGAGTTCAAGGAAAATGGGTTGGAAAATGTATCCATCAATGCACTCTCAGAAACAATTTTAACCCAAATTAAAGACCACTTCTAATTGTATTTGTGGTTGGGGTGGTCAAGGGGTGGTCAAGGGTCAAAGGTTCCAACTGAGAAGTCACCACTATGAAAGCCCACATTATAATTGTCCATGATCAAATCAAATAATGTTTACTTAAAGGACAGAGTTTCCTGTATTCTCATCAAGGAGAAGAATGCATAAGGGGATCTCTGCTCCCTCGTGTTCGGTGTACCCCTGGCACAAAGGTTAACGTTAGATAACACTTGACATGGGCCCGGGAATGCCCACCACAATACCATCACACAACAGTGAATACATTCCATATTCATGACTGGGATGAGTCACACCAAACCTTCAACAACTTTTCAACCCGTTTTCAGCTATCCAAACACTGGCCAATCAGGCTTTTACTTCCTGTTTCCCAGGGCTGTTGCAGAGAGAACTGGTATTCAACTGCTCAGTAGCGTTGGAGCTTCTGCTGTAAACACTAGGAAACTTGAGCGAGGGGGTTTTTTGTTATCTAAAAATAATAAAATGGTGACATTCAGGAAATGGAAGGTTTTCAACCGTTTTTGTACTCTCGACAAACAAAAAGCTTCTATTTTTGGACATGTGACCCTGTGGAGTTCGTAATTGTCTTTTCTGGTCGGTTCGCCCACCGAGGAGGATCATGTCTCTGCCGGTGGATGACCTAGAGTGTCCCGTATGCTGTGACATCTTCATAGACCCCGTGCTGCTGTCCTGCAGTCACAGCTTCTGCAGAGAGTGTGTGAGGCGCTGCTGGGAGACCTCGGGGTCACGAGAGTGCCCCATCTGCAGGAAGAGAGCCTCAAAAGCGTCCCCAACCACCAACCTGGCCCTGAGAAACCTCTGTGAGACCGTGCAGGTGGCCCGGAGAGAGAGCTCGAGCACGGAGAAGGAGCTGAACTGTGACCTCCATGGGGAGAAGCTAAAACTCTTCTGCCTGGTGGATAAACAGCCCATTTGCCTGGTTTGCCACATGTCCAAAACGCACAAGAACCACGATTGCTCCACGTTGGAGGAGGCAGTCGTCGACTGCAGGGTGAGACTGGCGGGGCCGAGCATGTTTGTGCCTTGTTTTGACTGTTTTAATTGTTGTGTAAAACAAATAGCTGTACCCTGCCCTGGTTTGAAGTATGTCGTTCTTCTGGTTTAACACACCGGAGACATGTGCTCATCTGGTGTTGTGCAGCAGAGATTTATGTTCAGACATTCCACTGATAAATCTCTCCAGACCATTTGGGGTTTGTTATTTTCGTAACACCATCACATGTTTGTAATCACTTAATCTCTCTGGCGGGCAGGGGGAACTCAGCACCACCCTGGCGAGTCTACAGGAAAAAATGGGCAGCCTCAAAATAATCCACAGCAACTCAAACAACACCATCAATTACATTAAGGTAACCTTTCAGCAACACCTTGTACTTTCACAGAAATATTGAGATCCAAACATATCCGGTCCCTTCACAAGTGCACTTGTTCACATTCACATTGGGTCGTTCAGCAGACACTTCTATTCAAAAGCAGCCAAAAAGGGAGACTGAGAAAAATCTAAGCAAATAATCAAAATTGGAGTAACTGCAGTAGATTCCAAGTGCTGCAAAACCTAGTTTAAAACCACAGCAACAACAACAATAACATGAGTTAGTGCAGAGTAATGCACTAGGTATCAGTTGATGCATGTATCTATTCCAGAACCAGGCTATAGGCACACAGCAGGAGATCAAGGCACAGTTTGAGCGCCTCCACCAGGTCCTTCATCGGGAGGAATCTGAAAGGCTGGCTGCTCTGAAGAGGGAGGAAAACCAGAAGATATCGGGGATGAGGGATAAGGTCAGCGAGATCTCAGAAGAAATGCTCTCCCTCGAGGAGAGTTTCAACGTCCTGGAGTCTGAGCTGAATGCAGAGGACATGACCCTCTTGCAGGTCTGAATTATTTTTACGACACTGGCTACATGCGTTTATTAGGCCTGCATTTCTTACTTGTCTTCCTGAGCTGACAAGATGTGTTGGTTTGTTTGTTTTGCCAGAACTTTAAAGGCACTCGGGAAAGGTAGGCCTATATCTATGACATTTCCTAATTTTTTAATGAAAAAAAAATATATATATTTGAATTTATGTTTTTTTTTGTATTGATTTTTGCAGATGCAGCAGTCTACCACTCGGTCCAGTTACCATGTCTGGAACCCTGATTGACGTGTCCAAACATCTAAACAATCTCAAGTACTCGATCTGGGAGAACATGAACCACCATATTGAGTACAGTGAGTCCTCATAATTATTGATCATTGTTCAATGTGTGGCTCTTAACAGCTATGAAATCTATTTCTGTCCATGGCTCTTTAATGTAGTCTTGTTTTTCTTTGTCTGTCAGCTCCAGTGACCCTGGACCCAAATACGGCACACCCCTACCTCATCCTGTCCGATGACCTTACTTCCCTCTATTATTCTGGCTTGTCTTACGGTTGCCCGGACAACCCCGAGCGTTTCCAAATGAGCGCTGAAGTCGTCGGCACGAACGCCCTCGGCTCAGGAAGTCACCACTGGATCGTCGAAACAGGAAGCAACCGGGATTGGCTCCTGGGTGTGACCTCCGTGTCTGCTCCGAGAAATGTCGTAATCTCTGCGAGGCCGGAGAACGGCTTCTGGACCTTGTGTTATCGAGGCGGGGAGTTCAGGGCCATGACCTCGCCGCCGACAACCCTGTCGCTGGCCACAGAGGCGCCCATAAGCCGAATCAAAGTACAGCTGGACTATAACAAAGGGACACTGTGTTTCTTTGACTGTTCCGGTGACGACCGGCTGCTCTACACGTTCGAGAGCACGTTCACAGAGATGGTGCTTCCGTATTTTTACACCCACAGCCAGCATCCACTGAGAATCGTACCAGAGAGCGTGATGGTAACGGCTTTGCGTAAAGAAGGATCTGCGCAAGTTATATGACAGCAAATCCACCACGGGATGTTGGGATAAGTTGTAATTCTGTCAACTTGACAGAAATTTGCTTTTTGTGGGGACTGTGGTGGTGCCATAGTATAACAAGTGAAGTAGGGACGTCAGTGTTGTTGAACCCTGTATTTGCACTTTAACAAGGACATGTAGGCTGTGTAGGGATTTTTTTTTAACACAATTGTTTGTTGTTATGTGTTTGCAATTGATCAAATCACCTCTGCTCCTCCTGGGCATTTAGGTAAAAAATGTATGGGAATAGTTCAATTGTAAGGAAATCCTACGGAACCCGTAAAGGGACATGGGGTAAAAAAAAATGTTTTAACGTTTCTCGTGAGCACGAGAAAGTATCTGGTGCGCACAATAAAGCATCTGGTGCACGCGAGAAAGTATCGTACGCATATCACTGGCAGTGTCACTGGCACACACACACGCTGCCACTGATATGCGTTCGATACTTTCTCGTGCACCAGATACTTTCTCGTGCGCACCAGATACTTCCTCGTGAGCACCAGATAATTTCTCGTGCTTTTTTTTTTTTTACCCCGTCCCTTTACGGGTTCCGTAGAAATCACTGCTGTCACTTTGATATTTTTTTTACACAATGAAGGATTGCAAATCGAGTCTGTGTAGTTTTATTATTGAACACACGATGGCGCTGCACTCATACAGAACTGTACGGCCAACAGTGGTTCAAAGAGGTTATGAAAGATGATTGTTTTTTATTATTGCTCAAATTACAGGTCTTTGGAAATATTTACAATACAATAGTATATTCAACTAAATTAAATATAGACCATATATACTTTACATTCAAAGAGCTGTATACAAAGACAAAAACACAAATGATAACAGTGGCCAAACAAAATCAAACACATTCACTCTGCATATTCCATCCTGAACTAGCTATCTAGTGTCGTTGGGGCAAAGATGAGTGTAGCTCATCTTTTAGGCAAACCACCTACACCCTCTTCACATTCAGGCAGGCGAGGCTTTAGACGCTTTCACTGACTGTTGCTTGGGACTTCCCTTCCACCTGCTTCTCCGGTACGGGGAAACACCACTTCACACAGCACTCGGGCAGGAAGGGCAACCCCTCCAGCCGGGACAGGAAGATGAGCGGCTGGGTGCTGCTGCTGATATTGAGGAATGCGAACCCCACGGGCTGCACGTAGCAGCGGAACACGTCGGGCGCGTAGGCGTCCTCGAAGGGGAACAGGGCCACGGGCGGCAGGTAGTTGCACACGGTGAGCACCAGGATGGCCAGCACCATCTTGAAGGCCTTCTTCTTCATGGGGTGCATCTCGTCCTTGCCCGCGCCGCGGGACCTCTTCAGCGCCAGCAGGATGGCGGCGTTGCACACCATCATCCACACGAACACAGCCAGGATCTCCCCCGTGAACACCTTCTCAAAGTTGGGCAGGTCGCCCACCGTCTTGGCCGAGGCGTAGGCAAAGGTGAGGCCCAGCACCAGCGTGGAGAGGCTGATGCGGTAGCGGGGGGCTCGGAGGGTGCCAAAGGCGATGGGGAACAGCACGGCCACGAAGCGGTCCAAGCAGGTGCAGGACAGGAACAGGGGCCCGCTGGTGTCCTTGACGCCGTAGGAGAACTTGACGGACAGCCACACCTTGTAGCTCCCCCAGTAGTACAGGTTGAGGATGTTGATGGGCACCATGGCGCCGTAGTAGATGTCCAGGAAGGCCAGGCAGCCTAGGAACATGTCGGAGGTGGAGGGCTCCTTGCGGTTGCGCAGGAGGATGGCGATCACCATTATGTTGGCGGGGATGCCCATGACCACGTTGACGCACTGCACAATCAGGTCGAACAGGATGCCCTCGGCCATGAGCTCGCAGCCCTCGAACGGGCTGAAGGGGGCGTGCGTGGCGTTGAGCGCCCCCGTGTGGTTGAGGGGGTAGGTGGGGGTAGTGGAGTTGGTCGTGTTGTACACATAGTCCGCCATGGTGCCTCTAAAGGAGCAGGAGCCAATGTCAAACTCCACGGCCTCTAATGGTGGGAGAGGATAAGGAAATTTAAATTTTTTAAAATCCTCTGGATTTGATGCAATCCATTTACAGATGCACTCACTGGTTCACACACGTGCCGAGGCTCACTTGCCCTCGCACAGATGTAGTAACGCAGAGGAATTAATTCACTCAGGCTTGCTCACTCAGCCATTCAGTTTCAAAACCTTATGCTATGCACTAACTGCATTACTTGAAAGAGATGTATGCACCATGGATGATATGCAAAGCCAAAGCCCTATGTGTGACAATTAACAGTGGTTGAAGTTTAACATGGTTGAAATCTTGGGCGCAAAATGTGTTTTCTGTCTTAAACATGTCTTCAACATATGCAAAACAAAGCTGTGACAAATATTGTGACAGTCCCTCAAGGCCCACATTATCAACAGGTCTGAGCTGGGGTCTCAGGCAAATTGGATGAAGTCAACATCATACAATTAGACAATTAACGGACAGAAAAACACAATATAACAAACACGGTCTGGGCATCACCGCAGGCTATTATTCTGTTGTTGCGCGTGTGACTCCCTTCCCTGGGTGCTCCGACATGGCACCCAGGGACCTCAAAATCCCTTTAGGCACCCACATGAAAACGCTCTACATGCTTGTATGGCTGCATATAAGGAGGTCCCACAAAAGAGAACAGTTTCACTCACGCACATAATCAAATGATCAATGCACTGCACTGTTGATGTGTGGAGATCTGATCTATATTTGGTTGTTTTGCATTCCTTTTGGATAAGCCTGAAGGAATTGGAAAACTTTAAAGATAAGAAGAGTATAGCTTGACTGATAATACAACATGCAGCGGGGTCATGCGTGGGATACAAACACTCCTCTGAAGTAGCTAGAAATTCACTTTTTCTAAAGCAGCCCCTTCAGTCGGATCAACATCTCTCTTCTCTCTGTAAATTCTAACCTTTTTTGGCCCAAGGATTTCCTCGGGCGGTTTGGTGTGAATCCAATTGTGTGCATCTTTCTGATGTTGTGTATGATATGGTTTTGTGTGCTCTAAAACAGAGTCTTTGCTAATCCAATCCGACCACCATGATATTGGCTGATTTGAAAAATAATTTCCTCCCATACCTCCAAACTGCTCTGCCCTAGTTGCCCACCCCCAGGACACATTCAGGTTTCCCCTAAAGGAGTCAAGAGTGTGCCAAGGCATCCACAGAACATAATGGACGATGTTAATGCCGGCAGATGACTTAATGATGATTTAATCAATCATGTTGTTCCCTTGCTGCTGAGAGAGCATTGCAAAACAAATGGCAAAGACATTAATGTCTACCTTTATTATTTCTGGCTGTTTGTAAAGTTTTGTTTGACAGTTTGAAACTAATGTTTGTGTTTTTGTATTTCTTTGTGTTTAAATAAAAGGCTGAAATTTAAACTTGGTCTAGACCTTAATGATTATTTTCCATCTATAAAAACATTGAGCGCACTGTTTTGTAATTAAAAAGATACAAATATACATATATCAATGCAAACACATACTTTACATCTAACCCTTATATACAAACATAATTTTTTGTGTCACATTCGTTTAATATGGCAAATAATGCATTCAATATGAAAACATTAATGTGTACATAGATATTTGATTCATGTATATTTGTATTCATTGTGACATAAATTATGTCATAATATTTGAACTATATATTTTCTAACAAAGACCTTGGACTCATAAACTTCTCTATACCAGGTAAACTAGTACTAGATACAGATTCAGTATTGAGATTCAATTAAATCAATCAAATAAACAATACAGCACCTTTCTTACAGGTGCAAAGGCAAATATTGTAGATATACAGTAATTGTGAACACCCTCATTTGAGAAGCTTGAAAAATTGAAAATGTAATGACTTGACCCAACTACACCCTATTCTTTACTGAATTAGATCTTGCTGAACAATGCACTGTCCTGCTCAATGTTTCAATTGTTGTTTTGTTAAATACATAGCTGAACCCATATAATAATTCTAACATTCTATATTTCACCAACCCCCCAATTACATCTCAACAGACATCACAAATCCCATTAGAACACATCCAACCCCATTTTGAGCTTAGATACATGAACCATACCAGAGTGGAATACATTACCAGGTACGGCGTCGACCAGAGAGGGTCCCAGAACATACGCCTATAGAAATGCTTGCACAGTGGGTCGATTTATAAGATTTAGGATAAACTAGGGACCTGTTGGGGGCCACATGGGGAGGATCAATTCTTTGTCGCTCACTTCTTATTAGACATCGTCATCATCGTCATCGTCATCATCATCGCTCATTTCTCCAGGCCTCCTCCAGCCCCCTGGCGTGCAATATATTGACATGTTTTTGTATGTTGTCTCAGAGATAAGAAATGTGTTCCAGCCATTCGCCTGGTGAACACAATAGACGTTTGTTCCCTCAGTTCTTCTGCGTGGATCTATAGATGAACACGTGTTGTTTTGGAGCTCCGGCTATGGTGTGATGGCGTCAAACACAACAGTGGTTGTGTTATTCGGAACAGGGCCTTTTAATATTCCGCCCTGTACTTGCCGCTGCCAGTTGGCGATCTGGGCTGAATAAAGCATTATCTTAACTTACATGATGATCGAGCGTGACAAAGAATGTGTATTTCTGCATTTTCGTGTCCATGTTATTGATAAAGCACCATGTAAGTCTTGGCTCCAGGTCTGATTGGGGGCGGGGGGTGTTCAGGATCCTCAGAGAGCTCATCAACAGGACTAGCTGGGGCTGTACACAAGCTTACCAAGAGAAGTGTGTAAAGACCCCCCCCCCCCCCCCCCACACCACCAACACCAACACCACTCCTCTGCCACCCGCCCCAGACTAGGAACACAGGTGCACATCATGCATCAGCACCTGTGTTGGATCATGCATCACCTATAGCCTGAGGCCCGATGTTCACGCTCACACGCTCTCCACTCACTTTCTAATGACTTGCTGTTGTATTTACCGTCTTGTTGGTTCACACTGTTTCCGTAATCTCTTCAAGCCCACGATGATCCAAAGAAGCCTGATTACGTTTTGGCACCAACATTTGGGCAGGAACACAGGGATCAATTTTAATGAACAATGTGGTGGAAAAGAGATAATCATGAACTCAGCCCAAATCACGGCCACTTGGCCAACTTTGTTCAATTACTTTATCCTTTACGGAGGCCTGTGTGGATTCAAAAGCTCTCATTTAGGTCATTTATTAATCAAGGTGGAGCACAGGCCAAAAGTGTTTGTGTGTGTGTGTGTGTGCATGTGTGAGTGTGTCTGTGTGTATGTGTGTGTGTGCATTTCTTTGTGTGTGTGTGCGTGTCCCTGTGTGTGTGTATTTGTGTGTGTGCATGTGCGTGTGTGTGTTTGTGTATGCAGGGGATGTGTATAGTGAGATTTAAAAAACAATCCTTAACACATTTGGCTGCCATCAACAGACTGGCGCCAAACTTTTCCAAATACATGTCTTTGAATTTATTCATTGAAGCATAGAGTTCACTGGCCATTGTAATGCTACAGGACTTCAGGTGAAGTAATTTGCTTGACTTCAGGAAAACAACACTATTCCGCGCGGTTTTATATAACTGAACCTTATCACAGTCTGGGCCCTGCCACGAACGCCATCACACCAGACTCCACCTCTATTGCTCTCTCCCTGTTCTTAGCGTCGCTTGAGGCTGCTTTCATATGCAGATTACATTGATTACTTTAAGCCAATATAACTGCTGTGCAGACATTGCCACCCATCTATTTCTCAATACAATTATAGATAACTCTCGATGGCCAGTCCAAAACTGTGTGCGGGTGTGTGTGTGTGTGTCTGTGTGTGTGTGTGTCTTTGGCTTCAGGTTTTGTGATTATGACATGTTTTGGTCAAATGTGGCAATTTATTTGGAACTAGGTCATAGCCATTTATTGGAAAGTCTTGTCTCCAGTCTTATAATGACAGACCACATTAAAATGAAGTCAAAGGTTTGTCAGATCAAATAAATCCAATTATAATATTTTCCAAAAAAATAAATCTCAAAATATCAAAGACGTTGTGGAGTAAGGCCACACTTATTTACAACCACATTTTACAATTACAAGTGAATTTCCTCCTGTGAAATCACATTGATCGTCATTAGCCTGTTTGACATAATTGGTTGTTTGAAAAGACTAGGAAATCGACTAGGAAACCCTCCATATATCTACTTTGTTTATTTATTTAATTCTTTCCTCCTTTTTCTTTTCTTTCAGCTGGACGGAGCTGAACACGCAGCAAATAAAGCATTGTGTCTACATAAGCCTGTGTTGACAGAATCAATGGCAGGAAGTCATATCCTGGAGCAATTTATTCTTTTGCTGGTATTATATTATATCAGACTTATTCATGGTGATCTGCCTCTGGGCTAGTTTAGCAGGAAGAGTGAAAAACATGCTGAGCTTCCCTCTACAGGTAATACAATTATTTTGCCAACTTTGGATGTGACCCACTGTATTAATCTTAATCTTTCCTTCGTTAATTTAAACAAGATGGATAGCAAGATGGCAGAATTAGCAGTTCAACATCTCAAGAGATAACATTACTTTAGTGCTTTCTGTCTTCATTTACTAGGCCCACAAGGAATTGTAAGGGAGGGTATCCTTCAGGCTTGGCCAAGCACAACTTATCACACTCGAATTATACGGCTCTTCTCAATGCTGTAGAATGCTCCGTTCACTTGCATGGGCCTTCCCGACTTCCGGCAGTCAATTATTTTTTGATAATTGATGCTAAGCATATAATGACCGCTGTAAAGGAAACTTTTCACGCACAGAAAAAACCCACACTTTTGATAGCCCTAGTGATGGTGAACTTAAACTTCAATCCGCTAATCAACTGCACCAAAACATGGACATATCAATGCACAACCCCAATGCATAAAAAATCAATAGATCATCAGAGCCAGCCGCTCCATAATAAAACCATGTCTTACCGTCTTATACAGTTAACAAAGTACAAAGGGGCTTGCTCTTCTCCGCAATCCGCAAGAATCGAAGTTCATAAGGACCTCTTTCTCTGGCGCAATTACTGATGGCGCCATCGCTGATGAACTTCCACCTAATATCGCAATTACTGATGGCGCCATCACTGATGGCGACAGAGAATAGTTTTCAAATTCTACATTATAGCTTCTAACAACCCCAAACACTCCAAAGACGCGGTCTAGCCTACTCGATTCGGTCTTGAAGTTCCAAGAAGTCATTGCTTCCTTTAAACTTTTGCAAACAAATCAAATAAAGAAAATACAGGTAGATTTGTTTTATTTCAAACCATGCACATTTTTTAACATCTGAATAAGAAATTTGGCTACAAAACAATGTAGACCGATGTAAAAGTTGAGGGTAACCATGACTGTGATATAGAGAACCATATCTCTGCTATAAATACTGATATTTTCTCTCTTATTGGCCGGCCGGCTCAAACAGCCCACGAGAGGCCCCAGGCACTGGCCAGAATGCAAGACCGTCCCGTCCGTCACTATCACTCGGCAAGTAGTCTGATAATTTATCAACCCCAGCGTATTCGGTTGCTAAGCGACGTCAACGTCTTTAGCAAACTATTTCTCTGCTGATCAACACTACGAATGGTAACAAATCAATTGTAAAAACACACACCGTGTGAAGTAATTTTTTCGTTTTGGCAAGTAGCCGTGTAATAAGCGGGATAATGCTTCAGGTCGAAGCAAGACACCTCTGCTTCGCGTCGGTGTCCGGTTCGCCCTGTCTGGGATTATTTTCCCGATAATGACTGGCGTTCTATATATAATCCCTTACTTAACGTCAATATTACGCTGTATGTGTAAGGGAAAATAGCTTTATTTGTAATTAAAATATTATGCTGCTGTATTTTCAGAGACCCCCACAGATATTTGAGCTTGCTGCTTTCATGGGAGCCAGACCTCTCTGTGGGAGCTCAGCTCCCACTGGCCCCCACCTAACTCAAACCCTGGGCTTTTCCTACCAAGCTTTACTCCACCAACCTGTTAAGTCTTTCCAATTAAGTAACTACCCACATATAAGTCTCATATACAAAGCATTTGAACGAAAGCCTCAGACATACAGTCCCACGTACATGGTGCCCAGCCAATCACAGCCAGCTGCTTGTGACGATCCAATAATGTTTAACCTATAGCGTCCTGTTGCTTAGAGTCCTTCCTGAGTGTGATGTAGAGTACAATGGGATGAACCACAGGGTAATTGGATGCAAATACCAGCTTTCTGTCATTGTCAGAACAATTATGCCAATTCAAAATTGAAGCAAATAAAATAATTACAATCGTTAGTGTGGTGGGTGCAAACCAACAAATAAACAAAGCAGAGATTAATTTAGCATTAACGGTCTCATGGTGAGGCTTTCCCAAATGACATTATGACACAAAATTACATAATCACACTTAATTCCTATTATAGTACTTACTGTATAGGCAGGAATAACAGCCAAAATGTTGTGTTTTTCAGGGGCTGATACAGATCACACCTAACCCTTGCATATATACGTATAAAAGTATGCATGTCACATGAATTATTTGATATCATCGGGTGTTCCCCTGAGTAGTAACAAGCAAGTGTTTAATCCTTAACAAATCAACTCCTATCATTTAAAATACACTGAAAATGCAGCAGCTTTCTCATTTATACGCATTTGGGAAATGTTATAATGCATTTTCAGGACTTTGTTTATGTAAGGTAGCCCCAGTGTTTCCTATTTATTATCATTTTATATGATTACATTTCTGGGGTCAACTTGAGATGTTTGATTTAAACTTGTGAGAACTAAATATAAAGTAATTGTTTTTCACGGATCTAGCCTCTTGTCCTCTTAGAGTGCAACAGATTGAAGCATTTAGATGTTAAATGCAGACCACCTTAGAGTGATTTGAATACCGGCACCCTATTTCCTCAAAATTAGTATTCTAGAAGCAGTCTGCATGGCTCTGCCACATTTTGATTAATTGAGCTTCTCCCCAATTGAGCAAAACATGCTCACTCAAAGTTAGGCCCTATTGACAGCTCATTAGGTCTACAATTGTTGATTCCTTACTTATAAAGAAAAAGGAGTTTCCGGTTAGCACTGTCTATCTACTGCACAAAACTGTTAAATACTCTGTAGCCCACTCGCCGATCACGCTGTCACCGCCTGCCTAGACTCCTTAAAGGGAGTGCAGTCATTATACACAGGAAGTTGATGAAATCCCATCTACTTAAGTAAGGAAATAAAGCTAGAATATTATGTAAACATAAAGTAAAAATGATTTGTATATCATCTTCCATATATGAGCATGTGGTAATTTCTAATAGTTTGAAAAAAAGTATAGTCTGATCAGTAAGTGATTCTGTAAATTTATACCTGAGTTGCTTTTGTAAATAATCCAGTCTCTCCAGTCTCCCAAACCACTATAACTCATTACAGCCAAATGGCTTCCACCTCGTCCCAGCAGCCACACTGTAAAAAATAAATCTCAAAAAAAACTTATTTTCTGGCAGGTGGGGTGCCAGAAAAATACTGGGAAATAACAGATAATTACCTTCTCATAAAAATACGGTTATTTTCCACAATTAAAATGCAGTTTGTAGTTTAACAAGATTTTGCCTTATTTTCATGTTGTTTTTAATGTTTAATTAGAAACATTCACATTTTAAAATAATGAAATTACCTAGAAATATGGTAAATAAATGTATTACGAAATATACTGCTTAAATTGACAGAAATGTGCTGTTCTTAGCTGGTTTTTAATGGAAAAAGGTTGTATAATAATTCATATTTGATGTAATATAACAGTATATGGACACAAAATAATGTGATTCATCTTTCAAAACATGTAAAAAAATGTTGAAAAACATAATCTTGGCTTTACAATTGCAATAATTTACTGTTATTTTTAGATCACATCAAATGAATATTTAGTTATTTAACATTTGTTTTAAACATTTACTTAAACATTTTGTTTTAAAAAATTGAAATTACCCATAAAGATGGTAAATTAACATTGTAATATGAATAATAATGCTTAAATTTACAGAAATGCGCTATTAGTTGGTTTTAATGGCATTATTTTATATAAAAAGGCTGTATATTACTTTATATTAGATGTAAAGTAACAGTATACAACAATAATTTGATTAATCTTTCAAAACTTAGGTGTACAATTGCAACAATTTACTGTTCATTGTAGATTTAGTTTTCTGTTTTCTTTTACATTGATTTCCTGAATATTTAAAAGACTTTCAACTTAAAAAAAAAACTATACTCACCTAATAACACCAGAATTATTTTAATTTTAAATGGTTTAAACCGTTAAATGGTTTAAACCGGAGATCTGCCTGCCGACTGCAAGACCGGGCAGGAGCCAGCACCATCTTCAGTAATGTCCCTTCAGGTCCATCTCAGCAGCTCCACGCTGCTTTTCGCCGCAACCCAACTCCACCTCCTAGTGGGGCCTCCTCGGTGGCAGTGCTGGTTCCTGTCTGGTCTGAGTGACTCCTAGCATGAGTGCTCATGCGCAGCAGGCTGTCAGGCTTTCCTGCTGTGAATGTACGTGTAACGGATGCTAACTAGCAATGGGCTAGTTAGCGGCAGTACGTGGTAAATCCTCACACCCCTAGCCTTAAGAACGCTTCTAAGCACTGAGTTGGAAGCCTGGGCTTTTCGGCTCAGTGGTTAGAGCATTCGACTCCAGGTCCGTGGGTTGTAGTAACTGACGAGCTGGCAAGTTCGAGTCATCAACAGCTGACCCTTCATCTGGCTGGCTTTCAGCAACAGAGGACTGAGACTCTCTAGGAACTGAAAGAGGACAGTATGCACCAGAGACATGCAGAGCTGTGGGGTTTTTGTGCTTCCTAGATAGGTGGGCTGTAAAAGATGAGGTCACTGAAAATGTTTTATCACCGTTTTTAAATGGGCAATGCACTACCTCTCTTCTTGAAGTGTGAGATTTTAGGTGACAGAGAAGGTCTTTAAGGTCGATCAACTGTTTCTGGCAATGTGGAAGTTGACATAGAAAGGGTGCCTGCAAAGTTTGACACTGCGACGCGTTAGATGAGCGTCGATGACGGCGGTAAACATGACATTTAAAAGCATTGTAATTTCTGAACTGAAACTTACAACTTTCCATATAACACGCATACTGATAATGTGGTTCATTTTTATGAAGCCCTTGATGCATCACGTACCCTTTTAGGGTATTCACTGAAGCACCACAACTACGACAGGAGTAATCTGTTGACATCCTTAACTGCAGTGCAGTACTCACCTTTTCAGTTTACTCCATGAAATCAACTCGCATCACTTATCTGCAGAGAGAAAGAAAAAGAAAAATGATGAATCATGAAATTTGCCAAAAATCAAAATAAATGCTATTGGTTGTGAAATAGTTGACCTAAACTGTGTTAGCCAATCTCCCCACAATAAAGATAAGTGTTAACTTTTCATTTACATATTTTTCCGTATTGTTTTGAATTTCCTGTTGACCAGTGACTAGTGTGTTGACCAGTGACAAGTAAGAAAGAAAGTAACTGGTTGAAATAAACCATTACCAAATCTCAGTATCATTTATAAAAAGGGTATTAAGTCGAGTATGATTTTTTTTACCCAGTGTATTATTGATGTTAGAAAAATTTCAATACCAAATTTTGACAAGTTACATAAAATTAAGCTTCCTATCCTAACCAAAAGTCATGCCATTTCAAGTCATACATTGAAAGTTATGGCCAAAAAACTAGTGAAAATGTAGAAGAGGCAAGAGGGTTAATAATCGATTATTGTTCATTCTTGCAGCTCTGAACAAATGTTTGTCTTTCTCTCCGCCTGTGTCAGTTAGATCACAAAAGAAAACGTAATGGCTCACTGTTAAGTGGTAAGCTAACGTTAGTGGCTGGTCGTGACAACGTCGATGAAACAAAACTAAACATCTAAGCATCTTTTCAAAAAAAAAAAATGAAACTTTGCGCAGGAGAATGAGAGAGGCTGCCTGTATTAGTTAAGTAATTAACATAGGTCTATTTGAAGTAGCGGCGACATACGCTATTTGAGATATTGAAAATGTGACGGAGGCGTGCCCAAGAGAGTGTTTCATTGGAATCACACACAAGCAATGATAATAAAAATAGTACACAATATATAATTACACAACGTGAAGACGCCGACGCCGCCGGTCATGCTTTTGTCATCATATTTAGCTAACATGTCGACACGCTAGCGGATTCGGTGCCGACTGAGTAAACTCAGAGGCATGGTGGTAAATAAACCTAATGCTACTCAGCTTCAGTTTGATACTTGTCTTCTAGCTTCGTCCTTCCTCCAACCTTGACATTGGGCACTAGCTGCTGTTCACTCGAAGTCGACCAAACGGGAACCGCCGCGTGATGTTGTTGGGTTGACACCGGTTTAGTGTTAGATACGGGGGACCTTCTTCTGCGTCACGTCAAAGATTGATGTTCCCAACAGCCAATGGGGTGTCTTCTTCTTCTCAAACAGATCCTGTTGACCAACCCATTGATATGGACCAACCCAAACGGGACGCGATTGTGCAAATCGGTGGAATGCGGGAAAAGTGTTTAAAATGATTTATTCTTTAACGTCCTCATCCGTTTTTCCCAGAGAAGCAAAGCCAGCAACTGTCAGTCATGCATAACCCAGCCAATCAAAGACAGAGTAGGGCGGTATTGGCCAATCACAGACAGAGTAGGGCGGGTCTTCCCGGATTCTACCTACGATTTGCACAATTGCAAACGGGACCCGCGCTTTTCAAAGCACGTACTACAATGACATGTCGCGTTGTTGTCGTCACGTTGTTCCGGTTCAGGTGCCGTGAGATGTTTTTCTGTTGTTGTTGTTTTTTGTGTGTACGTGTGTGTGCAGGGAGACGTTGCAGCATGTCTCCTGATTAAACGTGTTTTTTTCAGACATACTGTGAAATAATTCAAGACCGTGTGATTTACATTGTTTGGATTTATATATAAATAAACAATAGCCTACAGTGTGGCCCTGTAATGTTTCATACTTTCTATTACTTTTTGTTTCCTATAAATTACATCTTCACTGTTTACCTCTGAATTGCTGAAAAGCAATTAGACACAGATGACACATATCAATGCTCTGTCATTAGATCTGTTCTGGCAGAATGTAATGCTTTTAAGTGGTAGATTAAGGAAACAGATGAAAAGCATGTAGTTTATGTGGTTTTATCCTGGTATTGGCCTTCATTTTCCCTATGTCTGTTTAGATGTCCTTTCAAAATAAATGTTAATATCATGTTAATAAATATTACCATCTAGGAAATTGCAGTAATTGTAGTTATTTCCAATGAAAACATTAGTCAATTAACAAAGAAATGATAGTAAAATTTCTAATTAAATAGTTATTTTACTTTTAATTTCTCAGTAACTTTAAATGATATTTTACTTTTTTTTAGAGTTTTAAAGTTGAATTTTACAGTTTATTCCCTTAAATAACAGACAAATATTTGTGAAATTACGATATATTTGTGAACGTATTTTATCAGTAAATATATGGATTTCTAATAGCTTTTTTGTAAAAGAACAGGAATATTGTGTGTTTTCACAGTTAGAGTGATGTCATGTTAGTTTACATTTGACATGTAAAATCATAGTCTCTTTTTGTAAATTAAATGATATTTTAAAAATACAGACAAAATCTGTAAAATAAGTAGGAAAATTCTGTTATATTACAATTTTTTATTACAGTGCAATCAAAGCAGAAAACCTGCCCATTTGCCTGAGTGCCACCGCCACACACAAAAAAAGCGGGCTATGTACCTCATTCTCACACGATTATAACAGAACTATTTCAAATAATTGGTCAAATTCATTTTCCTGAGGCAAACTACTGAGAACCCTAACTAGCCCTAAGTGAGTGTCTAAGCCACACTAACGGTACCTCATATCTCAACTAAATAATTAAAAGGGAAAGGTCTCATTAAATTCAAGTAAAACACATAATGCCAGCTCTAATAATACAGTGATTCATAATGCATGAAGAAGAACATTCCTTTCCTATTAGCTTTGGCAGCTTTTCACAAGAGATCAAATCCTACCCTCCATTGTACTCACAGCCGTCGCAGCTGAAGAGCAGAGAAGTGCTCCAAACATGGATTAATGCCCTTTTAACTAACTCAAAGAAGAGCCTTTATAACTGAAACACCAAGTGTATGTTCCCACTGGGTGACCCGTGGGCCGGCTCGGCTCCGGTCAGGTGTTGACACGAGCTGCCGTGCACGCTTCTGGGCTCCCATTGTATCCAAAGTGGTCTTCCAGGATAAACACCTGCCACCACTCCGCTAAATGATTATACACACACTGGAGCGGCCTTATGGGAGCATTCCTTTTCGGAGTAAGAGCAGCACCCGCACCTTCTTTCCAACCCCGCCCCCCCCCCATCCCCACAGTTCGATTACATCTCCAGAATCCCTATCGTGCACAACCTATAATGAGTTCTTTGATTCGTATGCACTCCGATTGCACAACAAAAATGTATATTATTTATTGTTTTAATCAACTGGATGATCCCAGTCCGATAAAGGCTGACCAGCCAGTCCAGCCTAATACATGCCGACATCTCTTCCTTTCTTTTCGTTTTTACTTTACACCTGTCAGGAAACAGGAGGGGAAGGCAGTCTGATAGGAAGTGACTTACTGTGAGTGGGGGGGTGGGGGGTGGGGGGGTGGGAGGGAGTCTGTCCTGACCAGCACCTGACAGGGCCCAGTGGAAGATGGGCAGCTCTGCTTGCTCCCCAGCCGGGATAAAAACCCTCTCCCTGCCTCCTTGTCTTTAACTATTATGTTGTGCAAACAAATCAGACAGAAAGTCTAGTTGCATGGCACCAATGAGATAGTCTGATATCTGTGCGAAAGCAAATGCAATGCAAAGTGACGCATGAAGTGGCAGCAGAATGCTTCTCTTCATGTCATAATGTGACGCCAATATACTGCGCAGATGTACATTGTTAATGCTCATATTCATATCACAGTTGGTCTTCACTTACATCACGTTGTTATTGCAAGATAATGAGCAATCTGTAGCAATCGAGAACCATCCATGATATTATGCCATTATGTAACTGCTCATTTTACCCCGGTGCGGGGGAAATATTTTTTCACATCTTTGCTCCTTCTGTGTCCCTTGTCTCTTTTCCGCAGGGTCTGTTCTATGTTTCTAACCCCGTAGGCCTGAAATGCAAGGAATCCACTTCATTAGATGCAGTGTAAGAGTGTTGTTGACATTTAAGTCGGGTTGTTGTTTCTTTCTTACGCACCAATTTGCCAGGATTTACAGAGGCAAATTGTTTTTTTTTTGCACTTAAACACTAAACATGTGGAATTAAAATAGGCATTGAACCTTTAGTCTTATTTACCAGAGGAGAAGGGAAGAGAAAGTTGGATGTATAGGGATAGAAAATGTATGCATGTGTGCTTGGGTGTGTGAGTGAGAGAGAGAGGAAAAGAGAAGGAAAATGAAATGAAATTAATGGAATGAAACAGGGAGAACGAAATAATAAATGCGTGACAAGAGAACACCCTTTTTTGCATGGACTCTCAATGATGAATAACCTTCTGCTGCTGCTTGCATTGTCCAGAAAAGGAATGAAAATAAATACACTCTCATCATTTTTTTTAAAACTTTTGCTTGTATCTCATCAGAGATAACCATGAATCACCTTCGAAAAGTAGGTGATTGTTATGAGGAAAGATATGCAGATTGAATTCCGATAAAAGTCAAATTGCAGGGTTGTGGACGAACATGTTGAGCGTTTCCTCCTCCTTTGCCCATCGAGCCGCATGCAGATTTGATTTGTCAAGAAGCAGAACATGAAACCAACTATCCGGTTTGCATAACCACCGAACAGGGATGCAGGCCATCATTTTGTACGACAGTTCTCATGGACTTCCCCTAATGGCAACCATGAAGAAAAATTAATGTCCAGACCGATTACAAAATATAACCAGCAAATACCAGGAAAGCTTTCTGGGTACCAACGGGGAAGATTTGTCACTGTGAGTTATACAAACACCTGCTTGTCACGTACCAGCAGATTGGCCCGTCATAGTTTGGCGATGCAGCTATTGACTCGGTCCCTCAGCTTTATAAAGTTTTATGCATGTGGTCAGTAAACAGCTGTCCAGAACAGAAGCTCGGTACAGAAGCTGTAGGTCAACTGCCTGTTATTTTGACAACACCAGCTCGACTGGGATGATGACATTGTGTCCTCTCGACTCGAACCCTGGTGACTGCAGAGGATATAAATCAACGGTGGAGATGCACTAACATGACCTATGCAACATCTGCAACATGCTATGGTTTTGGTGAACCCGCATTGAGGGCACGAGAAGTTACATCATGTGTCTCATTAGGGAATTCAGAATGCGGCTGTTTGTCTGGGCACCGGCCTTCTGGCTCCCTCTGTTGGATGTTGATGACACACGCACACATGCTTACGCATACACACATACACAAACATGCATTAGACACAGGAATACCCAGATGCAGAGAGATATGCAAATATAGATACACACACAAGAGACACACAAACACACACAGACACAAACACACATGCCCATACACACACACTCTCTCTCTCTCTCACACACACACACACACACACACACACACACACACACACACACACACACACACACACACACACACACTCACACACACACACAAACAAACACACATTCCAATACACACATACACACACACTTACACATACACACACACTCAAACAAAGACGCATGCCCATACACATACACACACACGTTCAAAGTTTTACAATCTCTTTTTCCTCGCCCCCGACCGAACACTGCTGCATATTTGAAAGGACTTAATGTGTTTTCTGTTTATAGCCGCAGGGGATGGCTTTTCAACTGGAACATATACTCTACAGATCAGCTGAGTTGGAAAATAGTTTATTTCTTGGCAGGTGTCAAGCTCAGATAAACATTTCACATCACAAATAGTAATACCCTCCCCCCATGTCAATCTGGAAGATGAGGAAGATGGATCTGTTGAGAAAACAACAGATTCATCAGCATACCTTAATTAAAATGCCGACCGGTTTTATTGTGTCTACAAAACTTTGTACATTGAGATATGAATAGTGGGTCTCACATGTGCTGTTAATCAATCTGGTAGACAGCTTTCCTGTGACATTAAACAACAACAACAACAACAACAACAACAACAACAACAACAACAACAACAACAACAACAACAGAAGCAGCAGCAGTAGGGCTTTGAAATGAAACTCCTTGCTTAGTGAACCTTGATAAGATTTACACCAGTGGTTTCGCTCAAACCAGTCTTTCCATTTATCTGTCTACGTAATCATCCACTTGTAGAATATATCTTTTGCGGACATTTTTATTATTTTCCTGTATGTAAGATGGTTGTTATTGATGGTTTGGAACAGGGGTCATTTGATCCAAATAAAAGGGATTGACAGATTTACTAAATCAAGCATTAAGCTGTGTGGGTGTGGGGTTGATGGCTTAATATGACAGCTGAAGGTTTGACCGAGAGGTAGATGAATCCCATCCTGTTATTTTTGGTCTTTCCAGGTTGATCTTTTAACTGACATTACAACTCTCCGCAGACCTTCGGCTTAAGATCTTGCCACCAGCTTGTTACATTAAGGGTTTCCTTTAAAGAACGTGAAACTCTTGTTTTCCAAAAGGCAAAGTAGAAGGATTTATAAAAAGGGAATACCGCCTGAAACAACCTTTAGTCATTCCAGTTTAATTCAGCGGCAACCAGCACAACTAAAAGCGTTGCTATTTCTGAGGAGCACTGTAGGCAGACCTCTTCCCATTGGCTGAAGCGTCCCACAGGTGGGAGAGAACAGACGAGACTGCTGTCCCTCTGCGTTATAGGTACGGCTTAGCGTTGGCAGATCACCGTTGCGACGCAAAGTGCATGGGATCCAATAAACAATGGAGCAGTTTATCTTTTAGCGATGTCTGGAAAACCCTTGGTGGCCCATCAACTTCACAGCGGAATGTTACAATTAAATGCATTGTGGACACAGGAAATAAAACCACATTAGGCTTCCTGCTTTGAAGGAAAAACAACCCCAAAACCCAATTAAGACAACTTACACCCCTCATCCCGAAAGCTATGTCTCATCACTGACATGATGAGTCATTGGATTAATTAACGCGCATCACTTATCGATGATCGGATGTCGCCTCTAGGTGTGGGTTTCTACTCCCGAACGGTGGGCTACTGTTACGTCACACGGGACGGGACCACGCGCATATCAAATAAGCAAGCAGTAGCCTAGAGTGAGTGTGTGTGTCCTTGCTCCTGTGTCTCTCCTTCATTCAGACGCGTGCTGGTCTCTCCGCCGAACGCCTTGCTGAAGTTGGCACAGTGGAGATCTCTTACATTACAGGACAGTCAGCCAGGAGGATATCGGGTGAAAGTTGGATTACAGCGTGCAACTTGCAGCGGAAAGGAGTCGCCTATATTGCCCCTCAGCTGCAGCCCAGAAGATGTAGTGAAGTGGAGGAAAGCAACATAAAAAAAGAGACTCATGGTAAGCAATTATAAACATAACATAACATTACTTTATACAGGGATTTTTCTTTCTGTCGGTTACCTAGAATCTTTTGAAACTATATATTTTTTTTAACAAATACCACCAACCCACCCTTAGGAATACTTGACCGTCTGGTTATGACATTGTTTGTCAGGAATTTGCACTTGGTTGGTTATACTCGGGAACGCAAACTCGTACAACACGTGTAAATATATAGGAACCTATGGCCTACGTATGGATCTGTGTCTTTTGTCAAATTAAAAGTAAGGTTCTTTGTTGCGCATTTTTTGTTGGATTGAGGCTTTTCTATACTATTGGGTTATAGACATTTCGAATTGGTCGGAGGGGTGTTGTTTCCATAGGGCTCCAGTGTTAAAGGGTATACAGCTGCTCTGTGATAGCCTATCACACAGTTTGTAACTCAAATGCATTTTTATTTTCCCTAAGAGAACTCTGTGTATGATTTGTATACCTTCTAGTCGACCTGCCTCAGGCTCGTGGGTAAAGAATAATTTCCCACACCGCATGGTTCAGTCAATGTTATATATGCTGTGTATGGTTAAAAACAGAGTTGTATACTTTTAGAAAGTTACACCCAGCTGGTTCAAATAACAGGCTTTGCAGCGAATTTTATTTGAATATAAGGTATGAACATGATAAAATAAAAGCATTTTAAATAACATAATCTGTTTAAAACTAACTGTAGCACCACAATTATCCAAAGTTTGATAATAAAAAAAAAAAGTTCGGCTAGATAGACACCAATGGTTTGTAAGTCAGGTGCGTTCAGCCATAATCCAGTACACGCTGTCTCGTTTAACGGGAACAAACGGACACACTGCAAATAACAGGCGTCATTATCAGATGTGTACGTTACTTGATACCGAATAAACAGATATGAACGTGGAAGCATTTGTTTTATTTGAAGCTTGAATATGGATTTTGTTGGCCCTAATTAGTCCCCCCTGACTCGTTCGAAGGCTAAATTGGAGGCAGCACGCGCACCCTCTCAGCCCGCGTGCATGGTGTGTATTCCATAACACGCGTGTAGCAGCTAATGAGGCAGATGCCCATTGTTAGGTTAACTCAGTGTGCACAGATAACTAAGCAAATATATTCATTGTCACCGCAACACATCTGTTTCTGTGACCCAAGAGATTCCTGT
>NC_136944.1:17391861-17424361 GCF_949987615.1 Pollachius pollachius
GATTTGAATTCTTTCAGTTCAACTTTGGATGTCCTCAACTTTTTCGGCATCCGTTCAAACAAAGAAGTGAATAACGCCTGTCAGGAACAACGATAAGTGGTTTAGTCATCATTTAATCAGCGCCGAGAAAGTTTAAGGCAAGAAAGCTGCCATTGTGGAAGGAACCTTGATTCAGTATTCAAAATCTGTCATGCCCAATTATTTGACTATTTAAGGTGTTAAAGAAAGTCAAATTTGAATAGTACATTGTTTCCTAACCTGCTTATGTAGGTTAGGTTTGTAGTGGAGGCAGCAAGGCACTGGCTTCCCTAGTTGCTATTCCGTTTTCTTTGCAGAAAAATCTGGCACATTTTCTCGGAAATGGAATAAAGACATCACAATTTCACTGACATGAGAGAAACTTTGCAATGTGCTGTGATAGAGGAATGCTCACACTGGCTGTATGCTGTCACTCATCTCCGGTCTGCTGTGGGTTTGTAGACGACAAAACAATCTGTGAGGAGTTATGCTATGCATTCAAGTCAAGTCAAGTTATGCATTACAACGCCACACTTAAGCACTGGTCATGATCCCTCAGTGCCACGATCGATCTGCTCAGTATCAAGCAGGCTTTGGTAGTTACAATGTTGGCTAATGGACTGCCCCGGCTAGCCGTGCAACTGAATTTGCATGCCAAGGACTATCAACTGTGGACCATTTAAAAGGTATTCTCCCACCTTTCAATTCATTCAACTTGAAATGGAACTGTTGTAACCCTAGGTCTTGTGTTTATGCGAGAGCTTCAAATGTAAGAGGTTTGCTTTGGAGTGGGTTGTCAAGCATAAGAAAGAGGTCATCTTCAGTCAAGTATTGGGCCACTTATTCAACATGACTGAAGACCACCTCTACGTTAATCTTCTGTATCTCTGCCACAACGGCCCCATATTTATCCTCACTATGTACAGTGAATACCATAAAATAGGCTTACTGTGACGTTGAACCGATTGCTCTTCCGACGAGAACTAGCATGGAGGAATCAATACTGGCAGAAACTACTGGAGTGGATGGGAAAGATAAGCCTAACATAACAAGGGTTTGCTTCTTTCTCTGAATTGCTTTGTAAACCCTGGAGGGGATAACGGTATTGAGCCATTCTGTGTTTGCTCTGATGCACGGTTGATGCCACACTAAAAATATACACACCCCGTCCGTCCCCCCTCCTCTCTTACTCAATGTGTGTGGGTCGGGGGGTCAAGTGCTGATGCCGCTGCTTCCCAACACAGCCTATTACCACAGCGCAAAGCACAAACAACACTCAGCCTACTATTTCGGGATGCCTATTCAGTCGGATAACGTTGTGACTGTTTCTTTGTCTTGGGCTTTGTGCTTTGGGCGACATGTCCTTGTCACATGACAGCGCTTTAATCCAAAGAACAAGTGGTCCGTGCGTTTCATTTCCTTGTTGCTCATCTCATCACAAAAGGCACTCTGCGCTCATCGGACTGCGCGCACGGCAGATTTAGGAAACGGATTAATGAGGCATACCAAATGCATTCACGATATAAGTGCATGCAATTATTGTTTGCAAGTGGGTATCTGAGTCACAGGTCCAATGATCCAACGGTCCAATGCATCAAGATTGAACAAAATATTAATATTCTTATGCACACAACACAACAACTGTTTTCCACAAGGTCTAATAAACAAGAGGCTGACAATAACACTCGGCTACCTGTTGGCAAATCAAAGTCCCCTTTCCAGAATAGGAATAAGAGAGCCTAGCTGTTTGAATGCACCTACGCAGCACAAAGACATTTACTAGATCAGTCCTCGCAGACTTAAGCCTCTCCCATTAGCTAATGTTGTCCGTCTTGCCATTAAACGAATAAGGGCTTGCCGTTTCCCTTGCCAAGGCGGCAATTCTTGAAGAAAGTCGGAAAACATGTCCACCTGCGTCACCGTGGTGACGGCTGATGTCAGATAGTTTTTTGACCCGGTGGGGTGGGGGGGGGGGGGAGGGGGCGGTGAAAGGAGGGGGTGGGAAAGGCCATGGGCCTCTAGATGTGGCTGTGTACACTGTGGGAGACATTGACCTCCATCCACATCCACCCCTCCTCCACCATGTGTGCACAAACACACACGCGCACACACACACACACACAAACACACACACACACACACACACACACACACACACACACACACACACACACACACAAACAAACACAAAGGCACACACACACACACACACACACACACACACACACACACACACACACACACACACACACAACACACACACACACACACACACACACACACACACACACACAAACACACCTGGTGGGTGGGCTAATCCCACTGAAAAGGTTGAAGCCCATGAGCCATTGGCAGTTGAGTTGGTTAAGCCGAAAATACAATCCTTTAAAACTTTTGCACAGATTCAAAAAACACAATAAAACTAAGGAAAATACCCCTGGCACCACCACAGGTTGTTGTACATTAACTGTAATGCAACAGCTTAGTAAACAGCATGCGGCCGTTTGTATATATGGCTTATTACTGAGAACCGATTGTACACAAACAATAACAATTTCATACTAACCCCAAACTGGTATTTAAATGGAAACCCTCATATCCTTTGAGGCATGACATCAAACTCTGCTGGTGTGAAAGCCTCAAATACAAATTTGACCTGTACCCGGCTAACACTTATCAGCGTCAGCGTACCCCCTGCACTGGGGCAGCATGCAGTGTGAAGGATTTAATATCCGTGGTCACATTAGGAACTGAAATATGAACACACACCAAACTTACATTGAGCTAAAATGATGTGATAGGTTGGCCAATATACCAGTTGTTTGTTGCGTTTATTATGGTAATAACACAACAAGACACTTATGAACACAAAATTGGCAGCGACGTGTAATGGTATAATGTTGTATCACATTGAAGACCTTCTCCTCTCCGTTCCTTACTGCCATGATTCCTGATTAAGCCACAGACCAGAGATATTTTCTATTTTGTCTCTCCACGCTTATCGAGCACGGCCCTATTTTCTAAACAGGTATCACAAATGTCACCTCTGCTGCTCTCCGCTGTCAAACCTAATCTCTCTCTCTCTCTCTCTCTCTCTCTCTCCCTCCCTACCTCCCTCCATCCCTCTTTCTCTCTCTCTTCCTCTCTCTCTCTCTCCCTCTTGCTCTCTCTTGCTCTCTCTCGCTCTCTCTCTATATCTCTCTATATATATCTCTCTCTCTCCCCCCTCTCTCTCTCTTTCTCCCTCTCTCTCTCTCTCTCTCTCTCTCTCTCTCCCTCGCCCTCTCCCTCTCTCCCTCGCCCTCTCTCCCTCGCCCTCCCCCTCTCTCCCTCTCCCTCTCCCTCTCTCCCTCGCCCGCTGTGTGTGCAGGGATGCCATATTAACTATTCAGGAATCCTAGTTACCAGAAGCACCCTTCCTCCCTCGCCCCCCGTAAATCCAAACACATGGAATAATTCAGTGTCTCTGCGGGGGCGATAGCATTCCGACCCTTTATAGAGAGAAGGTGGTCAATTAGAGAGCCAGCCTGGGGTCCCATTCATCAGGGCCAGCTACAGCCGCCTCGGTAACAGGCAGCGCACCGGCCACCTGTGAGATGTTGCCGGTGGCCGGTGAGACGGTAATGTATGGTGATGAGATAGATAAGAAAAGATATTGGAAAGATAAAGATATTGGAAAGATATTGACTTGAGTGGGATTGTCGTGCACCATCCATCACAATGGCCCATCTTACTCTTGTAGCGCGACCAAGAGGGCTGGGGATACGTAATGGGACGGTTCAGAGCTGGGAAGCTTACATGATGAGGTGGAGGATAGGCATTATGAGGACAATCCGAATTCAGCGTCGGATGATCATTTGTAAAAGGAAAAAATCTTTCATTTTTTGTGCACTGTTGTAAAGTATAGGCTTTTTCTGGTCATTCCACACAGCTGTTTCTCAGGATTTAGGTGGTTTACTATGCAGAAGGTTGTTACTGTATCATTCCCGGAGGGCATCTTTCTCCAGAGATGCAGTGTGTCATCCGGTTGAAAGAGGAAACCCAGTTCCCTGTACGGCCTACAGAAAGAATATTGCCGTGTGCCTATGTCTATGAGTGCATTTGTTCATCAAGCGAGTGTATGTGCACACGCATGTGTGTGTTTGTATGCGCCCTGCGTGTGTTTGCATATGCGCAACTAAGCATGTGTATATTTGTGCACGTCACTTTTATGACCTCATTAGTCTTTGTGTAATGATTACATTACCTGCATCACAGACTACCCCTTAAAATAGCGTCTGGTGCTCACGTGCACGCCCCACGCGTGTGTGTGTTTGTGTGTGTGTGTGTGTGTTTGTGTGTGTGCCAGCTGGGATTACAGCTGTTCAAGATGTCCCCCAGCTAATGCTCATGCATTTCTCACATGGACACGTCCGCTCTGCGGAAAAGCTCCTCTTCCCTGGCTCTTATTTTTTCGCAAGAAATAACATATATGACTTTTTACGATTCTCTTGGGGGTTTATTTACTTTATTTTTTTAACTGTACAGACTAGTATGTAAAGTCGTGGGAAAAGACAAGGCAGGCGGAGGACTTGTGCCGCCTGGTTAGAACAGTCAATAGAAACCAGACGCCCGGCCCCTTGGATTCTATAGGAATCCCCTCAGGATCAACGCCAGTGTTTTCCTCCTCGAATATTGCGGGCTCTGACGGTTCATTATTCAGCCATAATGGGGTCCGTGGCAACATGCAGTGAAAAACAACCATTTATTGAAGTGTAAGGATTCTTCGTGTCGCGGGGTTCATGTGGTTAGCTCACTGTTTCGTGTTCAGCCTGTTGTGGTTTTTCCCACATGCGATATCTGGCTGTACGGGATGGGTCCATCAGATTAGCATGAAACCAGGTGGCTCTCAGTGTGCCAGCGATCAGGAGTGTGGAGAGCTTAACAGTGTTGGCGCTGCATCGCCTGTTGCTATCGCCTGTGCCAATCACTTGAAGGGAGATCCTGCAGACAGAACCAAGTCGTTTGCGCACCATCACAGGTCACTCACAACAGACATGGTTTACATCATTGTGGATTGTGTGTATGAGCATGTGTGCAGGTGTGTGTGTGTGTGTGTGTTTGTGTGTGTGTAGTGTGTGTGTATGTTTGTGGGTGTGTATGTATAACGATGTGTATGTGTGTATAACAGTCATGTATGGGGATTCAAGAAATATGAGAATATAGGGAGAATCAAGAAGGATGTAGGGGTGAAGGATCGGTGCACACACACACACACACACACACACACACACACACACACACACACACACACAAACACACACACACATACACACAGGATAGGTATGCACATCAAAAACTCTGGGCATCGTACTCTCCTGCAACCTCACATACAGCTCCCGAAGTATGCTGGCCCAAATCCCCCAAGAGGGGTGAATCATCAACGCTTTGTCTCCCACAGTTTAAAAAGAAGCGTTGAGTCTGTTTCTACTGCGGTTCCAGGAAACTCCTTTCTGGACCGTATTATCGCCTTCTTCCAGAAGTCTGCTGCTGGGATGCGGCTAGGGTTCTGCTTGGGGGGACCGGTTACCCTCTTTCCTCCTCTCAAGCACTGTAGCGTTTGATGAACTCCAGACTGATCAGACCTGGATCAGAGAGTGGATCCTGTCCACAGAGCAGTCACAGGGAGGGGGGGGGGGGGGGGGGGGGTAGGATACATAAACAGCTGTTCCAACAGCAGACCGTAGGAGCAGATTAGCTACTAGATAGTAAGCCTAGAGTCACTATGCTTTTCAGGTATGCCCCGAGAGACGGTAGCAGAGCACAAGCAAAACAAGCGGGCTGCTTTCATTATTCACCAGGAGTACGGTTTTAACTTTTTCCTAAACATCACAGGGATTAGCCCTGGTTTACTTTTGGTACTCTCTTCACTGGACCGTACTCGACTTGGCCCTGCATCATTTAGCACTGTCAGGTGCCTGGACAGCAGAGTGTACTTGTGGCTCGGGGCCAGGGGATTCTCCCTTTAAAGTAAGCACGGTGTGAACTCTGCCTTTGTCAATCCCATCATCCTGTTCCCACAGTCATATTGGTCACCTATGCAAGAATAAGTTTAAAAAACAAGATATTTGGTCATTTTCTGGGTGGCAATGATTACTTGTGAGGGGGGTACAGCTTTGTAACAGACTAATGCTATGATGTCATATTTCCCCTCCCCCCATTAAAGCCACGGGCCAATCATGGACAGCACTGTCTACTGCCATTGGCCGATCATGTACAGCACTGTCTACTGCCATTGACCAATCATGTACTGCACTGTCTTCTGCCATTGACCAATCATGTACAGCACTGTCTACTGCCATTGACCAATCATGTACAGCACTGTCTACTGCCATTGACCAATCATGTACAGCACTGTCTACTGCCATTGACCAATCATGTGGAGCCCTGTTTACTACCATGGTCCAACCCTGTGGAGCCCTGTTTACTACCATGGTCCAACCCTGTGGAGCCCTGTTTACTACCATGGTCCAACCCTGTGGAGCCCTGTTTACTACCATAGTCCAACCCTGTGGAGCCCTGTTTACTATCATGGTCCAACCCTGTGGAGCCCTGTTTACTACCATGATCCAACCAAGTGCAGCCCTGCCTTCTGAGGGCGGCTATCCTCTGATCAGTGAACGGCAGGATGGCTGGAGGCTCTCTAAAGGGCTCTCTGCTCTGGCTCCCCACACCGCTGGCCCCTGGCCCCTGGGGGTCTGTTGTTTGCATACTGTCAGCATAATGGTGTGTTACGAGAGGGTGTCTGTCTCCACAAGCCACTCTAGCAAACAGACAAACAAACCAATTGCTCTTTGGTTTGGTTTGGTGGCCGAGCACAATTTGCCTTTCTTGGAATGAATAAGGTGTGTTTACCCCTGGTTCCTGGTATAAAGGCCACCAAGAAGGTTTTCAGACTAGATCAGGTCGCAAAGAGCAAGACAATGATGGGATGTTAACCCCTTGACCCCCGTTTGTAAGGCTCTTTATCTGATTATATTGTCGATTACTTTAATATTATTATTGCTATTATATTTTTGATGGGGGCTGCTGTACCAATCTATTAATCTACTGTCTGTCTGTCTGTGTGTCTGGCTGTCTGTCTGGCTGTCTGTCTGTCTGTCTCTCTATCTGTCTGTCTGTCTGTCTGTTGTTCTGTCGGTCTTTCGGTCTATATCCATCGTTGTAGTTCAGTTTGTTCTCAGACCATAATCGTCAACACATCAGACTGCAACAGAAACAGATGTTTATCAAAACAGTGTATATCATTCATTGACACCTCCACTTTATCTTGTTTCAGAGGTTTTCTACGTCTCTGTCTCAGAATATACAACCAGACGGTAAAACAGCAGTGAAGCGAAGTGTTTTGACAGCACAATTAGATCCATTCCAGACACTATTATGGCACAAATTCAATGTTTCTCATAATGCAAAAAAAACGTGAGCTAATGTTGACAGTTTGTTCCCTGTGTTTCTCAGACCGAGTAAAGCTCATGCTCGCTGTCACAGAGAGAGAAACTGAATATCTATCACCTTGACAACTATGGAACGTCATCAAATGCCAAATGAGAAGTACGACTCACAGGCCTCATTTACATATTTAGAATTGCCAATGGGAGATTGGACCAATGGAAGGAGGATGATAGGATAATAGGATAATAGAGTAATCACATAGGGAAGATTGATTAACCGATAAACATGTGGTAAGATAGGCCTAACAAGAATAAACAACTTTATTAATCAAAAATCTGTTAGACAGAAACAAATTGTTCAGAGGCATTTTATCATTCAAGTAATTTTCTAAACCAATTTAGACAGTAAGATATTTGATGCTGGATTAACTTTATTTTCGCACAAATGGTCCCATAAACGACACGCTGCCACATCACATTCAGAAAGCGAACTTTCTGACCTTTTTACCAGCCCTTGTGACGTCATCCGTGCAGCACTGCGTTAATCACTGCTGTCGGCCTTTCTTTTTTTACGACCTCCGATTAAAATAGCCGGCCACCATCGCTGTGGGGCAGCACTGAGGGGTCACTTTCATCCCGCTGTGGTGCTTTGGGGACATTCTTTCAGAAAGGTGTTGGCGTTATCTCTCTCAGTAGGCATAGTGTTTGTTCAAAGAACTTCTCACACAGTCCTTTGTGGCTATTGAATTTTGGGAAAAATGAGAGAGAGAGAGAGAGAGAGAGAGAGTGAGAGAGAGAGAGAGATTGAGAGGTTGGTGTTACCATGGAAGGGACCCTGAACTCTGTACAGTTACTAATCTTGCTATTGAGTGCTATGTTGCACCTCAACATATCTCACGCGCATGGGTTCAACAGGCTCTACTAGTTTCTACAAGGTCTACATGGGTTGTGCTTTGACCCCTTGGCCTGGGTTGGGTCCTGTTAAGGTCAGGCGAGAGAGTGGTACCGAGAGATCCTAGAGATATCAGACGCGGGTCTGGTCGTTTGCAGGCAATATATGACCGCTGCACTGGACTGCATTCTGGTTCAAAGGAAGACATCACGGCAGTGGATACTCTTGTACCAAATTGATGTACTGTGTGTGTACAGTGTACTGATATACTGTGGATGTGCATATTTACTCTCTGTTTTAGCTCCACTCTAGGTGTAGCTAAATCACAGAAGAAAGATGTTTTCTGGCGGTTGTTTGGAGGACGAGCAAGGCCCCTTGCATTTCATGAAAGTGAAATGAATCATTTTATGAAGATAAAGATAAGCAACTGATACATTGAGGCAACATGAATGGAATGGCATTTTGTTTCCATTCCGATCGTATTAAGACTGAGAGCGTAGGTTGGATGTTGGATGTAGGATGTAAAATATACAAAATAATAGTTAGGCTACTAAAAACCATACTCAACATCGCTTTTGTTTTAAGGATGAAATTGAACACTCCTGCGCCTCACAGAACAGCGACAGGCCAGAAGGAACCGCCACTATGAACAAGGAAACAAGAGAGAGACGTATGCGAACTGGCAGCCCATCAAAGTGGCTTTGATGGAGGTCTCGGTACCTCTCTGTGGTTACGCCAACCCAGTGTCAACAGCGTCATATCTCCATCCCCGCGTAGAACAGCTCATGAAAGAGACATCCCACACTTAAACTGTGTGTGTGGTTCCCCCCCCACCCCCCTCCCCACACACACACACACACACACACAAAAAAATAAAATCCATAGAAACACCTGTACTGGTGCGATTGATGTGTTATGCAACTTTCCCAGTTCCAATCTAACAGTGCTAACCCACTAAAGGCCAGAAGATCTCTCTATCTCTAATCATGAGATAACCATATGTTACACACACTCAGACACATATATACACGTATACACAACCTCTCCCACACACATATCCATGTTTTATACACTTACAAACTCCTCATGACTCCATACCACTGCCAAACTGCCAAAATGTATACATTAGAGAAAGATGATCAATCAATGGTTATTAAAACCTCTTCCAGATCATCGGATTAAGTCTCATACAGACTCGTACAACTTTATATACATGTGATTCACAGAGCCAGTTTGTGAATAGAAAGCAGCGTGGGGCGTAAAGGTGGGTGTTTATAATGAGGACGAAGCAGAGCCTGAATGGATATTGATTGGCGCCTCATTGATGGTGGAAGCGTGGAAACTAGACCATTAAACTCCATTGAGCACTGGGAATTATGAACAGCAACACGCACTGTAGTAGACTGAGGATGGTGCAGTATGCATTACCGGTATACTGAAGACCCTAAGGGGAGAAGATTAACAATCAGAGTACATTAATCAACCATTCATTAACATAAGTGAATGCCGTTTTAGGCATAATTATATAGCATTAGCATAGAGATGGAGTCAGTTGAACCAGTTACTGTAACTAACAAGAACCGAATTACAATATAAAAACCTAATCAAGGATTGCGAGGTTTTTAGTTAACTGTTAAGTTGTTTCATAGTTAATGCTTATTATTGCATTGACTAATGTTATTGTTTAATTAGTGTACCCCTTTTGTAAAGTGTTACCACTCATGTATAAGATTGTGCTGTATAATACTGTAAAATAACAGTATAAAAGGGACTACTAAAGGGAATTTTAAAGGGGTTTAAAAAACAAAAACTTTTTTTTTTCAAATTACTTTGTGTAGCTTAATTTAATATTTAATACATATATCATTAAATTAAATTTACTTAAATGCTGAGGCTATTTAGCTGGATAGTGAGGGGAAAATAAGCCAATTAGTCCCACTTGGCAAGCAGCCCATGTCTAACTTTAAACATTAAATAAATACACTTGGCACGCTGAAGTCTGGTGACTGTACAAGTGCTAAATCCACGCGGCAGCGCTCCTGTGACATAGCTTAACATATAGCGGGGAGATGTTTTCCAAAACACACGACAGTATCCCCATTTTAGGGCTCCCACGCTATGTGGCTCACCTTATTGGCTGCCCTGATGGCAAATGATCGGCCCGGTAACGCATCATGTCATATCTCCAAACAAACTGAACCGGCCTGACAAATGAGGCAGAGAGAGAGAGAGAGACCAACTTACCAAATTAGGTTGCAGGTTGCATGACGGACGACATTAACGTGTAAGCGTTTATGTAGAGCGTTCGTGCATTCATTGCAAATCCCTGGATTGTGCAGGCCAGGGCCCCTATCCTACATGATGCATACGGACCACCTCTCCCCTCGCGGAGGGGAGAGTTGGTCCTGTGCGCAAAACTAAATCCCCTTTCACACATCGGTACAGGTCAATTACTGGGATAACGTTGCAGGAACCCTTAATGATTTACAATATTCACACAGGCAGCTATGTTCAGGAACATTTCTCTCTTGCATCAACGTGTGAGACATTTTCTGTCTCACACCTGGCACAGCAATGCCGCCATATGGGCCGATGAGTCAAGCAGAGGCCGGTAATGAGACACTGAGAGGAGCTATCTCATTTATGTATCTTTCCCGGTTCCTGAAATGATTTTAAAAAGGTGCTTGTGTGCAATCAAAAGGAGCCTTATGGACATTGTTGTCGACCGCCAAAAAGCATTCCCTCATTAAGGATTCCCTCATTAAGAACATTCGCGGATTAAAATTCGTCCTCTGCAGTGTCTTGAGATAGGTTCGCTCACTCCACTTAAAACAGTCTTACGTCAGGTGTGGATGCCAGCTGCCATTAACCTCGTGGACTGAGCCCAGCTTCCTTATTTCAGAAAAAAGCCGCTTGTTATAAATATAAGAAGCTGTATTGATTGAATACTATCGGACCACTTGAAAAGCATTTGTTAAGGTTAACAGTAGCTTATCTCGTACGCGTCAGCACTCAGTCCACTTTTGTTATTAACTTGGTCACAATTTGTCATTACATTGTTTATTCGTGAGAGTATTTAGTCTTTTATAGATTTGGTTGTAAGAGTTTTGGAGCAGGGTAGGGAAGGGGAAGGAAAGGGAAGGGAGGGGAAGGGGGGGTTATATTTTGACTGAACACAGTAGAACATCGTCTGCTCTGTTGTGACTGGTTCATCTTCAATGTCATTTTTAATTGTAATACAATTAAAAGCCAGATGGTGAAATATCTAGACGTTGATATAGTTCAACAGGTTCTTCTGTAAACTAGTCGCAATATATATTCCAATAACAACGCATAGGCAAATTTTTTTTAATTCAGTCCATGCTCGTAGTAAACATCGCTCTTCCAATGACCCCCCTTCCTAGCATGCTGAGAGACATCATCAACATCATAACGAGCACTTCCTTCTGATTAACAACCATTGTGACCCGCTAATCCATGCAGGTCACAATTTGCATATAAAGGAATGGACCTGATTAGTAGGGAAAGGAACTAGGCGGTGTGTCTATATTGATTAACATCATTAACTCATCAACACATGTATGCCAGCCAGCCCCTGTAACCCGTTTCCCTTCCCGGTGGAGTGGATGACACACTGGTGTAGGGCTGTGCGATTAATCAAATTTTGATTGCGATTTCGATTTTTGCTGGTGGTTCAATGAGCCGCCGCGTGACGGTACTCAAGCTACAAACTGTTGAATGAGAGGTAAAGTGTGATGCCGCTGTTCAGGGTCCTAGAAGGAGAACAAGTGAAAACCACAACGGTTTCATCTTCTCCATCGCTGGCCATAAGTGCTCAGCCTCATCCCTTTCAGCACCCCTTGTCTCATCAGTGGTTCATACTTGAAACGACAGACTCTGGCTTTATTTGGTCAACAAGCTGGGAAAGAAATAGAGGAAGAGGAAGGAAAAAGAGGAAGAAATAAATATACTGTATATAAATGCACTCACATTCCCACGCTGGCACAACAACTGCAGTGATTTTGGACGTGCTGAAGTCACGTAATTACTGACACTTCTGATTTGATTTACTGGACGGAGGAACAGGATGTCACTGCTTATTTCCTGTTTGGTTACAGTGACCTATTATAAGTATTGCAATTATTTGCCCGTTGAGATCCAGATCTTATGTCCACTCTTTATGTTGTTTGAGAACATTCTGGGGAAAGGGGGGAGTCAAAACATCTGGTTTAAGTAATGCTGAAGGTGTTGTAAAACCGTTGTGGCACTCTAGGAATTTGGGAAGGTAAGATCAGATAAGTAGAGGTGACTGATGATTTACAGGTTTAAAAATAAAAAGTGAACTCATCTCATAAAACCTTTCACAAAGTTTTAAAAGATTTACCCCCAAACAGACATAAAAATTGTAATGCGTCCAGTATGATCCAGATGGCTCTATAATATTGTTAGGATCTGTCATGATTTTTATTTGATTAACCCACAATACTGTGATGGTGGATGGCATGGGAAAGAGTGCTTGAGGCCTTTACTCTTAATACTGTGTGTTGTGACACCGTAAAAGTGATGAATGTGTGTTTTAAACCCCCCAACGTGGATTAACGTTCCGTCAAATGGGCTGTGTTCCAGTCCGGCACTCTGTGGTTCCCGTCCTTTCAAGACCATTCTAACACACTCTTCACCGCTCATCAACCACAGCAGTCCTGACGTGAGGCCCAATGACAACCCTTCAAACCACATCAACCAAAGTTCATCGGTGATTAATAGACAGAAAGCACCTCACTCCTCCACAACCCAGAAGGCCCAGGGAATTCAGCTGTTGACATCACCATCGAAACCACCTCAAATGACCAGATTACAATATCTCGTCTGCGTCCAAGAGTTAAGATTCTGGTCAAGAGCACTTTCTGAAAATTGATGCCGAAATTATGCCGTGGCGTCAGCCTTTGAGCTGGCTGCATGCGATGTGCGTCCCGGATGGCGGTCGTGTTGCATCTTGTCGTTGGTGAAGCAGCTGGCTCTTATAGGAGCTTATGGCAGCAAGACTCTGCCTCCTCTCCCCTGAACTCTGCTTCACCCCTACATCAGATACGAGGCCACTCATGTGGCAGAGAGAGTCTAACGTCTGCAGCCGTGAGCTATACGGGGAGAGGGAGCCACTCCTCTCTGTTTCTTTTCGCCCGTACACTGCCTGTTACACTGTACACTGTCACCCCCCCCGCCTCCCCTCAGAAACTATAGAAAACCAGAGGGGAAATGAAAGAGAATGAATAATGTAAAATGTAATGTAATGTAATTGCGGAAAAACATTTTTCTGTCTAAAGGCCTAAATTGTTCATGTTTGCAGGTTAAACGGGTCTTACAAACGGCATTTTACATCAATATAATATATAAAAATAACCCTATAAAAAACATTCAATGTTAATAATAGATTAACCGAAAATACATTAAAAGTCATGGATCATCGATTCAAAGACATTTCTGTCGTTCTGTCATCGCAGTCTCAGACACGAGGCAGTATTACTGAAAAGGCAACGGATATTTCCGGAAATCAAAGTACGTGGAGAGAGGAAACCCGCCATGGGATGTGGTAAAACCGCATCAGAGGTGGTCGCTCGCAGGCATTTTCTATACCAAAGTAGGTTATTGTGTTGCCCTTTTCCAAGAGGTTTGTTTTTCTATTTCTCTGAACAACCTTCCCCCCATCAACACAATACAATCCTCCATTGTCCTTTGGTGTGGCAGACGCTGTTATAAAAGGACTGACCAATAATTATTCGAGGCCGTTGTGCAGTTCAACTGTTTCAATGTTGAGTTGGGGTCGTTCGGCTCTCGGGTAAAAAAAATATAAAATCATTATAAAATCAATCAAACATGATATATCAACCCAGTCTCACGGAAATTCGTGACACTGTCACGTCACGTCATTTAATCTATTCATTCGTGATCTGGGACACTTAATTTCAATTTTTTCGTGCCAAAAGCACAAATTTCAAACTCATTCTAAAAAGAAGAGATGAAGCAGCTACCTTTTTTTCCGTCGCGGTTTGCATACAGAGCAGCGCACCTGCATTAAATATGTCCGTGAATGGTCACAATTTCTCAGAATCAAAGGTGAAAGTAGAAACGGGTGGCCAAAAGCTGTCATATTGTTAGAAATTTGTGCTTTTGGCACAAAAAAATTGAAATTACGTGTCCCAGATCACGAATGAATAGATTAAAAGACGTGACAGTGTCACGTATTTCCGTGAGACTGGGTTGGATATATAGAAAACAATCAGAAAAACGTTTGCTCAATTCAAACCGATGGATATTCATTTCATTATGAAATGGGCACTACTGTGTTAACTGGTCGCTCAGACTGATTGATCAGAATCTATGACATCATAGCGGTAGGTATTTCGTTGATGTCTTAGAGTTAATGAATTTAAGCTAAGATTCATCTTCATTATATTCTTGCCTCAAACCCCTGATACTATTCGCTGTTGTAGGCATTCCAACCTTATGCTCACATGGAGAAATATGCTGGAAAAAGATGATTCTACACTTGTACCCAACTTCAAAAGAACAGCCCAGCGCTAGAGCCAAATGCACTATGTTGCTCTCATGGGTTTGACTGTGTCACTCTGACACACTGCGTGTGATGAAATATGGATTCAGCCTCTTGTTCCAACACGGCTGCACTGTTAGCTGTTGGCTCTCTGAGAGATGAAGCGGAACTAATGGTGCCGGGAGGCTAAGACGTTTTCCTAGTAGCGTGCTAATTATACACCTGTTCAGTCCTGCTGTTCTCATCTGTAGCCGTTAGCATCGGCGGCGGCGGCGGCGGCGGCGGTAGGCTCTCTGGGCTCAGCCACTTGGCCGCTCGCTCCATTGGGCCTCTTAGGGGTGCCTGGCCAATCACGGCCCAGCGTGGGGTGTGTGACGTGTGTCTCAGTGAATACCCCCAGGCCTTCATCACCTCCCTGAGTGGCTCGTTGGGGCCATTACTGACATTAAAGCGCTGACCTGCTGCTTAAAAGTCACACAGAGAGCAAGAAGGACAAATCTGGCCTCTGGGGCTGACTGTGACGCTTTTCCTCTTTGTTTTCGAAACAAGAAAACGATTCCCTTCGTGACTCCTTCTACGTGTGAGCCCCCCCACCCACACCAATAGAATGAAGGTTTTTCTTGGGCTCCAATGATCCGTCTCGGCTAATTTGATTGCTACCGGTCATAACTTTCAGTCATTGGTCCACCAGGAGAAGACGAATCGTGGTAATGTTGGAACTAAAATTGCCCGTTCACCCAGCCTCCCGCCGGGTGGCTCCGGGAATGTTCCCCTGACCCATTGTGCATGTCGGCCAATATCTCTGCTTTGTTCAAAATGGTTCAAAATGGGATTGTATTCATTTTCTTTGGGAGCTAAATGGATGGATCCATGGAAATGTATCTTTCGATTTTCGATATTTGTTATATCAAATGATTTACATCCGCGGGCTTATGCTAGTTAGTTCTGCTTTGACAGTCCCAGGTGGTTTTGGGAGTGAGTGCAGGTAAGTGTAGTTAGGTGTTTCTGTATTTCATGCCACCCCCTGCATTTGAAACTCAATCCAATGGATTCCTTCTACTTCATACTTTGTAGTCCTACTTTTTAAACATGATATTCTCCCATGGCTTCACACTATTTCTGACCCTTCTTTTTTAAATACCCAGATATATATTCCTGTCTTCGGCCTCTGTAGACCATTTCTTTGTCCTCATTCAGTGCTTCAATAATACAAAAACGTCAGAAAGAAGGTTCTGGTTAATCATTCCATCTGCGTAGCGCAAGCTTGCATACGTGTGGTCAACAAGTAGGGTAGTGAGTTTGAAAATGAGTGTAGATCTCTATGATGGATGTGGCTCAAGCAAAGTAGATAAAGAGACATAGATACAGCGAGAGAGAGAGAGAGAGAGAGAGAGAGAGAGAGAGAGAGAGAGAGAGAGAGAGTGGGGGGAGAGAAAGTCAAAGAGAGACAGAGAGAGTGAAATAGATCAATAGAGAGAGAGACGGGGGGAGTGAGAGGGGGGGAGAGAGAGAGAGAGAGGGAGAGAGAGAGAAAGGAAGAGAGACTGGAGGGGATGGAGTCCTCATACCAACTGTGTAAAGCAAAAGGCTCTCTAAACCATGTTCACATCAATGACTTATGCTCTCATGGACATAAGCAATAGATATTTTATGGGGCTTTTCTATTTTAATGGATAGGGAAAATCAAAAGAGACAGGAAATTGGTTTAAAGACGATAGGGAACAACATGTAGGGTACGATAACAGGTCGGGATCAAACTGGAGTCGTTCCAGAGGGGAGGGGGATACCAGATAGCACATAACGCAGGGGTTTTTAACTGCCTCTTACAGCCAGGAACACAGAGTCTGACATTTATGTCCCATAGACTGTGGCCCTGTTCACACCGGGCACTAATGTGTGTCTCGGGCTGTGTGATAGTAAGTGGACAGCTCCAAAGCCTCAGTTATGGTTGGACGTCGACGCACACCAATGGGGTTTACGGACCCATTATGTCCACCGCCAGGGCTTTGATTGGTCCGCTAACTAAAACCTGATGCCTAACCAAAACAGGTTCATGACTGCGTCGAAGCGACTGCGTGGTCATTGCATTGGTTTGACGTGGAACCATAACTGAGCATTAAGTACAGGTGTGAATGGACACATGGAGGACGCATTGGGTTCCCATCGCTCAGGCCCCCTTCAGACCTGTCTGGCCCGCAAATGGGGACAGTATTGGGGTCCTGGGTCGCATTTGAAGTACCACCTATTCAACTTACATTCTCTGCGTAAGCAGGATTAGGGGTACTCATTGGTGCGCCAACTGCGTAAAGTGAATACAAATCACGGAATCGCTTAAACTAGCTTTGTCCACGATTTTTCAGACAAATTGAAAATAGATATTTGAAGAGTGGTCATAACATCTTCAGCCATTTGGGTCGCCAAGGAAAATATTTATTCAGATTTCTTCTTGTTTATATATTTCCCGTAGACTAGGAAGACTGTAGACTGCCTCCCACAAGCTAAAAAACGCATTTGGTTTTTGCAAACGGAAAGGGTGTACTTGTTTATTTGCACATTCGCACATTGAGCGGGGAAGTGCGTCCGAATCGAAAGTGGACACTTGAGATGACTGTGGAGACGCGTTCTGATGCCAAAACACATCTGCTATGTGCTTTGGCACATTATCCTGTGGCTACTCCTGCAAAATAATTAGTGACCAAAAAGCCACAGTGGTCATGCCCTCCTCCTCCTACTCCTCCTCCTCTGACGACGACGAGAGACTGGAACGGAATGGAATTTGAAACGTTTTAGCCAAAAATGTTTCCATAGTCAAGGTGTTTTTTGCAGAAACGTTTCAGATTTCGTTCCGTTCTCCAGCTTCAGCCAGAAGCTCTCAGGCACGCTTTAACGTGGATCGATGTGAAGGTGAGTGACCTCGAGTTTCAGTGAGTGGGTGAACATACACACACTCTCACACAAACACAAACGCAAACATATTCACATACATACACATAGACACACGCACACAAACACAAACACGGTCAAACAAGCAGAACTTAAAAAGGACATGGCCGGTTAAGCAGAGCAAAAATGTGGAGGTGTACCATCAGTGACGTAGACTTTGTGTGTTAGAAGAGTCATCGTTACAGGGAACCTCCAATGCAACTCACCGTGTACCTGGGGGTCAAGGTTCAACCCCAGCTGTTGATAAGTGATAAGGTCGACTGACAGAGTAACCAAACACCCGCACATGTACAGCGCAGTTCGTAATATATCCCACAGAGTTACCTAACAAGAGGGAGATTTAGGGGAAAGTTGAGGACACACCTGGCAAGCCGCCAAAAATACCTCTGACGTTTACTTCAACACTTCCCTAGCAGATGCCGACAAACAGAATTATGGTCAGGTTATTTTTGTTGTTCTTTTAATCAGGGCGGACAGTTGACCACTCTGTGTCAGCGAGGCAGCAGAGAGAGCCACAGACTGAGCTGTATCCGTCTAATCGATCAAAACTCATTTCCTGGAATTGTTTTGTTTTTACCTTTGGTCTGCAGTCCTGCAGAATAAAACTTGAGGTTATTTTGGGTGGTTTGGGTGGTGGCGGTGTTGGGGATAGTGGTGGTGGTGGTGATGAGGATGATGGAGGTGTTGGAGGTGGTGGTGGTGGTGATGGGGGTGGTGGTGGAGGTGACGGTGGTGGTGGTGGTGGTCAGGGGGCTGGTGGTGGAGGTGACGGTGGTGGTGGTGGTGGTGGGGTTGTACGTGGTTTGGGTGAGATGGCACAGGGTTGGTGGTAAGTGTAGCGTACTTTCTTAGTTCCAGCCAATGGCTCTTTGTCAATTGGGTGGAGCAGAGATTGGCCAAGGTGGTGTATAAACAGTAGCCGATGTGAATGGATCAGATAGGACAGGTCATGCGCGGCTGGTCCTGAAAGTCCTAACAGGTCATTTCTTCACTGACTTTCATGGAGGGCTCAATGAGATACGGGGACAGGAGGCATATCTGCCCACATTAAACCTGCTCTTCTGTATTTGACCGCATTCCACGGTGTCCACTGTAAGGCCTTAGAGCAGGCCTTTAATTTGCATTTACTATTCCACCGTCTGGGGCTGAATGAAGCAGAACACTGGAGACGGCAAAGAGGTTGAAATATCGAAATGTGCCAACTGCATTTCTCCAATGTTCTCAAAATGCCAAATTGCATCATTCAGCTGGGTTGGGGGAGGGGGGGGGGGGGGGCTGATGTTATTATCTTTGCCCATAACATCAGCTGGATTATGGTGCAACAACAGACATCCCATCTGGAAGTGGCACCACTGGTGAGTGTTGCCCGCCATTGACTTGAATGGGCCATGTTGTCTTTGTGTCATCCAGGCCATGTGGTGAGCCTAGCTTAAGCCCCCCCTATGCTGTGCGCCCCCTGTCCTCGTCCCTCACTCACCCCCTCCAACGCCGACCGAAGGACAGAGGCATGTCCCAGGTGTTCCTGCATCTGGCCATACTAACCGTCTCCAGCATCCAGGTGAGACACACTCATACTGAAACACACACACAAACACACACACGTACTGACACGCATAGAACTGCACTCATCACACACACACATATACTCACACACACAAACACACATATACTCACACACACATTCTGACACACATACAAGTGCGCGGACACACACACAGACACACACACACACACACACACACACACACACAAACACGATTAAAAATAAAACACAAGTTAATTGTTGGTGGCTGGCCTGTCTGGTGGGGCAGGCAACACGATTCATCAAGTCGACTTCGGTGTTCGAAGAGATAGAAGATCGTTTTTTTTTTAATCTAAACCATTCCTGCGTCCCTTGTGTGTTAAGAACACTGGACACTGAGAATGACGCACGCCACACCAGACCCCCCCCCCACTCCCAAAAACAATTCCCTATCCTGTGGTACAGGGTGTCTCCTTGACCGATGTCCCCATCAGTGGCACAAGGGCCTGTTCAGCACCAATGTGTACATGAAGTGAAGTGAAACAAATGAACCGCAAAGTCCAGAATGTGTTTTCACAAAGTCTTCGGTGTCTTGTCGTTAACAAGATGACCGTTGTTTTTCTGATCGCCCCTTCAGCGTCAACTCCTGTTGAATACACAACGCTCTTATGAGTCATGCATGTGTACGACTGTATGTGCAGAGAAGGGAAAGTCCTGTCCTTATATGTACGTCCACACTGCCCTAGGTATCTCCGGCTGTCGCCCTGGATAAACTGAAGGAGGACTGGTTACAGTACGAAAAGGAATGTAACCACAACAACACCAGGGCCCCGCCCACCAGCGGTAGGCAACACAACACACTCACACGCTACGGGTACGTCATGAGAAGAATTAGAATGAAAAAGGACCTTCCTAATGGTGAGGAGACGAAACCAACCAGTAGAAAGGTCTAATATTCAACACTATCATGCAATATGTTTTTTTGAAATATGATCTTCTGAACTTCTTAGGAAATCCTTTTCTAAAAGTTTCGGAAGGTTGACATTAAGGAAAATGTGTTGGAAAACCGATGTTTTCGTTGCGGTGTGCAGGTCTGGTGTGCATCCGAAATTTTGACCTGTATGCGTGCTGGCCCGATGGATTGCCCAACACCACGGTGGGTGTCCGGTGTCCCTGGTACCTGCCCTGGCACAACGAAGGTTAGAGGCTCCTTACACGCCGCAGGCCGGTCATGAACCCAATCACATGCAGTGCACACACGGTCGGGAGCAGGGCAACGGTTGAGTGTTGAGCGGGTGCAGTAAACGCCATAACCTGTGTGTCTGCACCCCACCCCCTCTGCAGTCCGCAACGGCATGGTGTATCTGGACTGCCAGCACAACGGACAGTGGGTTTTGGACAAGAACACAAGCGAGTGTGAGTTGAATACTCCCGGCCAGGTGAGCGCAATCGACTTTCGGCGTTGAAGTTATGAATGAAGGATTGTACTTTGAGGTGATAAGACACTGGCGCTAGTGTTTTGAATCTCTCTTCAAATGGCAAATTGGAAACGGTTGTGGTAGTTATTGTAATTGTCGACTATGAGGTATCTGACGGTGACGGGGACAGTGATACAGAGACCTATCTGTGAAAACAAATGTCAAGGGGATAAAAGGAAAGTGGACGATTATGTGCGTGTGCGGTTCTACAGATCCAGCAGCAGTTATATGGGCAGATCCTCAGCAGGTTTCAGATCATCTACACGCTGGGATACTCCTTGTCCCTGGTAGCGCTGGTTCTTGCACTTGGCACCCTCATTTTCTTCAGGTAATTATGGACACAACCAAAAATGAATCACAAATGAGCCAGCGTGTGAAAACACATTTCACTTTCATTTCCAGCACACCACAGCATCACCAAGTATACTGTTGGCATATTGCTATGAATAAAAAACTATTAAAGCGCTATTCGAAAAATGGCCAGGATAGTTTTACAGTTAAGAGTGTTTGACTTCCAGCCCAAAAAGGGTTGAATCTCAAAGACCCCAAACTACCTGTAGCCTTGAGCAAGGCACCTCACCCAGGCCTGCTCTGCAGTGTCATGTATCTGGATTTCCTGGAAGTCCCTTTGAATCGAAGCACCTGCTGAATGAGAAGATAGTACAATCATTGTCGTATACAAAGGAGGAGTAAGCCGACTAACCCACAAACCTGCCTTGTGGTTGGACTGTTTATCCAACCAATGCTGAAATTCTTATGTGTTACTTTTTTACTGCAGCCCCATTAAAGCTTTCTTTGAAAGTTAATTAGAAATTAGAAGTCAGATCGTTTCTCAAGAAAGAAACATGACCTTTCTCTGAAAGTGATATAGCTGTAACTGGAGCTAAAACTCAAGCACAGAGAGACTGCTGATAGAAAAACGCACACACACGCAGGTTTAAGGCTATTCAACTAAAGAATGAGATGCAAACCCTATGTTCCCTCCTATCTTCTTCCACGTGCCAGGAAGCTGCACTGTATGAGGAACAACATCCACATGAACCTCTTTAAGGCTTTTCAACTAAAGAATGAGATGCAAACCCTATGTTCCCTCCTGTCTTCTTCCACGTGCCAGGAAGCTGCACTGTATGAGGAACAACATCCACATGAACCTCTTTAAGGCTTTTCAACTAAAGAATGAGATGCAAACCCTATGTTCCCTCCTGTCTTCTTCCACGTGCCAGGAAGCTGCACTGTATGAGGAACAACATCCACATGAACCTCTTTGCGTCCTTCATCCTGCGGGCGCTGTCCGTCCTGATCAAAGACGCCCTGATGGAAGACCCGGGCCTGAAGATCCGGCACCAGGACCAGGACTTCACCCGGGACATCATCACCCCCGTGGACCTGCTCGTCAACAATGAGGTCATTCACCATCAAGCTACTATCGCCAAACAATGAGCCAATCGAAAGTGATGACTTTTAACAGAGCTATTCAAAGAGGGGGAAGGATATGTGGTGTACTGCACTCCTTATGTCCACCCCACCCCACACTAGATGATCACTCCTGTCTCTGGTCTAGTTATTAGGGGTCCGAGCAGCGAAGCTGCTTGGACCCTATTGTTTCTGTAACGTTTTTTTTCCTCAAATTCTGTAAAAGTCATACGGCAGCCTATACTGTAAGTCGAAAACTCTTTTTTGTGGTACTGCACCCAAAGGTTGCGCTATTGTAAAAAATCATGAATTAGGCTTATTTCTCCTCACCAGATTGGCCTGGACTCAAAATTCATTCTGAATATTAATTTCTAAAATCAGAAGCATCTTTTTCACCCTGGTCTTCTGCTCTAAAAATGTTTTCATAGAAAAACAATTTTTTTTTTACAGAAAAGCCAAACATCCACAGTCTCAACCCATTTTGCCTATGTGACCATTTTGTTATTGTATAACTACCTTACGGGTACTATTAGGTGGATACCATTAACAAATTGTCAGATCTGTGCTCTTTTAAGAAAGCCCATAATTCTCTTGTGAAATGTGTACTTGGAGTTTTCTTGCTGTTGTGTGCTTTTCAAAAGACATTTTAACCATGTGAATGAGGCTTCATGCAGTTCAGGAATGTCAGTGGCTCAACAGTATTACGCCTTGTACTGGTGATCCTTAGGTTGAGAGTTTGAATCCTGATTAGAGCATTATGAACAAGCTGAACATGACATTCTGTCATTGCCACTCATTTAAGAAACACAACATTGAACAGCACCTGAAATTCATCAGGCAATCAACTTTCCGACTTATTTGTTTCCAAGAATCTGACTGCCAAGACACAGTATGGCATCAGGGGAACTTCTTCGTTAACCATTTTTCCTTCATAATTAAGGCTGTCATATTTATATTTCTTCTGTTATTGTTCTTGACTACAAAGGTTTAATTTCCCCAGAATTTCAAAGAATTTTCAGGTATACGCTTTTAAGAAAGCCCTTAATTCACTTGATAAATGTGTGCTTGGAGGTTTCTGGATGTTGTATGCTTATCAATAGACATTTTGACCATGTGAATGAGGCTTGAGTTCAGGTTTATCAGTGGCTCAACGGGATAATGCCTTGTACAGGTTATCCTTAGGTTGAGAGTTTGAATCCCGATTATAGCATGCTGAACATGACATGCAGCCATAGCTTTGCAGCTCACCTGAAAGCCGAGGCACAGTATTGCGTTAAGTGGAACATCTTCATCAACATCTTTCCTTCATAATTATTTGTCATATTTATATATCTTCCATTATTGTGTTCTTGACTTTTAATTTTGCTCGGACCCCGTTAATCACCACTTGCGGTTATATTTATTATAGTACATAACAGTGAGAAAGTGTCAGTCTCTTCCATCAATTCAAATGATTCCAAAATGTATTTTAAAATGAGGCTAGTGCTATTTTAAAAGCACGGGTAGTAAGTAATTATTAGCACATTAGTCTAGTAAAAAAAGATATCTACGCTCTCACATGGATAGTTATGTGACTAGCATCAAAGAACAGGTACGTGGTAGGCAAGGTATTCATTTCATATGTTTTGTTACTTCCGGTACTTACTTACTTAATTACTTAATTGTGGGGCCAACCGCTTATCTGCTATCTGAATTAATAAAAATAAAATGGACGTTGGTCATCTTATAGAACTTGAACATGACTTCTATCCCTCCGTCTGACCTGTCTGTCGTCTGTAGACCACGGTGGCGTGCCGCATTGCCATGGTGATGATGCATTTCAGTATAATGGCCAACAGCTATTGGCTGCTGGTGGAAGGCATCTACCTCCACAACCTCCTGGTCATTGCCGTCTTCACCGAGAGGAACTTCTTCAACATATACCTGTGCATCGGCTGGGGTGGGCAGCCCTGGCTCGTGTGTGTGTGTGTGTGTCTTGTGTGTTTGTGTCTGTGTGTGTGGTTGTGTGTGTGTGTGTGTGTCTGTGTGTGTGGTTGTGTGTGTGTGTGTGGGTGTGGTGTGTTTTTTGTGTGTGTGGTTATGTCTGTTTTTGTGTGCGTGTGGTTATGTCTGTTTTGTGTGTGTGTGTGTGTGTGTGTGTGTGTGTGTGTGTGTGTGTGTGTGTGTGTGTGTGTGTGTGTGTGTGTGTGTGTGTGTGAGTACAGCTGAAGACACAGTATAAATAACCGCAACACACACTGCTTGTTCTATGCTGATGCGTTTCTTTAATTTTGATATTATTTGATATATAATTTTGACTTTGTTCTTCTGTTCTTCCCAGGAGCTCCACTTTTATTTCTCCTACCATGGGTGACTGCAAAATACTTATATGAAAATGAAAAGTAAGTTCACTTTATTCATTGAAATTAATATTTATAGGAGGACATATCTGCCATGTTTTATCTTCCAAAAGAAGCCAAATATGATGGTTCTGTGACATCTTCATTAATATCTCAAAATGAACCTCTGTTTACGCAAACTTGGGTAAAGCATTCATCTCATGGCATATTGGCAGAGAGAGAAAATTGGTTGTAAAGGTTTTTCGCTGTTTCAAAGCATTTAACCATTAAAACACAGAGCACTCCCTAATAAAGCTTTCCACCTGTTAGAAGTACAATGTAGCTAGTAACAGCTTTCTGAGGATTAAAGTGTGTTATGCAAAACTTTATGAAGGCTTTGTTTTGGTGTTAACGCACCCATCGTACATTCGCTAGTTAAGCAGATATATGATCATAACCAATTACTGAACAAAGCTTTTCATTTCAATCATGACTCTAGGCTATTACATTTTTAAATGATTGTGTCCCTCGCAGGTGTTGGGAGCTAAATGTTAACATGAATTATTGGTGGATCATTCGGTCGCCCATACTGCTGGCAGTCGTGGTAAGCTACTCCCACCCCCCTTCTCTTCCTTTTTTAATCTTCTCTCCCCCTATCTCCGTCCCAGCGTTCTGACAGAGTGATGAACATAGCTGAATTCACCGCTTCATGTTGATTCCCAAAGGGATAGCTAGCTCAACTGTCTCACTGGGTGTGGGAGGCGTTTTAAAAGCCTGGCTGAGATGCCTGGCTCCACACTACACAATGTTATTCCAAAGACTCCTCCTTGTTTCTGGGGTTTTCCTCCCATCCCTCTCTGGGATCGCTGCAGTAAGCAGAATCATATTGAAGTAGCTTGTAACAGCTTTTTAATTCCCGACAGACGTCGTGGTTTCAAGTCTTGCGGGGTAGCTGTAAGACGTGGTGTTTCACTTTGCGACTATTCGCCAAAACCCATTAACTGCTGAAGTGTGTTATCTTATACTGGCTGGGAGCAATCTCCCTTTATAGGAGCTTTCTATGTTAACAACTCTTACCTTATGTAAGAGACAGATCCGTCATGGCCACTGATGTTAGGGCAGTTTTTACTGACATTCTCCCTTACATGTTCTGTGCATCCATCGTCCACTCAAGTGGTTCCAATATCTTGCAGGATTTCCTGTGTTTGAGCTCTTGCAGGGACAGGAGCTTTGGTTCCTGCCAGGAGCTCACGTAGGCCCAGTTGAAGTACACGTTTCCTATCGACCCCCTCCCCACCACCACGAACCCATGTCCAAACCCCCCCCCCCCCCCCCCCCCCCCCCCCCATCAGTGCTGTAACTGATGTTGGGATTTTGTTTACACTAAGAAAAGAGACCTTCATCGGTCATCAGTCGCTGATTCAGGATTCAAAACGGCTCATAGTAGTGACATAGCATATAGCGTTAGTATTAATAGCACTGGTCTCCTGTGCAAGGCTTAGCATATGGCATTGATCTTTATTTTAGCGGCCATGATTTGGTAGAATTCTAATTGCTCCCACAGGACTGTTTCTAAAAAAATATCTTGAATTGGATATTCAACATCGTCCTTTTTCTAACGACATGAGACGTAACATTAACGTTTCTCTGTTCCACAGACAAACTTCCTCATCTTCATACACATCATAAAGATTCTGGTCTCCAAACTACGAGCGCACCAAATGAGATACACAGATTACAAATTCAGGTACATTTAAAGGTTTGGTGATAACCATGTGTTGTGTTTCACTAAATAATCCACTCCCCCAAAACCGCACCTTCCAGCCTCCTCCATGTTTGTTCTCCTCTTCTCCGTCGTAGGTTGGCCAAGTCCACGCTGAGCTTGATCCCCCTGCTCGGCATCCACCAGGTGGTCTTTGTGTTTGTGTTGGACGAGTCGTCGGAGAACAGCCTCATTCTGCGCTTCACTAAGGTGGCCATCGATCTCCTGGTCACGTCTTTCCAGGTAGGCTTTGTACTTGACAGCAGCTCCAAGTAGGAACATCTGCATAGAAAGGCTTTGATTCAGCTGTCGGCTGTCTCATGGTTGTAATGAGCTAATAACCTTGAATTATTTTCTGGTCCGATCCATTAAACAATGGACTTATTTAGGAGACAGCTTTATCCACTTATTTATTATAAGTGACTTCGGTGCATTTGGAAACAGATCACTAAGGAGCAGGTTAGGGGTTGGATTAATCCAAAGTGTCTTCAGTGCATTTGGAAACAGATCACTAAGGAGCAGGTTAGGGGTAAGGCCTTATCCAAAGTGATTGACACTGTAGACACACTTTTGCACGTTTTCCATCCACAACGCATGTGCACCATCTTAATCACATCATCATGATGTGATTAGCTTACCTGAGGGCACGACCCTATCCAATCCGAGGAGAGCTCAAGAGTGTGCCTTGGTTCCACAGGGTCTGCTGGTGGCCATCTTGTACTGCTTCTTCAACAAAGAGGTGAGCAGCAAAGTAGCAAAGCTCAGACACTAATACATTCCCGAAATACATCATGTTTGTTGTATTGTATTGTTTGTTTCATCATTCCGCGTCACCAGTCCGCCACCCCACTCCGACAGTAAACCGCTGTTCTTGCCTCAGGTCCAGTCGGAGGTGCTGAAGAACTGGAAGCGGTGGAAGCTGGGCCGCAACATCGAGGAGGAGTACCGCCACACCTACAGCCAGCCCTCCCACATCAAGTCCGGCAGCCTGTTGAACCCCACCCAGCGGCTGCCCAACCACCTCCCCGACATCACCACCACGACCGCCGCCGCTAACAGCCACGCCGCCTCCGCCTGCGCCGTGCCAGAGGAGAAGCACGGGCTGATGGTGTGCTGTGGCGGCGGCGGCGGCGGCAGCGGCTCTTGCTGCGGCAAGGCACGCTCGGACCGGCGCTCGGTGCAAGAGGGCAACGCCAGCAGCTACACGCTGGCGGAGGACATCAGCCTGACGGAGAAGAGCCAGGGCTACGAGGTGACCGACGGGGACAGCGACGGAGGCAGCAATGCAGAGACCCATTTGTGAAAACAAGGGTGGATGGGGGAAAAAATGGTAATGGTGGAAACCCTTGTGGATGAGGAACAGGAGGATGGAGGAGGAAGGCTCCCAACGCATCGCTAGGTCCGGCATTGGGTCATTGAGCAACAGCAGGTTTAAGCCACGGTTTGAAACATTTTGTCTTTTCGGACTGTGCTTTGGCTGGTCAGCACTCAGGGCTGGCTGGCTGCCTTGGCCAACCCCTCCTCACCTCTGAACACTCAGAGGGGAGAGAGCACGAGCCATTCAGCCAAAGAGCTAGGAACGCACCAGGAACTTCATGAGGAAAGGCGCTCTCTCTCTCTCTCTCTCTCTCTCTCTCTCCATTCACATGATTCAAGCCAACATGGAGCAAAATGTACATAGCATGATCGCAAAGATGAAACAAAAAACGCAACAAAACCTCAACTATTGCATAACGAGGAGACGTTCCAGAACCACACAGGGGGTCTCCTCAGAAGTCCTCTTGAGTCCCAATCCGTGCGTATATCTGTGTGTGCGTGTCTATCGTGTGTGTTATGGTACTGGAGATATAGAAAGATATAGCGGACACTCAAACCTTAAGCCAAACAAGAGACATAAAAAGGAACGCAGGTTCCAGGCTTAAAATACATGAGATATATTGTTAATGCCTTGATGACATTTGTAAATACCTTGGCCAGCCTATCACTCGGACGGAATCCAGACCGGAGAGCGAACCCGTTCAGTCTGACTGTACCACATACTGTAAAATGTCACAGTGTTTAGCTCCAGCAGATCCTGCGACCCATGGGAACTTGGCAGCTGTTCTGACCAGCTTGGGATCCCTGGCTTTTCTATGAACATTGTAAGCAGCTATTATTAAATGACAGGGAATAAAAAATAACGCGACCATTGTAATAATCCTTGTGAAACCCATTCAGACATTTGACGGTGATCAAATGAGGCGACCTGAATAGAAAAACGAAAAACACACAAAAAAAACGTGTAATATTTCTACGGTTGAAAAAATGCCTGAGCACACATACCTGCTTGGCGTGTGCGTGACAGTCTCGGTGCTTGGCAGACTATATCAACATCGTTTTCACTAAAACCCTTGGAACACGAGCTGGCAACTGGAGCGCTTCCCCTTTGCAAACCGGGACAAGAGAAAATAAAGCAGCCGTTCTAAGGGCCGACATGCACAACACTGTGTTTTGCATCCAACACTGTGACACGCAGCTAAAGACGTCACCTTTTCGGTGCCACAGTAACCCACTTTTGACTGACATTTTCCTCAGCTTTTCCGTTATGCATGTATTCAGATTGTTAACAAAAGTAGAGAAGAAAAGAGAGATGAATCAGCGGTGTGTGTGTGCGTGTGTGTGTGTGTGTGCGTGTGTGTGTGTGTGTGTTCGTGTGTGTAGGTGCCCCTCATGCCGTGTCATGTGTCACATCAGGTTCCTGAACGATTGACATCCGCCTCAGCGGCTATCAACCGCCCGCGATCTGTTGGGCACTAGGACCCAGTGGGGGTCACACCGTCATGTCCAAGAGAAGGTGGGAGGATGGGAGGGTCATTCTAGGGGATCAACTTCATTGTCAGGTTTGCATGCTCTGTGTTTTACCATTTTTATATTAAGTTCTCTGCCTGGTTCCGAGGGGTTTGCCAGAGCAGTGAAGACACATAGAGCCGCGACCAGAACAAATGCCGATAAATTAACTGTAGGACAAATGCTTACGCTCGGTCTCTCTCCCTCTCTGTCCTCTCTTTGACCCTCTTAATGGAAGAGGTCCCTGCATTGACAAAATCCTATCACCCAGGATGAGTTTTTAAAAGTTAATAGGTTTTTGCTTTTTACGTGAGTTAACCTTGTGGGTTTTACCATTTGCACAGTGCTAATTTATGATTGTTAATTGACTGTATGATGTAATATATTTGTGGAAGGGATTTGTTTGATTATTGCAAATTATTCTGTGTGCGCGTGTGTGGGTGTATGCTTGCCTTTGGATGTGTGTGTGTGTGTGTGTGTGTGTGTGTGTGTCTGTGTGTGTGTGTATTTGTGTGTGTATGCTTACGTTTGTGTATGTACGTGTGCATTTGTGTGTGAATGGATGAGTGCTATAGGTATTCAATCTGTATGGAAAGGTAATATAGTGGGCCTACAATACCGGGCAGTATACGTGTGTGTGTGTGTGTGTGTGTGTGGGTGGGTGGGTGGGTGGGTGGGGTTCGGGGGAGATGGGATGTTATAGATGCTATTGTTGCTGTGCTGGAGGCTTCCTATTGGCCAATATGACTCTGTAGAGGTGGCTTCACACACATTGCAGAGGTCTGACTGAGTCGTCAGGCTCTCTCTCTGTCACTGCTTTGTCCTACATCACCACACCCACAGGACGTTTCAAGGCCATATGACCATATAAAGGCATGAGGAAGAAATATGTGTACCTTTTGTTTATTTCCTTCTGGAACACCATTTCTATTTGTTTTTTTGTGGCTACTACAGAACTAAACCAAGAGGGGACAGCGTTGCATGTTGCCAACTGTTGCCGACTGTATCTTCATGGCTGGCGAGATGTTAACATGAGCCAGGTGAATCAGGTCACTGTTATAGGGGAGCACTTCAGAACATCCACCACTGCAGGCTGAATAGAGGAAGGCCAATAGACAGCTGAGTTCATCAAAAAGAAAAAAACACATAATAGTAATAATAATGCTTTACTTGTAAACATTGGTAAACTGTTGCAACACTCGACTTTGTGTGCATGGATGAAGTGAAAATTCAAACGCCATACAATATTGTTTCTTTATTTTCATTGAAGGACTTCGAATTTGGTGGTTCTATCTGAATGTATTCTCCAGCCCCCCAAAGACCTCTTTGTTCACCTAAAAGGTTTATCTTAATGTGATGAAACAAACAAAACAAACAAAACGGACAAAAAAATATATATAGTAAATGTTCCGGTGCATTGTGTTCTATTGTTCTCTTCCCAAACTTTGTACAAACCCTGAAAGAATAAAATACATTGGAATATATTTTAATAAGGTGTATTTTTGATTGTATTGGTATCTGTTTTGGGTTATTTTTGTTTTTTTAATGAAAATGGAAAAAACATGACTTGGGCTTTAAGACCAACTGAAGCTAGCAGACTTTAGGGCTTGGTTTGGCGTGTGTGTGTGTGTGTGTGTGTGTGTGTGTGTGTGTGTGTGTGTGTGTTAGTGTTATATGTCCGTTCAATGGCCATTAGTATGTTCAGCTTAAACCTCCTCGACTAAGAAAAGCACATTCAATAAATAATAAATAAAGAATTAACCTTCAGTGGTAACTGTGGTCAAAACATCAGATAAAGTTGCAGAATATGAGACACATTGATTACAAATCAGCACTGATTCGATCACAAGGTCACACTTGAGATGCTGTCAAACTAGGGGAGGGGGGATGAGGGGATAAATGAAACAGCATCATATCCTGAGGGCATTCGTCTTTGTTACTGAAAATACCGTTTGAGGAGACTAAGAAAGAAACATGAACTGTTGCTGTCATACACATTATAGTTCCAGAGGGAAAGCAAATCTATGGAAGGATATGTATGTGGAAGGCTTGTTTATGTGTCTCATATCTGCAGCCACCGAGCTGGGCTGCGAGCTCTGATGTGGAGAAACTGAGAGCCTGCATGAAGCTGCCTAGGGGAAGGGTGTGCTTCTACGTCCTGGCACTTGATGTACACACTGATTGTATGTTGTACTTCCTGGCATTTAATGTACACACTGATTGTATGTTGCCAGCCCTTGCACTTAAAAATAGTGCTTTCTTAGCATCGTGTAGTATCTTACCCTGGCTATCTTTGTTGTTTACAAGGAACCTAGCGATTGTAAGAACTTGGCACTTGTTTTCCATGAACATCCTTACTGTACCAACAGCGATATGTTGTTGGTTCTCTTCTTACAGATATACTGATGTGAGTCGCTTTGGATAGGAGTGACTGCTAAATGCCATAAATGTAATGGTAAATGTAAATGCTATGTAATCGACAAAAACACAAACATTAACAGCATAACAACCTTTCTTTTCATTATGAAAGATGGGTACACTTTTTCATCTCTCTTACAAACTTTTAAAGAGAAACCTTTTAAGAGATTGTCTACGATGAATAGCAATAACCATGCCCAGTGCACATAAGCACAGGGAAAATAAAAACATTACTTCCCCTTTTTTATTGCAAAAATATCCATGCAGTAAAGAAAATACACTCTCCAAATGATTCCTATTAATTTATCATTGACAAGGGAGAGACAGAAGCACACAGAAATGACAGAGGTGGTAGACTTAAGAAAGAAAATAACGGGCGAGAAAAGAGGCGGATTTCTTTCGATGCTGTCCGAATGCAGGCCACTTTTATCAGGACTGTAACACCATTTATCGCTGTAAACATCACTGATGGATCACTTGCCAGCTGGCTCCCCCTTGGTCCCCAAATCCTATTATCATGGACTGGTACACATTCATCACAGAGCCCCCAGCAAAGGTGAGAGTGGACATGGGGTGCTGCAAATCAAAACCTTAAACTAAACTTTTGGCATCAATGGTTTCTGGCGTTCTTTACTTTTTTCTTTACTTGATGAATTCCATAAGGCGGGGTCCTTTTCTTTCAAATATATGATCAAATCATCTTACGTATATGTTTTGACACTTTTTCCAACGTGATGAATCACCAAACTATGCATGCGACTCTATCAGGGCTATCCATACACGCACTATGATATCGCTATCTGTTTGTTTGCGCGCTTTGGGCGGGACACACGCCTTGCTGCGTTTCATATATGAACACATGGGTGATCCCAGGGATCAGGTGCTCCATGGGTGGGCGGGCCTCTCTGTTCACCAGACGCCACTACCCTCTGT
>NC_136944.1:17426861-17466861 GCF_949987615.1 Pollachius pollachius
AGATCACAGAGTTTGAAAAATAATAGATATAGCCATATACAGGTAGAACAAACCCAGATCAGTTTCGCTCTGTTAATAAAAACAAGCAACACAGATAGCCAGCACTACGGGTTGGTATTTTGCGATTGACAGTTTTGTGAAAAAAAAAAGAAAATATATGATATTTTGAGTCAGGGACATGTGTGGTTAAGGTTCATTGAGTTTCAAAGAAGGAAGATTTAACCATGTATTTATATATTTTTTCTTGTTTGTTATAACAACTTTTTTCACAGGTGCGTTGCGCGCGCTCATCCTCTAGTTGTAATTAAACCCATAGCAATAATGTGGAAGCCCATAGTCGATAATGTAACAAATTTCTGAGAGCATAATATAATAACATTTTGCCTATAATTTTACAACGTATAACATTCGTTCACCACAAATGACTCTTTCAAGCAGTGCCAACATTTTAATATTTTTTAACCATTCAGCGAACAAAAGGCAACAGGCTGATAATCATTTAGGGGGCCACTCAATGACATGTAGAACCGTCATCAACACGCCCACTGAAGTGGTGTGACAAATACCGACTTTCTACTCATTCACATATAAGGTAATTTACATTTCCTACAGGGAAAAAACTACCTCAGGGGTAGTATTATTCAGGAGATTTTCAGGGTACAAATGTCAGGATATGTTGTTCACACATATGGCCTATCAGGAGAATATCAGGACTTACACGTCTTTCTGAAAGCAGCTAGTGTGTGAGCATTTGATTACATTATAAAATTTGTCAATTGATGGTAACAGGGGTAATTGTTCAATGGAAAGTGTAGTCTACTATGCATGCAAATCAATTATTAAATGGCTTTTACTGTTATTCAGGGATGAAAAGTGCATTGATATTTTTAAATGCAAGGCAACTACTATTGGTTAGTTGAAAAATAATAATCATCATTGTGATTAAACATCTCTTCCAGTGTCCTGGCCAAGACAGGCAGCAGTAGCCTACAGACACACATAGCATACACACAAAATATACAACAACTAAAACAGTCCACAGGGGGGATGGGGGGATATCAATATCGCAAGACAATTGGGGAGGCTCAAGGAGGGGAGTAATAATACATTTGAGCAACAAAGTGTAGTCTTATGGTGGACTCTAACGACATAATTCACCATACTGTGTTATTGACATGTTCTGCGTTATAGGGACACTGTCTCTTTAAGAATCACGTGACTTCTGTGTTGATATGCCAGTCGGTGGATGTTTGAATTTAAAGTTTTTTGACCAAATGAACGCCGTTGCTTGTCAAGGTGAGAAATTGTCTCTTCCCTTATTTTATCGCAATTTCTACAGTCTATAGACAGAACGTGTTACCTGGCAGAGTTTGTCGACGTGTTTAAAAACATAACGTCTTACCTGGGCGAGTGTCGCTTCGGTCTGTGCGTTCTTACCTGTGTGTGTGCCGATGGCGGAGCCGTTAAACGTCTTTACCTGTGCGTGCGCGTGTGTGCGTGTGTGTGTGTGTGTGTGTGTGTGTGTGTGTGTGTGTGTGTGTGTGCGCGCGCTTCCGTGTATGTGTCGCTGCCTTTGTGTTGACGTGCAGTGTGTGCGCGTGCTTGTGTGTGTGTGCAGTGTGTGCGCATGTGTGTGCGTTTCCGTGTATGTTCGTGCGCATGTGCTTGCTTGCGGTGTATGTATGCATTCACGCTTGGCACATGCGCACTTGAGTAACTTTGAGTAACTTGTGCGACAGGCCAAATCGAACGGAAGGACAACAGATACTTGGAGTCCACAGAGACGCTGAAGGTTTCTTGGCTCCGACTTTAGCAGCCTCCTCTTCCTGTGACCCTGTGAGAACCTTTTCACCCATCCAAACGACCCTCCTCTGGCTTCCAGCAGAATAACATGTCCGTGCTGCTTTTCATCTAAAGTTCATCCAGTATCAACCATGATTTAAGTTATTTAAAGTTGGATGAAAGAGGTTTCAACTGAGAATATTTCAACTGAGAATAAAATGTTGTTGGCACCAAATTCTCTCTTATTTTTGTTTTGGAAAAGCTTGTAAAAAAAAACAAAAAACGTGTTCATCGATATATAAGACTTAAATACGAAGAGGCGAGATCTTCTCAATGGAAAAATAAACAGGAAGATTACTTCTCATTGTCCTTGGTTTTTCCGGCTCACTCACAAGTGTTTATATGTAAAGGGGCTATCTCAGGTTAAAACGCGATATCAAAAGATTGTGCTTGATCGAGTCAGAGAGGGAGGGAGATTGACAAAGGGAGGGAGGGCGAGCGAGAGCGGGGGATACAGTATTTGTCTGTAAATAGAGGACTCTCACTCATAAAGGTCAGGTTGCAATTCAAGGACTTGAGACGCGATTGATTTTTTTTTTCATATTCCTCCCTGACATTCTCCTTTGTTGCTCTTTTACCTCTGGCTGACAGATTGGGGCCATCTTGAGTTTGACAACTTGTGTTTGACGGTTCACTTATCTTCGCCTTGTCTGCAAAACAGTCACCACTGTCACTGGAAATATGACCGAATAGGAGTTTCCTAAGCGTGTCTTGACATGGAGGTGATGCAGCATGAAGACACAAGATGCTCCGTTTCTTAATAGCATTAGCATGATAGCCTTATTTGTCCCAGAGCAAGCAGCCGTACTGGAAGTGGTATGGGCTGACTGGCAGCAGGACTGGAGTACTAGAGTCCGGTCTTGGTCTCGAGTCCGGTCTTGGTCTCACGTCCGGTCCTGAGATCAATTTTGAATGTCTCGGCGTCGCTTTGGGGTCGGAGTGAATTTGACTCTGCCTTGAGTCAATCTAAGATTAATTGGCATGGAAGAAAACCAAGGCTGGGTTTGATTTGGGCAGGGCACTTCTTGATTCGTGTCCTGTTTATTGATCCTCAACCCATGCTTTTATTCAGCATTTCTCTTCTATCTGTTGTCTCAAACACTTTCAGTCCTGTTGCACGGCAGACAATTGCATAGCCAAATTTGCTAAACGTGCCATTGATGTATCCCCTCGCAGATTTAATTAGATTGTCTGTCTGCATGTCAATTCCCCTCATATGGAAATGTGCGTTCCCCCTCTTTTCAAAGTTGCAACCAATCCGATGTGAATAATCATCAACCACAGATCACTCTGTTTAATCTTTTAAAGGGTTTTGATATGGTTGATCACTCCAACTTCTTGCTGACTCAAAATTCTCTCCTCGGGTTGAATGCTTATCGCTAATTGACATCTTTCAGGGTTCGCAGCATGACTATTACATTGTCGTGTCTAATCTCAAATATGCTGAAATTGTCTTGACCATTTTTACAGCTCTAACTCTGAACACCTTCAGTATTCTTAAGTCAGATTTGAACTCGGTCCAAAACTAGTTTCCTTACATCAAACTGGTATTGAAAATACCACTACACAACATGGTGGTGTAATGTGTTTGGGGTGAAGTGTTTGTGGGGGTGTAGTGTGTGTTGTTTAAGCATCCGCACCTGGCCCTTGAGTCAGGCTGATTGCACTCAATATACCTTAGGGCTGTGTGAGGCTGTACACCTGTGGTGCATTGACTGATCAGGGCACACAAGTCAAACCAGTCTTCACCACAGTCTGGAGAGCGCTGACATGTCGGCTTTTACCATCTACCCTTGCTGACACTCCAATAGACTCATTTTAAAACACTTAAAAAGTTCAAAGTTCAAAAGCTTTATTTGTCCAACATGTTGCCATATTAGAAAATTGTCTTTGATTGAAGGCAGTCTGTTCTCTAATTGTGTGCATGTGGTGCTTGTGTAAGAAGTATGTTGTGTGTGTGTATTGCCTTGGGTATGAAGGATTTTGTATAGAGAGATTTTTTGGCTAGAGGCACTCTGTATCTTCTGCCTGATGGAAACAGCGCAAAACAGCCATGGAGGGGGTGGGAGGGATTCAGGAGAATGGAATTGGTCTTCCTTTCCACTGCTTGAGTGTGCAAGTCTGAAAGTTGTTTTTGTTGGATGCTGGTTATCTTGCTGGCCTGCTTAATTATCCTAGCCAGTTTTCCCTTGCATCTGCTTGCTAGGAAGCTGTACCAAGATGTAATGTTGAAGGAGATGACAGATTATATTATTGTCTGATAAACCGTTAATAAAATGTCCTTTCTGACATCGAACCCTTTCAGCTTCCTCAAGAGACACATGCGTTGTTGGGCTTTTTTGTAAACTCTGTTTCCGTGCTGGGTGAAGGACAGGCGGTGGTCAATCTGGGTGCCAAGGTACTTGAAATGTTTAACCTGTTCACCCACTTGCCCCTCCAGTCTTAAAGGGGACATATCATACCACCAGGTGTGAAATGCTGCACATTTTCAAACCTGCTTGTAATGGCTAATCACACTCACACCTGGTGGTATGAGATGTCCCCTTTAAAGGTGTGGAGAGTGGATGTGGGTTTTCGGGCAACACAGTTCTTTGGTCTTGCTGATGTTTCGTTGCAGTGAGCTCTCCTTGAACCACAGGGCCATGGTGCTGACATACTGCCTGTAAATGGACAGGGTGTGCTCGTCTGTCAGGTTGGCCACTAACGCCATGTCATCAGCATATTTAAATAGTTTTAGTCCATTGATCTTGCAGGTGATCTCATTTGTGTATATAAAAAAGAGAATTGGTGACAAGACACATCCCTGTGGGACTCCTGTATTTAAAATTGTGTTAGTAGACGTCACACCATGCACTCTCACATGCTGGGGTCTGTTCATTAAGAACCCCTTAATCCAGAGCATCAGTGTTGGGTTGACTTGTAGCTGCTGAAGGCGATGTAGAAGTGTGTTGATATTTACTGTGTTGAAGGCTGATGAAAAATCCATGAATAGAATCCTGACAAAGGAGTGTTGGAAGTCAAGGTGCCTTGTCACAGTGTCCAGGAGAGCTAGACTGGCATCCTCCACACCCCGTCTTGGTATATAGGCAAACTGCAACGGATCCAGACTTTCTCCAACCATGGTGGTGAGTTCCTCTGCAACAACTCTCTCCATACATTTGCAGAGGATAGAGGTGAGGGCCACAGGTCGGAAATCGTTCAGGGCTTTGGCATGAGGCTTTTTAGGAACAGGAACAATGGTAGTCTCCTTCCATGCCTTCAATATCCGTCCCTTCAGCCCGTCTGGTCCGGGAGCTTTGTAGACTGGAGACGGGTAAAGATTGAAACAACCCTCTTCTCCTCTACACAGATGGATTCAGAGGGGTAGTTTTATGTGACCCCATCCTCCACAGAATCAGTGCTGTTGAATCTGGCATAGAAAGTGTTTAGTTCTTCAGCAAAGGCAACAGGGTCTGGGCATTGTATCTTGGCAGTATTCTGAGTTCTGTCCATCATGGTGTTCAGACACTTCCAGGCATCCCTCACATCTCCACTGGTGAACTTCTCCATTTTGTCCTTGTATTTGATCTTGGCAAGCTTGGTCTTCTGCTTCAGCTCCCTTGTGAGGTCTTTGACACATTGTTTGTCTCCTTGAATAAAAGGTATTTTTTTCAAATTGAGACAGTGTTTGAGTTCTCTGGTTACCCACGGCTTGTTGTTGGCATAGTGCTTGATCTATGCCAACAACAAGCTTGGTTGGAATAACACTATCAGCACAAAATGAGAGGTAGGAGCATATTGATTCATTCAGCATGTTTAGGTCACCATTGCATGCTTTGAAGAATATTCCCCAGTCCATAAGCTCAAAACACCCTCTCAGCTTTTCTACACGATCATTATTCCAGACCTGGATGGTTTTGGTCTGGATTTTTTGTGTTTTTAATTTTTGTCTATACTTAGGCAGTAGTAAAATTACATTTTGATCTGACAACCCAAGGGCAGGGCGGGGCTTTGATACATATGCACCAGGAGTGTTTCCTAGACATGAATCGAGCGTCAAACGTGTCGGAGATGTCACATATTGCTCTAAATTTGGGAGAGGTGCGATGACGTCACAGCTGTTGAAATCTCCAAGCAAAAACACAGGCTGGTCAGTTGCCCTGGAGACGGCATTGTTGTAGCATTCTAAAATGCGCACTGCTGCTAGCGCGTTGTCAGGGCCAGGGACATAAACAAGAATTACAGTAAGTTGTTGAAATTCACGGTGAAGATAGTGGGGACGAAACGACACCGTCATGATCTCGTAGTGGCGTGAGCAGTGCCTCTCACGCAGTGTGAAATTCGTTGCCCATCTGTCATCTACAGCCATGCATTACCTGTGACCTGGTAGGCGACTGCTACACCGGCGCCCAAGTTGGGGCCATTTGACTCTTCGAGGGCTGCCTGAGGAAGCACTGGAGCACAGCTGTGTCGACAGACAGCCACCTTCCAGCGTTAGCACTGGCCCCGATGTTAGCGACGGTCTGTGGAGCTCAGGCCCAGCCGCACCTCTGCCGGTGATTACTGCGGGCCGGTGCCCCATGCTGTGAAGGGGGCATGGCTAGTGGGCTAACCAGTGGTCCAGGCCCTTTGAGTAGCCATCACTGTGCAGCCCTGCCCTGCGACGGCCAAGTCCAGCACATCCCTGCCAGCCTGGGGGAGGGAGGATGGCTGGTGACACTGGGGAGGTGTGGGGACGTTAGGGGGAGGGTGTTGTTTCTTTTTATTTTAGGAATGGTGACTTTGTTAAGACTGCTTGGGACTCACCACTGGGTCATGTATGAATCGCTTGAATGGTTACAGCCTGAATGGAGAAGGTATTTTCACTGGGTTCAGTTGATCTTCAATTTGCATTTTATCTTAAATGTCTGTTTTCAAAGGCTTTTGTCCCATGTATGGTGATCTTCATATCTTCTTATACAAGTACAATGTACATGTACATGTATACATGTACAATATCCCTGCTTCATTGTCTGTAGAATATTCAAGGAAGTAGGACGCAGGTCATTCCAATACAAAGCTCCTAGCTATTGGAATATTCATCTTCCTTTTCGGACCTCTAATGTTTTTCTTTCCTTTAATTTGTGTGTACAATTAAGCTTCAGTTGATTGTTTCTTACAAATTGACTGAAGACATACCTATTAAATTGTTCTGTATGCTGATGTAATTTACTTATTATCCGGGTCATTGTAACATTGTTTGCATATACAGTCAGTGTATTTGTCGTGTATTTTACTATAACAATGTCAATGCTACATGTCACCTAGGTGGCTGCCACACTCCACCAAGGTGACGTTTCCTGGGCTCCTACAGACAAGGACGCATGGTGCTGGTGTTGAAAGCCGGTTTATTCAAAGGTTTGCAGACAATGATACATGGCCCGGTGCTCCATGTTGCCATGCAGGAGATCTCTCCCTGAGTGTGTGTGGTGTTGGCTAGTTTAACCCGGGCAATCGATTGCTCAATGTGCAACAGGTGTGCAGCCTCAGCCAGTCCCAGATTCTAGTCCATCTGCGGGTTCTAAAACCAGTCAGCATCCACACACACTCCACAGTTATATAGTCCTGTTATTGTCTTTGTATCTGTTCTTTAATGTTCTGTCTGTGTCTGTAGGACCCCCTCCCAAATGAGATGTGACATTTCAATGGTGCTGACCATGACATATTGAAATCACTTGACAAATTAATTTCATAACTACAAACCCTGCTTTTAGTCCCTCTCAATAACCCATACTTATTCACCATAGGAATTATAAATACTCGGATCACTAAGACTCCGTACAGGGCTGCTTAGAGACACATTCATGCAAATGTGTTGTGTTTATCCAGCCAATGATAAACATGTTCTCAATTGCGTTTCTTTCAGTAACTCGACTGTGCAGACATGACAGATTGACCGATTATGTTTCTCTGTCTCACTTGTAAATCGCTGTGGACAAAGCGGCCGCGAAACGACTCAAAAGTAATCACACATAATCTCGCAGAAACGTCTCCGTCGCGGTGACGTAGGCGCGCTTTGTTCCTTCCCCAGATCGATGGGCCTCGGACTGATCATTCCCGCACGGCGTTGACATCCTCCTGACCTTGCTAATGGACGACACTTACCTCAGACTGACCTTCTCCCAGTCCAGTCCTCTCGCCTGGAGGACTCCACTGTGCCTCCCCACCATTGATCTCGCCGAACCAGGGAGCCTTCATGGCCCCACTTTGATAGGCCAGAGCTGGTTTGGATCAGAGGGTATGACGAAAGGAAGGCAGGGGATTCATGAATCGCCAGGCTTAGAGAGAGAGAGAGAGAGAGAGAGAGAGAGCAGGGGATACATGAATCGCCAGGGAGAGAGAGCAGAGAGAGCGAAATACATGAATCACCAGAGAGAGAGATTACATCGGTGTTATATCGGTGTTATGTGTGCATCCCCTGAGCTGAGGGGATGGAGCTGCTCGCTCGCGGCAGCTGTGAGCTAACCTGTGAGGTTAGAGATTAGGACGAGCTGGGCGGCTGAATGCACATTTATTTTCACAGCACCTGCTTTTCTGAGTACAGTGGGAGGCTGCTTCTTCTTCTAAGGATGGAACCCCTTCTCCACCACCACCAACACCACCACCCCAAACACCACAAAAACCACCACTGTACCAGCTAATTAAAAAGTGAAGTAAACAGGTTACCTTTGAGCGATTTATGTCTTGCCAGATACACTCCTCTGCTTGTATGTTGCGGTTCAGACATATACAAATATATATTTCCTAGCACGCATGGCTTGGAAGTTAACCCTCCCTGGAGACTGGGACTTTTTACAGATGATGGAGAGAGAAAGCCTGCCAACTCAAATGAAGGAATATGCCATGAATAAATTCAATGTTTCAGCCTGCTCGTCTTAACAATCACTAATGATGGAGGATTCATGTTCTGCGCGGGGAGACGTGCTTTAATGTTTCTTTCCTGTTTTTGTTTGAAGAAATATATCATTATTCATATATTTTCTCATTTTTAGAAATGTGTCCTTGTATTAGAGGACATACCACTTTTCTTAACTTTATTCTTACTTGGTTTTTTGTGTTTTTTGGTGGGTTGAAGAAGAGAGGGAATGACACAGGACCACAGGGGTTGAGCAGCTCCCCAAGGACAGGTTATTACATATTTTGAAAATAAAAATGAAACATAATGCATTTTCAGGGCCTAAACAACTATGCATAGGAACGCTTATTACTTATTACATAGGAACGCTAATTACTGCTTTTATAAGGAACATGGTGAGCAAACACACAACCCTGCTGAATCTACCTACACATAATTACCACCTAATTATCCCTGGTGATTGTTCGTGATGTGGATTAGTGTGGGCCTCCTCTCCCTCCCCCCTCCGCCCCCACACCCCCACAAATGTGATGGTAAAAGGGTCAGAGTGCCAGAGTCTGTTTTTGAGGTTGGCCGCGTTTCAACAGCCCCCCACCCCCCCCACCCCCCCCTCTCTTCCTCTCCCCCCCTCCCAACGAAGCCTCCCTGTGCAATGGCTGCTGCCTGCACACTCAGCACCCTCTTGACTTCCTGGGGAATTAAATAGACAAAAATAGGAGCCAAGAGTCGTCTAAAGCCTCCCCGTATCCATCCCACCTGCACTCCAAACCAGGGAGTGCATGTGGGCCTTCATGCAATATCTCCGTGTTCCTTGTTCTCTTGGTTCCTGAGGTTCCTGTGAGAGGACTCCCTCCACCACCCCTCAACATGCAGTATGGACTGGAGAAGAGTCTGATCCATTGGATCAGGATTTAATCATTGATATGTCAAAAATATAGGGAGAGAGAGGGGGGAGAGGGGGAGAGAGGGGCGAGAGAGAGAGAGAGAGAGGGGGGGAGAGGGGGAGGGGGAGAGAGAGAGAGAGTTTATGTGTGTGTGCTTGTGTGTGTGGGTGTGTGTGTGTGTGTGTTTGTGTAGTTAGGTATGGTCAGTGGGGCAAAAAAGTATTTAGTCAGCCACCAATTGTGCAAGTTCTCCCACTTAAAAAGACGAGAGAGGCCTGTAATTTTCATCATAGGTAAACCTCAGCTATGAGAGACAAAATGAAAAAAAAAAATCCAGAAAATCACTGTCTGATTTTTTAAGAATTTTTTTGCAAATTATGGTGGAAAATAAGTATTTGGTCAATAACAAAAGGTCATCTCAATACTTTGTTACATGCCCTTTGTTGGCAATGACAGAGGTCAAACGCTTTCTGTAAGTCTTTACAAGGTTTTCACCCACTGCTGCTGGTATTTTGGCCCATTCCTCCATGCAGATCTCCTCTAGAGCAGTGATGTTTTTGGGCCTTCGCTGGGCAGCACGGACTTTCAACTCCCTCCAAAGATTTTCTATGGGGTTGAGATCTGGAGACTGGCTAGGCCACTCCAGGACCTTGAAATGCTTCTTACGAAGCCACTCCTTCGTTGCCCGGGCGGTGTGTTTGGGGTCATTGTCATGCTGAAAGACCCAGCCACGTTTCATCTTCAGTGCCCTTGCTGATGGAAGGAGGTTTTCACTCAAAATCTCACGATACATGGCCCCATTCATTCTTTCCGTCACACGGATCAGACGTCCTGGTCCCTTGGCAGAAAAACAGCCCCAAAGCATGATGTTTCCACCCCCATGCTTCACTGTAGGTATGGTGTTCTTTGGATGCAACTCAGCATTCTTTCTCCTCCAAACACGACGAGTTGAGTTTTTACCAAAAAGTTATATTTTGGTTTCATCTGACCATATGACATTCTCCCAATCCTGTTCTGGATCATCCAAATGCTCTCTAGCAAACTTCAAACGGGCCCGGACATGCACTGGCTTTAGCAGGGGGACACGTCTGGCACTGCAGGATTTGAGTCCCTGGCGGCGTAGTGTGTTAGTGATGGTAGCTTTGTTACTTTGGTCCCAGCTCTCTGGAGGTCATTCACTAGGTCCCCCCGTGTGGTTCTGGGATTTTTGTTCACCGTTCTTGTGATCATTTTGACCCCACAGGGTGAGATCTTGCGTGGAGCCCCAGATCAAGGGAGATTATCAGTGGTCTTGTATGTATTCCATTTCCTAATAATTGCTCCCACAGTTGATTTCTTCACACCAAGCTGCTTACCTATTGCAGATTCAGACTTCCCAGCCTGGTGCAGGTCTACAATTGTGTTTCTGGTGTCCTTTGACAGCTCTTTGGTCTTGGCCATAGTGGAGTTTGGAGTGTGACTGTTTGAGGCTGTGGACAGGTGTCTTTTATACTGATAAGGAGTTCAAACAGGTGCCATTAATACAGGAAACGAGTGGAGGACAGAGGAGCCTCTTAAAGAAGAAGTTACAGGTCTGTGACAGCCAGAAATCTTGCTGGTTTGTAGGTGACCAAATACTTATTTTCCACCATAATTTGCAAATAAATTCTTAAAAAATCAGAAAATGTGATTTTCTGGATTTTTTTTTTTTCATTTTGTCTCTCATAGCTGAGGTTTACCTATGATGAAAATTACAGGCCTCTCTCGTCTTTTTAAGTGGGAGAACTTGCACAATTGGTGGCTGACTAAATACTTTTTGGCCCCACTGTATGTGTGTGCTTGCAGGCGTGTGTGTGTGTGTTTTTGAGTTTTTGCATGCTAACCCTTTTTTGTGTGTGTGTGTGCGTGTGTTTGCATGCAGACGCGTACGTGTGATTATGTGTGTGCGTGCAGGTGTGTGTGTTTGTGTTAGTGAATGCGGAACTCTCTGTGTGTTTGTTTTGGCTATAGCTTCAGTCCGTTCAGAGGATGGATTGATCGGCTGGCTGATCAGCAGGGTTGCCAGCAGCACACCAGGCATTGTGGGTAATGGCTTCCTTTCACCGGACCCCTCTCGCCAAGGCGCGATTCATTCTTCCAACCACATCGCTATCGACAGCTGTCCCCACTGGCCTGGCTTCCATAGTGTGGTGCAGTGATTCCATGTCTCAACAACACTGACTTTGTGGATGAATCTAATGTGTGAAACATCATCAATTTACTTTATACAAATAAAGTGAACGAAGAATAAATCACAGGAGAGGATTTTAAAATAGAGTTAAACAGTAACGGCAATCACGACAGAAAGATAATCATTGTTGTTGTGTCTCACAAAGAAACAAAGATAGGGAGGTAGATAGTTCACGTGGTGATGGAAAAGAGAGAGTTCAATTATCGGCTAGGTGATTTAGTAGATACCAGAGAATCTCAAACATTTCTTGCTATGGAATGCCTCATTTCTCTCCTTCCCTACACCTGTTGTCTTACAGCCTATATCCTCCTGACATCAAGACATTACACCTCTCAATAACTTTTGGTGAAAGACTGCAGCTACAGGACCGGACTCCTTTTAAATATTTTATAAAGACTAATTTCGCAACGCAGTTGTTTTTGCAGACTTTCTCGTTTTCTTTGGTTTTGTTTGCAGGAGTTTCTCATCAATAGCAGTCAAGGCAACTTGCCAATGAAAGAACAGAGTACACTCAGGCTGACAGGCCATTCTTTACCTCACACACAATGCCATTAAGCGTGAGCACATTAGCACAAAACACTTATTTACCCGAGCAGCAGGAACAGCAGGCCACAATTCAAGGTGATGAGCATTCACGCAAACATATTTTACCATGTCCATTTGGGGAGAGCAGACATTTCGTTCTGATTTAGAGAACGAAACGTGGTGTGTTTTCCCGTTTACTGCTGAGAATGTTAATGATGGGATGTTATTTTACAATAGGTATTGTACCACCAATTATAAGCCTCTTTGGATCATTCATCACAGGGGACACTCCCACTTTTGATGCCAGAAGTGGATCGATCTTTTTTTAAAAGCTTGTAGTGATCAATCGACCTCACACCTCCTTGTAAAACAGGGCTCCTTTATTTATTATCAAATAAAACGGATGAACATTACATTATTCACACAACAGCCCCCATACGCATAAGTACACATTACGCATCTCTGGAGGATCGCTGTAGTGTAGGCGGCCGTAACGAATAAGACGCTTTAATACCCTCAGAAGGGAAATGCATTTGACTTATCGTTTGTTATTTCATTCTGATGTTAGTGTTGGGTGATACGTCGCTATTTAAAGTCTATGGCTCTAGGGCGGAACTCTACGTACCGCTTTGACCTTAAGATGGACTTTCAAGAATTTCCGAATTTAAATTGAGCTTAATAAAATTCAAAATGTCCGCTAATTACACTGTGGTGCTCGCTCCGGGCTTTACCCAGACGATCCGGAGCCTGCCGGAGAGCGGCAGGACCATACTGTGTCACCGTGTGTTCCAGTGACTCCATCGGCTCCTTACTGATCCCAGGTCTGACGAGTCACCACACATGGAGCCGTGGAGCAAGAGGGCCCCCGGCCATGGGGCCGCTCTCCCATAATCCAAAGGAAGTGAGGACTCGGCGCAGCAGACATAATCAGGCCACTGTTTACGCCCCAGTTATCTTGGGATACCTTCGCTGCTGCGCGGATGCCATGAAATTAATTCTCTGCCATCGGGTTAAGAGGTTGTAATCTGCATGCCTGTGAATGATTTAGCATCCGCAGCATGTCGCACTTGACTCTTGCCAAACGGCTGGGGGCCCAGCGACAGCAGCGGATACCGAGATGGCTCTGTACACACCGTCGTGGTCTGGGACATGTGTTTGTGTGTGTGTTTGTGTGTGTTTACTAGGAACTTGCTTTTCTTATCATGTCGATTATACATATATTTCATGACATGTATAGGATTCACATGGCATACAATGTAAAGGCGAACATGAGAGTAATCTGCTTTGCTAATTTCACAATATCTACATGTATTTATTATTGCGCACTGGGAAAGGATCCTGGCAAACTGAATTGCTGTACACTCTATTCTATAAATAGGGAGGCAAAAAAGAAAAAGAAGACGTGTCCTGTTGTGTTTGAATCCATTTTAATAAACCCCTACATCAGGCTCCTGCTTACCGTCCTGTCTGGCTCAACCAGTGGAGTATAGTTATTAACAAGGCCAGAGGTTAGAGGTCGTATTCCCGACGGGACGAACCACGCTACGAATGCATTACATATGTTGTACCTTAAAATAAATATCCATATGACATCCATATTCATTGAACGTCGTATGCATACACATCATACCTATATCATACCATATTCTTTACCCTATCTCTACTCGTGAACGTTTCATGAGACTGAGACACAGTCTAAGACCAGACACCCCTTGCCCAGTTTCGGACTTCACCCCTTCACCCAAAACCGCTGCAGAGCTGACACTTTAATATCTGCAAGAGACAGGACGGGGTCGCCCTTTAATGAACATTACATAAGTCTCCTTCTTTTTCAAAGAATAACCGGACCTCAGGGCACAGCGGAGCCTGCGTGTTCCGCTGCATCTCTCCACACTGACTCTGCCGAGACCTTTCCGGACCCCGGACTGCATCCTGAATCAGAATAAAAGGGGAATTGCGTTGTACGTCTTCCAGCATTAGCAGAGAACATAACCGCGTCGAGTTGGAATGAGCGCTGAGCAGTCGTAGCCCTTTGCGGTTCCAATGCGTCCGCTGATTGCTGGCAAAGCGTGTGGTTCTCAACTTGTGACTCTTAACGGCGAATTTGATGTGCCAAAACGACACGCTGTTAACAGAATCTATGATATCATGGTGTGTTCTTTAACGGCGGCAGGATGCTGCGATGACATTTGCTTTTATTGAAGTTATAACGCGCCACAAAGCACGGTATTAAATCATGATGAAGGGAACTGCAACAGGAATTAATGGCTACTGGCTTGAAGGGGAACATCACTGTGTGTATGTGCATGCGGAGTGTGTTTGTGTGTGTGTGTGTGCGTGCGTGCGTGCGTGTGGATGTCCTTCAAAGCACAGACTGGATTTAGTGTCAGCACTGAGGACGTTTTCAAATTAAATAAGTGTTACGACAATGTAGATCTCCTTCCTCGGCGACAAGTAGATGATTCATTGTGCTGATAATGGTTATTAAGAGACGAAAGCCACTTGAACCAATGCCCTTAGCGACTGAGATATTAAATATGGCCCCCATATATGTCCTTATACTTCTGTGGTTCAACACGGCGGAGGTTTTATGAGGTGATTCTGATGGTCTATCTACTGATAGCCTCCCAGTGTCAGAGCAGCTGGTGGCTGTCTTGTTCATTTCAACTCTGGAGCCACACAACAAGATAGCTTACTTTGAATCAGGAACAAAGTCTCCACGGAGCTCTCCCAGACGATTCAACCACCACAGAGGTGTCCCCAGTGGGGAGGTTTACCGCCCAGCGGAGGACATAAAGAGAAACAATGGATTCCTCGGGTTCTCTTGTTTCAATGAATCCGTATCTTCATGAAATAAAGAACCTCAGTTATCCACCCCTGGACTTCTGCATAATAGTAGTTATCTCTTTTTATTCCAAAGGAAGCCAAAAAACAAAGCAATACATTAAACAAGCAAGACAAATGCTGTTACTTTCTGTTTTCATTGCTTAATTTGCACTTTTTTTACCTTAGAAAGAAAAATTAATTGAAATAGGGCACGGGAACCCATTGTATTTATCATAGCATTTCATCACGACACAAATCCAAATCGTTTTTGGTTACAAAGGCCAAGTAAGGTTGCCTGACTTCTTCCACTGTTGAGCACTGGGCTTAACTGTTGCTTCAACGTATGCTAATGTGGACACCATGTATCTAGGCTTTGATATAAAGGACGTTCTGACGAGGACTGAGGTACAGTACACTGCAGGCTATGACAGATGCTGACCGCCTTGTTTCCCAGGTGGAGTGCCAGAGCCTCCAGTGGTCTGGGGATCTCATCTCGCTATCGCAGCGTGCGTCTGTACGTTGGCTGACCTGAGGGCTCCGGCTCCCGATCAAATACCTCTTTCCTCAGCGATGCACACACTAAAGCACACGCACACCCACACACGCAGGTACGCACACACACACCTGCACGCACACACACACGTGCTCGCAAGCGAAGACACACACACACATTGGCGCACGCAAGCACACGCACACACGCACATCCACACATACTGTATACACACACACAAACACATATACACACACACACAAACACACACACACACAGGGGGTCCGGCTCCTGACAAATATCTCTTCCCCCAGCAAAGGTGTTAAGTGGTTGGCACGCACACACACACCCACACACACACGCACACACACATATCTACACACACACACACACATACACACACACACACACACACACACTAGACACACACACACACACACACACACTAGACACACACAAAACCAACACAATTGATTTTCGAAAATTGTTCTTTGGAGCCCCCAAAAGGTTTTGCCCTCATCTTCCTTTGGTCTGCGGGATGGAACGCAGGCGGTTTGGGCATGATGGGAAACAAAGGAGGGGGGTGGGAGGGATGAAAAAGCAAGGAGGTTGATGAGAGTCATCTTTGGCAGCATGTTGGGATGAATCAGGGGTGTGGGGGGGTGCCGTTGGTGTAGGTAAAGGTGTTGGTGTAAGGAGGACTGGGGGGGCTGAATGTGATGTTTACGGTGTTAGAGGAGGTTATTTTGGTTGAGGTGGTCTGGTGTAAGGAAGCTGTGTTTTGAGTTGGTGGATGGAGAGGTTGCGGTGGCGGTGGTTGAAGTGGTCGTAGTGGTAGTGGAGGTGGTGGTGTTGGTTGAGGTGGCCAGGTCATAGTGGAGGTTGTGGCGGTGGTTGTGGTGGGGGTGTTTAAGGTGGTGGTGTTGAAGGCGGAGGTGTTGGTGGTGCTTGTGGTGGTTGTTGAGGCATTGGAGGAGGTGATGGCTGGGGAGTTGGTGTTTGAGGTTGTTGGTGGTCGGCGGTGGTGGTGGAGGTAGAGGTGGTGGTGGTGGTGTTGGTGGTTGAGGTGTTGGAGGAGGTGGTGGTGGAAGTGGTGTTTGAGGTGAGTCGTGGTTAGTGGTGGTAATGGTGGAGGTGGTGGTGGAGTTAGTGGTGGGTGTTGTTTATGGTGGACGTGTTGGTGGTGCTTGAGTTGGTGGTGGTGCTTGAGGCAACGTAGGAGGTGGAAGTGGTATACACACGCACACACACATGTGAGGTGGATGGGCACGGAGGGTTAAGATGTGTGTGTGTGTGTGTGTGTGTGTTTGTGTGTGTGTGTGTGTGTGGGGGGGGGGGGGGAGGACGGGGGTGAAAGAACAAGCTGGAGGGCAGGGGGACGGAGAGTTACGGAGACCACTAGCCCACGGTCTGAGGCAGATTCTCCGACAGGGGCATGGCTTCAACGTCTGTTATCTAGCCTCACTCTCTCAGACAGCAGTTAAAAAATCATTCTAAATCGAATACAGCGGTCGTGTTGTGGGGGGGGGGGGGGTTGTTGTGCTGTGTGTGCCTGTTGTTGTTTGTGTGTCTGTGTGGTTGTGCAGTTTGCGTCTGTGTGTGTACTAAATTGATTTACCTGCTCGGGTCAGGTAGCATGGCTATGAAAGATAACCGAATCCATAATGTCTGAACAAGAGGGTATCCTGCATTAAAATTGAATGGCCGCAGTTAAGTATAGCAGACATCAATAATGCAGTTTATTTTGAAGGAGCATGAAAAGAAAAACCAAGGAAACTCGATTACGAAACTTTTCAATTTAGATGCAGGGGGGGGGGGTGAGCCCCTCCTGTCGCTATGTGGGGAGAGACACCGGGGGGAACCATGGCGACCGCCCACAGGGTTCGACACACTCGCATGTCATGTGTTTCCTGTGATGTAGAAAAGTACATGAAAGGCCAAATGCAATTTCAATGACACGCAAACACTATTCCTAGTCAAATCAGAAAATCCAAAACACATATGATTAAACTCATTGGACCCCACCCGAAATATTTTGGCTGAGCCTCAACATATAAAGGTATGTGTATCAATACGACCACACGGCCACCTAAACGAGCTGGCAGAAATAAACGGAAATCCTAAAATGTTTCTGTTTTAGTTCTGCTGAGCAGAGCAGGCGATCTACGATGAAGCCTTTAACATTAAAAGGCCCAATATTCCAACCTTAAGGAATATGTCCCTCATGGCCAGTCCCTAAGTCACTATGAATCACCTCCTACTCCAAACGTAGTGGCCTGTTACATCGGCGCCCCAGGGCTGTCGTCGCACAGCTCTACAGCTGTAACTAATGGGCACGCGGGTCCACCAAGTAACTACCAATTATTCGTCATTTTAGCATAGGAGAAATTTGAAGTGACTGTTTTTCAGGCTAAAACTGGGTGGATGTGGGTAATTTGCAAGCTTACTTAGTAAGTGTGTGTGTGTGTGTGTGTGTGTGTGTGTGTGTTTGTGTGTGTTTGTGTGTGTGTGTGCGTGTGTGTGTGTGTGTGTGTGTGTGCATGTGTATGTGTGCAAGTGTATGCATATATGTTTTACTACTTATGTTTTATTACTTACTTGTTAATGTGTGTGTGTGTTTGTGTGTGTGTACATAAATGTGCGGTACTAGAAAGCTTATCAGTGTTTGTGTGTGTGTGTGTACGCGTGTGTGTGTGTGTGTGTATGTGTGTACGTGTGTGCATGTGTGTGTGTGCAAGTGTATGCATATATGTTTTACTACTTACTTGTTAATGTGTGTGTGTCTGTGTGTGTGTATGTGTGTGTGTGTGTGTGTGTGTATGTGTGTGTGTGTGTGTACATAAATGTGCGTTACTAGAAAGCTTATCAGTGTTTCTGTGTGTGTGTGTGTGTCTGTGTGTCTGTGTGTGCGTATTGATTATAAATAAACTTCAAAACACATAGAAACTATGAATAAATGCTGTTCTCTTATGATAATAATGCAATGGTGTGGCAATTAGTCTTCAAATACGGACTTCTGAAGGCTACGTTATCCTTCTATGGACTTAGAGCTAATCATGACATTTAAAAGGCAGCTTGGTGGCAGTAATCTTTGTTGGGTAATTATGTTTCCAAAGTTAGCTCCCCGTAAGAGTACAGTGTGCTACAGAGTAAAACAGACCCAACTAGCTTTTCTATTCTAGCAAAAAAGTCTCAAATTATACGATTTCTGTTATGGTCCCTTGAGGTCCAACTCTTCCTCACTTCTCTGTTAAACTTTAAATCCCCTGCACCCCACCCCCACAAATTCCTCCTTTCCCACAGTCAATACACGAGTACAGACGCTGTATATTGATACTGCTGTTTCCCTCTTTATTCCACGTCTTCCTCTAGTAGCAGTAATGTTCCTACAGTAGCTTCCTCCACTCCTCCTCTAGGTCGAGACATGGGCCCCCACCCACACCCTGACGAGATGACTGCTCTGCCAGCTAATCGTGCGGGTTGATCACGCTTTTTTTGCGGCGGTCAACGCACACACGCATGCACACACACACACGAACACACACACACACACACCACGTAATCACATATACACACAAATACACACAGACAGACAAACATACACACACACACATACACACACCACGTAATCACATATACACACAAACACACGCACACACACAAACACACACACACACACACACACACCACATATTCACATATACACACACACACAAACACACACACACACACACACACACAAACACCATGTATTCCCATTTACACACAATACACAGCCACGCACACGCACAAACACACACACCACGTATTCACATATACACGCGAACACACAGCTTCATGTATAAACATACACACACACACTACGTATTCACATAATCACACAAACACACAGCCATACATTCAGATATACACACAAACACACAGCCACACACACACACACACACACACACGCGCACGCTCACACAAACACAGCCACACACACTTGCTTCCGCACGTTGGCTAATGACCTGTGGTGAGGCGGGGACGGGGGGGACGAGATGCAGGCCATGAGAATGAGGAGGAGTTGCAATTGATCTTCCCGTTTTTTTTGTTAGTATTTTCTGTTAAAGGCAGTTCTGCGGTTTCATCTGGTGGCTTTGAAATACCGAGGAGCCGCTGAGAGGGGAATGCACACTGATAAGGGGTTTGCAGAGCATTGCATTGGTAAGTGGACGGCTAATAGACTCTCCGTCATTCCTTCCTTCTCCCCCCCAGACCCCCCCCCCCCCCCCCCCTTCCCATGTGTGCACAGTGGAAGAGTAGTCCTGGGCCACGAAGAGTATTTTAATTTGCATGAAGACTTTAAAGAATGGGGCACAGCACATGTAATGGCATTTGGGTACTTGAGGATGCAAAAATCAATTGCGTTGAAACATTGAAACACTTTAGAGGGAGTGATTTTTGTGTGGTGATGGCTGAAAAATGGCCTTGATTAATATTGCCAAGGAGGCTATAAAAAGCTTTGAATTCTCTGGTGCAAGAGATGGGTGAATATAACATAAATGCAACAAGCACAATTTACTAACCAACAGCTGGACAGCTTGGTAGCGATGCTGTCCTTGCACGTTACCACACAGTACTTTGTGGCGTCTTATTCTATTAGCCGAACTGTACATCCCACGCACGGTCACAAACAAGAACAGGCCCAGCTGAAGAACAGGCAGTCACTGAGCCCACGACCCTGGAACGCTGAAGTAAATGACTGGCTCACGAGATAATGATGAGCCGGTGGTAATCTCATCGCTGGAAGATAATCCACCCATAGGGTCATCCCAACGTAGAGCTGATGACAGGCACACACACAAAACACACAAACACACACATATGCCAAGGTAGGGATGATGTGCAGCACAGAGGCCTGCTTTACCCACTGACTTTTCAACTTCGATCCACGCTGGCATTGGTGGGTCTCCCCTGATGGTCAGTGACAGAGCACAGACTACACTTTCACACTTAGCCGCTAATTAAACATACAAAGAGGACTTGCAGAGCTGGCTGGTATACATCAGGTAATGTCAGGGTGTCTGCCAGGCCAGCATTCTTTGCACGGGGGTAAACTCTTTCAAGCACACACACACACACACACACACACACACACACACACACACACACACACACACACACACGCGCGCGCGCACATACGTGTGTATGTGCGCACATACACACACGCACACACACACACACACACACTTAATACCTGAATGTGCAGAGCTGCATGCCGAGGATTATATGTTGGACATGGCGACTCAAGAGTGTTTACAAGTCTTCTCTTAGTGTTGCACTAAAGAGGATTGCTGATCAATCGATTAAGTGGGTGCTCTGTTGATAGGGACGAATGGCTCCATTAACGGGGTGTTAATCAGATATACGCACGATACAGAACTGCTGGGAAGCAGTATATTTTGCACCTTTTTTTAATCTGCAAAAATGACAACCACCAGGTTCCAAAGCCCTGGTTCACAGCGATCATAACACTGTTGTGTCTGTTCCATCGTGTTCTCCCCCGTACAGCCACCTTCGCCCGCTCTTCTTCTGGCTCTTTGTGAAATACGTTTGAAGGGTCTGGTGGCCTTCCAACCTGTTGAATCTCCGCCCCCTGCCCTCTCTCTTCATGCACTGGAACACATGAAAACGTGAATAAGTGCTCCGCACCAAAGGTAATCATACCCCGCCGGTTCCCTGAAGTCCTCGATGGGAAATGACAGTCGTTAAGCCCTCGCACGCCCATTATTGGCTTCATACACATTCCATCCCCTTTTAGGGGCAAGAGATCTGCAGGGGCAGCTCCATTTAAAGCACACTTCATTAGCAGCCCAATCCTAAACAACGCTATGATCCGGCATTAATCCAAATAGCGTTAAATCAGTTTGGTTTTAAAGAGTTGGATTTAAGGGGTCTGAGTGGTGGCCTTTTCAAACTGCACAAAAAGAAACAACCTCTTCTTGAATCAGTACATCAGAAAAAACAATACGTGAACCTCCAACGTTGAGTTGCTGTATATAAAACTGGCGCTTAACCATGGAAATGCATGCGGTCGCGACTCTACATTACCAAGCCTCGGTAAGGTCTCGTGTGCAACACAAAGGTGACATTAAAGTCACCCAAAAAAATAGAGACCTATTGACCCGGCGCGATTTCTGGAACAGAACGTCTTCTGCTCCAGGCTAATGTCACATGAGTCCTCCCAGTCCCGCTAACGACAAACAGCCAGCCCCTTCTGGGTCGCATGCATCTCAGAGGCAAAACAAAACAATTTCCCGGTAACTGTCCCCTTCCGCCCGCTAATGGCGGAGACATATTGGGTTTTTGTAATGACCACGTTAAACGCATCGTCAACAGATGTGTACGAAGAAAGAAGGACATTTTCGTCCATAGCTGTCTGTTATTATCTTCGTGCAATATATGCATTCGGCGGTGAATGCGCCCCATTTGGTTATTTTCAATCACATTCATTTCCACCGTCCGCAATTGGCCACACGTGGATTTAGCGCTCCTAGACAGACAGACAGACAGACAGACAGAGAGAGAGAGAGAGAGAGAGAGAGAGAGAGAGAGAGAGTGTGTGTGTGTGTGTGTGTGTGTGTCTGTGCAGGAAATATGTTGAAATATGTGTTTATTTGTATGTATGTAAGATTGTTGTGATTGCAAGGATTTCTATAGATAAGAGTGCATGTGTGTGTCTGTGTGTTTGTGTGTGCATGTGTCTGTATACTTTAATTGTATCTTTTCCAACATGCCCGTAATGAATGTGTCTGTGTGCCTGTGTGGAGGGACCAAGTAGCCTAAGTCTAGCCTTGTCTACGTTGAGTCATATTTCTGTGTAACTTCATATCTTCTTTTAATATCACATAACAGAGGCTCATCTCATGTGAAGATACCAGGGATGGAGATAAATATTTGCTCTGAGAGCCATCCAAGTTTAGATCCCCCAAGCATTAAGTAAACATGAAAATTCCTTGTGTTTATTGAATTCAAATGAATAATCACCGCGACTCGCATAGATACATTCAACCCATCAATCTGGCCGAAAACAGGCTCATTTTCTAATAAAAGACATATCTCCTTCAGAAAGTTGCATTGGAATGACGGCAGTAAACCGTGTTCTGTCATAATGTTTCCCATTCATCTCAATGGAGGCCGGTTCTTGTCGCGTCCTAAGCTAGCTAAGTGAGGTCACATGACCGTCGCAAAGCCCCAGGTCCACTTAGGGCCCCCCCACTGCTACATACTTTCAAATGTTAATATTAAATATAAAACACATTACCCAAAATGAAACAGATTTGGAATAAATCCAAATAGAACTGACAAAGTAGTTTATAATAAATCTAGCAGAGTATAAGTAGTGAAACATTGATTTTTTTTTTTACCTACATCTCTGCCCATACTAGGAGAGATCTAAGAATCAGCTTATTTTTGAGAAATACGCCCTTGGATTCATGAGTTTTTTTTATTGAATTTGTCTGTAAGTAAATCAAATGAAATAGATAAATAGAGACGGCTAGATTTTCATCATGAGGAAGGACCAAAAAATGTAGTGTGGGCGTATTAATCGACTGATATCAAAAGGCTAACATCGAGGTTTCAATGGTTAATCGGGCCATCTGGTTCCAGGAACTAACCAGCTCGTGTGGCTGACAACAGGAAAACAAGTATTGACCTAGCAACACGCTAAACATTAAGAATCACCAATTCATCAGATCACCGTCAACTTGAACCTTTAGTTTCACCATCTTCTTTGTGTGTGATTTCAACACTGCATAGAGCCAACTTGTTCTGCAGTTCAAAGCATTTCTAATATGTAGTTCTACAATTAATCCACTAATTTTCCCGTCCCTCTTGTCTTCTCGTTCCTGCATGCAAATTCAAACGTTTTCAATCCAGTATCGGTTATTAGAAGATTGTTGTATTTATATTTATCTCTATATAAAGGATTCAGGAGAATGCCCTCAGAACTTCTTTACAGTACCAAAACATGTAGAGTAGGAAGTATCTTTGGAATTGGTCAAGTATTTAAAAAATGTATTCATAACCCTCCCAATTCTTACAAACCACTTTATTTGCTAATGTGACATTCTCCATTATTTTTTGACTCAGCAGAACCCCTCACTCCACTACACTACGGCTCATTCTGCTAATCCTAACAAAACTCCACCTCAGTCTTATCCTTTCCTAGAACAACGTCAGCATCCACTGGTTACCTTGTGGGTCGGGGGACGCATGATGTTGAGACTGACTGGGGGAGAACGGGAGGTTGCGGTTGTGTGGGTGGGAGGTGGAGGATCAGGTGTCGTGTGCGTGGGGGAGGTTGGCGGCGGTGATGGACGGCAGTGGTGAAATAGGCATCCTATGTGGAAGGGGTTAGCCAGCACATCCCCCCATCTCACCACGCTTCTGTTTCCCTACAGAGCGATTCAAAATGCAAATGAGTGAGATCTGCCAGTGTCGGCGCCAGGTTCAGACATGTGTAAGTCATTTCTCGGACGGAGGAACGGCTGAAGAATGGAGATAGGGTTCCCGAGTGTCATCAATCACTTTACTCATCGACAGTCTGTTTCTCTTCTGTGGAGGGGAGGGCCTGCTGCTGATTGATTTTCATGGTAATGTCTTCCATAGGCCTGTGTCAATTCAAATAGGTGATAAATCCCTACATTCCATTATGGTGTAAGGACGTATCAAACTATTGGCCAAAAGTTTGTACCTGAGGAATTATTTTATGCAGTATGAATTTTTCCCCTTTCGTGACTATGAATATGAAGTACCATCATAATTATTTCTTCTTAGTTAAGACTTACTCTTACGCACAGAACAAAGGACACCCTTTTACCAGAGTTTCTTTGTTACCGGACCTACATGGCCGATGGTGGCCAAGGTCCCGGGTAATACTAACCGGCACCTCGGCTCAATGTGTTTTATAGGTTCTACAGGAAGAGTCGGACCTTCAGACTGCATAGGCGCAGGGTGGCGCCGAGATATTAGTACAATATAGTCATTAAAACACATTGCTCATTCAAACAGCCGATATTCGTTGGTGGTGCTTAATTGCTTGATTCCAACTCAACGTCACGCAGAGCGCGGCCATCGCTATGTTCGGCCCGGGCACCTGGCGCAGGAGTGCCCCGGGCGCACCTCTCATAGCTGAGGCCCGACTGGGTCGGCACGCCTCTTATTGCATTTATTTTTCATATGATTAATTTCAATAAAAAAACTGCTTATTTGAGGCGGCGTGCCTCCATAGGTCTCAACGCTACATGGCTGATGGGCCGATGTGCCGATGTGCCGTGGTGCCTGGTAATACTAACCAGCTGTGGTTATACTAATACACCTCGGCTGTGTGTTTTATAGGTTCTACAGGAAGAATAGTATTAATAATAATCGGCATAGAGAAATTGTTATGAATGGGCTCCATTCCCCCTTTGTGCATTTGAGGACGGAAATGCGACTGAAATGCGATGACGGCAGAGCATTTTGATATTCTATATTCTATATCATCACTCAGCAATGCTTCTCACGTTTCCTACATCCCACAATTACTGCCTGTTTGAATGTTTAACAACAGTTTCACAAATGTCTGCATGTTTTACATTTACATAACATTGATATTCTTCTGAATTTATTTACACAGATCCTCCACAGATCATAATATAGAGAGCAAGAGCTTTCACACGCGCACACTAAACGATTTCCAGGTACGTGTACTACATCCCCCACACTGAGTCGCTTATAACGTAAGTCAAGGAAACCAAAAGGCAACGCAGTCAGATTAAATAAACTTTGTGACCGTGTTTTCTCTTTTTTTTTTTATAGTTCTCCTGGTTTTGGTGGATTTTGCCATCAAAGCGCCACAGTTTGGCGTTACGTGAGCAAGAAGCAAGGGCTAATAGGGGGTGGAAACGGCTGAGAGAGAGCGCTAGAGCACTATCTTCTACCTGTGTCCAGCCTATATCGGGCAACGTTGATAAGCAATGTGATTACGTGGCTCTGTCGGGTCCACTAATGGCCCGAGCATGCCCAATGATGTCGTTAGGGTATAATGACCCGCACAACCCCCTCCAATTTCACTTTTCGTCATGCTTTTGTCTTGACTTCTCCTCCTCTCCGCGAAATTAAAGCCAAATACATTTCGAAATGACCGGGGAAATGGGGAGCAAAAAGGGAACTGTGAACCGCTCTGACAGTCCATGTGACCCCTCCTACACATGCGCACACGCACACACAAAAACAAAGACACAAACACACACACACACACAGCCTCCTGCTGTTGTTCCTGATGTGGGTGTGCAGTCTGACCTTTCTAACGAGCCCAGCCGACAAACAAGAGGATAAGAAGCTCATGTTCTTTCCTCACCTTAACTGTCACACCTAGAGTTACACCATATAGATTGCAGGAAATGATTCCAAAACTAGTTTTTAGCTGGCAGATAAAGTAAGCTGCTCAGCTGGGCCTCCCGCAAAGACCCTGACACGGGGATGGACGCTGATTAAACCCACAGCTTTCCCTGTTGTCAATCTTACACTGCAGTCAATAACAATTGGGACATTGAAGATTTGGGATCTGTGATTGAATATATATATATATATATATATATATATATATATATATATATATGTATATCCCAAATACGTAGAGACTTGACACTTACATAGACTGTGGTTGAATATCACCAATGAGCAGCGAGGGGTTTGGCTCGTTGCTCAGCTAGGTTTCCCATCAAGACCTCTTAACTTCCAAGCTATTAAGCAAAAAAGACATGTGCCGCCATTTTAAGAGAATAGATCAAATGAACCCTTTCATCTGGCACTAATGCAGAGAGGAGAACAGTCACAGTGCTAGCTGCTTAAAGTAATAGTCACAAAGCACAGCGTCTTCTTTTACAGGATGCAGTGTTTCCTAATGCCTGATGTGCATGCCTGCTCACTTGCAAGCCATATAGCCATGGGTCACAGTTCAAAGGTCTCATACAGGTCCTGCATCAACAAACAAAGGCCGCTGATTCATAGGCACGAGTACTGGTACATGTCCAGCTCTATGTGTGCAGCGATGGGACTGGCAACGTCCACTGAGACCTTGGTGTTGGTGGGCGATGTGGAGGTCGGGTTAACACAATGTTTACGGAAGCATTTGTGCAGATGCAAAAATGTAGGGGGCGGGAAAAAGGTTAACACCTAAAAAGGGGGTCACGGTTCGGCGACACTTACATGATGTCTGGGTCACAACCCACCGCTTTCTCTTTGTCCCCAATCCTATTAGAGCTCATAGCTGAGCCTGTGTGTCCGTTGTAGACCGGGCACTGGACCTCAAGTGTTAATACTTAGTTGCAAATTGAGAAAATAAAATGAAAAACGGTATCACAGATACACAGTCACACATCTTAGAACACACACAAAAAAAGCCTCACTCTTCTCCGTTGCTGAGCAGAAAACAACATCAATACTTGTTTTTCTAAGCTTCCTAAGGTTCCTGCCATAACCATTACTCATTTCCTGGGCTGTGTTGATGTGTCAGCTGAAGGAAATCAGTATCGCTACCTCCCGAGGAGACAGGTAGATAGATAACAACACAGAAGTTTAACACCCAATGTGTCTGCAGACAGCAGATGCGTCACAGGCTCATGTGTTTCATCTGTCGGTCGGTCTCTGGAAGCACAGAATTGCCATGCTGTGATGGACATGTGGAGAAGCAGAATTATAAAGTGTCCAGGGTATGTACTACCAGGAGGTAAAGTTAATATTAAAAGCTGATATTCTTTCTTACTTGATGTTACATAGAACTACTGTTTTCAAGTTATTTTCTTTTCCTGAGGGTGAACATGAAAATATACAAATTCCAGGTGGGTATGGATTTACATTTATTCATAAGCTTCAATGGAAATGTATCTCAGTCGGCTTATGTTGCAACAAATCCTATTACTATAGGATGGTTGCAATACACATAACACACTCAACATACACAGGATCATTTGAAAATGCAACCATTTGAAATTACCTCTCAGAAGATTAAATTGCATACTGCTTCAAGGTTAACAATAAAGAATATTTTTTTCCCCCTCAAACAATAGCCCCGTGCAGACAGTGCTTGATCACATGTAGTTTCATTTTCAACTCACTCTTTGTATCTAGTACATTTCGTATTCAAAAAGAGGTAAAGAGGACACTGTTTGCAAACAGTGCCCTATCGCGGAAATAATAGATCATAGCCTAATAACACAGTGTTTGAAGTTGTTTTCCTCAGCAGGAAAACACAATGTTTTTTCCACTGTGTGCCTTATATGTAGTAATCATAAGGTGGTTGTTTTTTTAGTTGTTTTGCAATACATAGGGAAAACAATAGTGCAGCTCTTGTTTACAGCAGCACTTCGCAGACAAACAAGGTATCCTATAGCCTCTCGCAAAACCAAGAGGCTATAGGATGATGCACTTGAATCAGTTTGATAAGGGGTGTTGAAAATATGTTGGAAACAGCAGAATAGGAAACGATGAGCTATAGATACTGTTCACAGAGGTGTCGACGTAGGACATTGTCTCCATTATAATACTTGTACCCATGTGGATACATATATTTTATTAACATTAAACATTTTATTAAAAGCCCTAGAATTGTTTGAGAACACTATAATTATAGTATTGTATGGTTTTCTGATTACTTGAAATGGGTAACTCATTGCATCACAAACACTGCTCAAAATAATGGGAGTTCAAGAATACATAAATCAATAGACTACTAATCTAAAGAAGCTAGACTAACCATCCATATTCATGAGTTTCCCCCTGGCCATAACCTTTAATAATTCTTATGTGGCTTGATAGTTATAAAGTGCTTTCAAAAAACCACAAATTATAACTACCAACAAGCAGCAAAGAAAAGAATACATACTATTTCATGAAATGAAAACATTAAACCTTTGTATTTTGAATATTTTTTTTATATTAATAGCTTTGTCATTGCTCCTTGGAATTTGTGCTTTGTGAATAAGGTTACACATTCAATTGTGAATTCTGCTAAGAAAAAACTCAAAACTACATGCGTAATTTAAGTGAAATAGCCTATGTATAACACACATTAATATCAAGTATCCACTTTGGTTTGTAATAAAAAAAATGGATTAAGGCACCCGGCATATCAATAAATAACAATAATTTGAACATCTCATGCTGATATTCCCATTAGTTAGCGTTCCAGCATGCGGTTAGAAAACAAGTGAAAGAGAGAGATGAAGAAGAAGAACGGGCGATTGGTATGCGTACACGCAACCGGGCAAATGTGAGTGTTGCCGCGGCGTGCCTGCATCTAGGGCCCCTACGTTGGAAAGAGACAGCCGAGTGCCGAGACCTACATGTAATTACCATAAAAGGCATCAACTGTAATTATCTACACTTAATTGCGCAGGTTTCTTTTTCCGAAAGACCCATCCCAGCTGGAGGGAATCACGTTTTTACATTTGGACTACTCCCAAACGTACGTATTATAGTCAACGAGTTCATGTTCCTGCAGCCATACAACACAATCGCCAATTCCGTCATGATAGGATAACCACAGGTGTCACTCACGGACCTATTAAAGGTGTCACTCATAGCACTCACAGGCCTGCAACTTTTATGTCCCAGGGCACAGGCTAGTGGAATTATAATGGACTGTGTTTGTCCTTTGATCGCACCTCAGTGAGTGTATGTGTGTGTGTGTGTGTGTGTGTGTGTATGTGTGTGTGTGTGTGTGCTCGCGCGTGTGTGTGTTTGTGTGTGTAAAGAGAAAATAATGTAAAAAAACTCAAAAGCAGCACAGTGAAAACATGTCTCAGTCTTAATCCATGTACAGTGATTCAAAAAGGATTTGCAGCGCCCAGTAAATTAAAACTTAAAAATCCTTTCCCTGAGGATTTAGAGAGAGAGAGAGAGAGAGAGAGAGAGAGAGAGAGAGAGAGAGAGAGAGAGAGAGAGAGGGAGAGAGACATGGGAGAGCTTGACACGAGATTAAACCTGAACACAACTCGATCACTCTTGGCACTGCATGAGAATCCACTGAGACGGGGGTGGGGTCTTCTGTGGGTGGGCTCTGTGGCGTGGACATGCATGAGCCTCGGTATTAAAAACCTAACGAGACGTGATTGGTCATCAAAGAAGCAGTGCAGGAAACACAAAGTAACTCCCCCCCCCCCCCCCCCCCCCGGTAGTTTTCCTTCATCCAGAACAAAGTGTGCACAGTGTCTCTAAGAAACAACATTAAAATAGCACGCAGGGAGTGCAACTAATTGAGACATGTTCCCACGCCCAGTGTCCTCGTCCATTATTATTCTAGAGGAGTAGGCGATCTTATTGCATACCCTTTTATGTGTGTTACGAATAGAGATAGATGAAGTGTAACAAAGTTCAGCTTTCCTAAAGAGGGGGGTTAACTCAGGAGTGGAGATGTATAAGAGCCCACAAGTTTACTTCACCACTGCCCAGGGTCGGACTTGGTTGGAGAAAGGGCCCGGGACTCTGAACAGACTGGCCCGCTATCTGCTAGCCGTTCATAAATATGTTTATGTCCTTTAATGTATTTGTTGAAGCATGGAGTCCCTGCATGCGACCGGCCATTGTAATGCTTCATTACTTCAGGTGAGATCACTTATTTGCACATAATAACTGTCTGTGTCATTGTGATACTGGGCCCTGTCACATCAACGCAGCCTCCATCGCTGTCTCTCTCTCCTCATTCTCAGAAGGTGCTCTGAGATGCAGAGCAGAACAATTGTTTTATAAGACTGTTGCATTTAAAAATAAATAAAAGAAGGAAGCTGTCACTGCCTGGCCAGTTCAGGCTTATTGTTTGTGTGTGTGTGTGTGTGTGTGTGTGTGTGTGTGTGTGTGTGTGTGGTAAGGTCTTGTGATTATGAGATGATGATCATTACTTTGAACAAGGTCATAGACATTCAGCAAAAACGTATGCTGTTACTAGTAATGGATGTGACTCACCCTATTTATCTTGATTTTAAATCTTCTTTTACTTTTCATGGATAGCAATATGGCAAATTAGCACTCACTATGGGCCTTGGAATGCTTCTCTGCTAGCGACTAGTGGCACTCACCTCAGTGCTCTAGAATCGCTTCCAGGGGCTGATCAAGGGTTACATCTGTGCCCTTCCTCCCTAATACACCTCATTCCATCTGCTGCAGTTCACATATCCGACAAACAGATCCACCGCTGATTCTGTCTCTAGGGGGTCCTGCCCGCCGCCCACACACTCTCCTCTTGACAGTGGGCTATGTGAGGCTGCCGACCATTGATTACACTTCAGATTCAATGGCATAGTCCCCAACAGACTGGCTGGCAAGCTGATTGAGCTGGGACTGAACCCCCTCTGTGGGCCTGCAGGATCCTGGGCACACCTCCAACCCCCTCCCCCTGAACACAGGATCCCTGCTAGGCCTGTGTCCTCCGCCTCCTCCTGTACTCCCTGTACGATGAGCAGACCTACCTGGAGGCAGTGGCTCTGGCTCTAGCGCCCCGGCAACAGCCTCCTCAGGAAGGTCACCAAAACCAAGGAGTTTATGTGGACTCTCCAGTTTGTTTCCAGTGTTTGTGACATTTCTTGAACATTGAAGATGATCTGCAGAGATTGCATTGGCAACATTGACAACTCACTAGGAAGACGTTATTAACGAATAGCCGTTTGGGGACCGGAATAACCCGCTGTTATAGGTGAGCCGAGCCAAATGTTCGGAGTCACTGAAAGGAGCCGGAATACCACTCAATACTGTATGTGTATATGTATGTTCAATAGCTCAATTGACACATGGGGGTTTTATAATTGGTCTGTGCAGAAAAATTACAAAAGTCACATTAGAATGTGAGTGGCGGCTGCAGTCATGAAGTCAGATCACTTCATCCAAATCAAATTACCCTATCGTTTTAGATACTTTTTAAAAGTCATTAACGGGTGAAGCATCTTTCTCAAGGATGCCTATATGTAGATTGCGAACATTGGGGTTCAAACCCAGAACCTTTTGACAAACATTGGGCTCCTTGGGGTTCATATTATTTCGACAAGCTCGGTTGCATCGTTTTGATACTGGCTTGGTATAACTCATTACTCTGGCGCATGAAATATTATTGTATCATCCCATTAAAAGTCAAGTAGGAGCTTACCTTGTAAAATGCCTGAGGGGGAGCTGGCTGTGGTGTACTGTCAGCCAGTCAAACAAGCCGCTGTGACATAATAGGACAAAAGCAAAGACAAGTCTGCACCATACCGTCTCTGTGGCCTCATGAATAAAACATCTGTCGTTCCATGTCGGTTAGAAAACTGGCACTATGTTACAAGAGACCGATTTATCAACTATTTCACGTCAGGAGGCATGACTTGATACACAAAGCACAAGCTCAAATTCTAGTCTCTTTAATTTAATGTTTTCTTTTTTTTTTCGACAACCACTGGCTGACTGGTTGGATTGCGCTGACAACAAGTCTACAGTTCTGAAAAGCCTGACACTCACCTGTCTGACCTAGTCAAAGAAAAATAAAGTAAAAGACAGGAGGAGAGAGACAACACAGATAGCGGTGAGTAGCTGTAAAGCAAAGACACTGGTTAGATGTCGCGTAAAGATTGTGTCATTAAGGTTATAAACAGTGGTCAGACAGAAGCAACTGCAGAACTTGTCCTAAAACCAAACCCCATCACAGGGACAAAACATGATCACTATCTACATCCATAACCTGGTTATTTTGTGATGATTTGACAGCAAAAGTCTGAGCAGGACAGATGGTTACATCAGTGTCCCACTGATGTTTTACAGCATATGGGAGATAAAGACAACACAGACCTTTGAGAGCATTTGTTCTTAACCTAAAGAGGTTTTTATGCAACAGGTCGCCATGCTTACTTATATAACTGCCATACAACTTTCTTCTTTATAGACATAGCCGCTTAAATTAAAATGTTTCTCTAGACTGCAACCTGTTGAATATGTGTTAGCCCTACTCTATAAACAGAAAACTTCAAGCATTATAAATGTATAATATAAATATTTATTTTCCCCTTACCCTTTCCCCTGACCCAAAACATAATGGCGAGAGCCAAAAAACACGTCAGAGGGACTGTGTGGAGTTCACTTCATACACTTTAGCTGTATATAAGAGCTATGTAAACCATAGAGATTAATATATTATGGAATCTCATCCAATAAACTCATGCACAAGGACTCATCCATAAATCAAGTCCTTGTTTGACACTTATGTGCAGATTCCATTACATTAGCAGTTCTGATACTCATGATACGAAGAAATAAGGGTGAAAAATGTATGAAAAAAAAATTATATTGTCTACTCAATTGTAATTCATTCCCGTCTCTGACATTACTGTTTCCGGACAGGATAGTTCGGTAAGCACCATTAAACATGCAGGATGTCAAATACACGACAAAAAAGACTGCATCAAATGCTCAGCATTCGGTTTGGTGGTGTGATGCGCCACCGTGTGTACTGTTTGGGCTAAAGCAGCCACGTTCAACATAATTCACGCTCCGGGAAATGAAGCGGCTACTTTAGCAGGCGGATGTTCAGGTAGCCAGGGGCGTAGCACCAAATTCTGGGCCCTGTATACAAGCGGTACTGATGCCCCCCCCCCCCCTAATTCCCCCTACCATCCCCCTGCGCAGAATTGTTGAGAGGGGGGGAAGGGGGAGAACAGTTGTTGACGGGGGTGGGAGCGAGACGTGACCTAGCGGCATGTGGCCACTGAGCGCAATGTGGGGCTCCTGCCACTAGCGGTTGGTAGAAGAATAAAAAAAGTAAAAATATTAATTTTATTTTTTACATTCCCAGGGGCCCACCTCTGCCTTGCCCCCCCCCCCGCCCCATAAAAAAAAAAGCCTGCCCACCCAGCACCCCGAGTCTGGCGGCCCTGCAGGTAGCTGTCTGGTTCTCGGCTAGTGCACAAGTGTATGGGCTAACGTCATGCGTTTCTTTTTTACTGTCAAAACCTTGTGATGTGAATAATAATCCATTAACCCATATGCAGATTGGCGAGTAGGCTTTAGACTCGAGCATGGATATATATATACACAGAACAAAAAAACATGTACAGCATTGTTGGTGCAATTGATGAGTTGAGTCTGCTACTCTTTGTGCTGAATGCACTAGATAAAACAGATCTCAAATAAATGTAAAATATCAAACCTGGACCAATTAACTTTTTAAGGATTGACTTGATTTCGTATTCCAAAAAATTGCAATGGATCACCTAATCTTATTTACTTTCAAATGTTTCCTTCATTATCACCAAAGGACACAATCAACATCTGAACACTTGAAAAGAACAGGATTACATGTGAATATTTCAACTTTAATCACGTTCATAATAATCATCCTTGCTGTAATGTAGACTCCTCCAACAGTTATGTTTATTTAGACAGTTAATGGGCCTAGATCCAGATCGCAACAACTTAACATTTCGTTCTGTGGAAAAAAAAAAGGAGACATACAAAACAGAAAGAAAACCGTCATCTGATATGAGGCTGAGGACCCCCAGTTTGGTAGCTCCGAAGTAGCCTCACGACGCATCACACAAACAGATAAGGAGGCGGGGGTTGCAAATGGACACCCTCTGTGTTCAGGTTAGAGGGGTGCCTGCAGCGAGTTCAGTCTTTTGATTTCTGCAGCCCCACCACCGGACACGGAACGCACATAGAACATCGGAGGTCATTTCTTTTAGCGCCTCTGACTCTTTCCTCCATTGCCTTCCCCTCTTGGATGGTAAAAAGAAAAAGTAAAAAGACAAACAAAAACGCACTAGGTGCATGAGTAGCCATGGCGTTGGTGGCGGGACGGGCAGGCAGGGCTGATGGGACGGAGGACGCAGTGGTTACTCCAGCACCACAGTGCCTCCTGCGGCCTCCAGGGCTGCTTTGAGTTTCTCGGCCTCCTCTTTGGACACGTTGACCCGGATCTCCTGGGGTAGGCTCTCCACCAGCTTCTTGGCCTGGGCCGGGATACAAGAGTAGATCACGTGACCATAACAGGGCAGAGGGCGACAGAACAAGAGCTGGGTCAATGCTACGTATCGATGCAACAATTGTTAATTTGTCATTGTGATGATACAGTATCCTAGAGCTGATTATGGCTATATCGAGATCCCCAAAATGCTGTCTCTTCATGGTGTTGAAAAGCTTTACTGGTCACATTGCCTGCTTTTATTGGGATGTTCTAGCAGAGTATATTTAAGGCTGAATATATTTGCCAGTTTTGTTACGATCTAAAAATGATCATCATTTGCAGTGTAAAGCTTGTATAAATGAGTAACAGCAGTGCATTTTCATGGTATGAAGCAGAGAATGTAAACCAGACATACAAGCATATTCGAACAACGGATAAAGCCATAATTATTTTTAACTGAACATACCTGCACCAGATTCAAGCCCTGCATGCAGTTCTTCACTTCCTTTATGAGTTTGACTTTCTCCGCTGCCTTCAGCTCTGTCAGTTTCACGATGAAATGGGTCTGCTCCTTCTTGACTGGAAGGTCGTCCTCCTCTGTGGCCTGGGGACACAGGGGCACAGGAATCCGAACAATGGTTTACTAGGATGTACTGCCACTAGCTACAGTCATAGCTAACTGTGGCAAACATCTTGTTATGATAATTATAGGTTACAACGGCGACTATATTTACCTTGAGACACCTTACCCCAGCAGTGCCACTATTCTCTACCACTACATGCGTTTTCCCTCGTTGTTAGAGTTATTTATTCTATGTTGTACATTTTCTTTTTTTATGAGTTGTAATGGTACTGGTAAAGTATTTATTCAAGAAGGGCGAGTCTCACCTGCGCTGCAGGGGCTGCCATGGCCCCCATTGGCATCATTCCTACATCTTGAATGTTCAAGGTTTTCTGTGAGAAATTGGTTGGAAAAACAAGAGAGTACTTTAACATCAATGCGGTATACACATATGTCTTTTGATCCACATCATTTTATTGTACTGTTTAGTGTGTAGTGCAGTACAAAACAATTTTCTTTTCCGAACCAACACCCTAGAATTAATTTAAATGAAAGCAAATAATTAACCTATTGGAACGCAATTAAACACTAGTTAATTTTAGACAAGAACACTTTATATTATCCACATACCTTGAGGAGGTCATTAAGGTCTGACACCTCTAGTAAGGTTAGACTCGCTATGTCGTTGACCAGTTGTTGGATTTTGGGAGAATACTGTTTGGGTGCCCCGTCCAGAGGAGGGGCCAATATGACACCGGAGGGGTTTGCTGTAGTTGTCTTTAAATGTCTGAGCGTACACAGCGCTGGCGTCTGCCGCAAGAGTTCTTGCCTGTTGAACAATGCGTGAAAACAATGATAAATTACTATAAAATGTTAAAATAGCTTACAACATATCGCATAAACAGCACATATACCTGACATACATAAGTCAGGTATTCCATCGCATCCGGGTGTTTCTTTAGTTTTTTATTCCTACCGTTGACACAATTGGTGTTTGTGATTATGGTGGCTGTAATGTTTGGTTTGTTTGAAGGAGAACAACCCGAACACAATTAAGTGCACATGACCTTGGTGTTGGGCGCGACACACACGTCTCCCATTGATGGAGTTTTACATAACTCAACATATTTTAAAACCCAAGGACATCGGAAATCCTGGCGAAAGACAGGTGCAAGGTAAAACTGCTATCTTAGCCATCTACCATGTCAAAAACAAAGTAAATGGAGCAGAAAATATCTATGAATGGCACTTAGCTAAACCGGCTAACATGTTACGTACGATAACACAATTTTAAGAAGGATATTATAGTATCGATGCAGGTATTAGGTTAACAGAAAGGCAATGCATCCTGAGTATATGGATCGTTTGTAATATCAATGCATTTAATAAGAGAAACGCGTCCTGCCCTTGAACGAGAGCAAACCGTTCAGTGGTCTTTGCACACAAGCCACTACCGCCACTGACACTACACAACGAGGTGTCAGTTGGATAACGCCAGCTAACGTTACATACCGGTGTGTGTTTCCCGCGATCCGCAGCGCGGTCCTAATGCAGTATCTGGTGCAAAACATCCTGAAAGTACCCGGGGTCCTCCTCTGCTCAAACGACCAAAATATGCCCCTGCAAACCGCACAACAGTACTGTCAATCCCCGGGTCCTTCTGCCTCAAAAGCACATGGCGTCCTCCGCTCTATGCCTGACCTACCCACAATGCATCAGCCAAGCCGGGACGCGTCTGGGTAACTTTATTAACAAGGCAAACCTAACAACAAATTCGTAAACTCATATCTATTTTTTGATTCGATGTGTTTTCTAACAGTAGATAAGTATTATTATTATTATTTGTTATGTCTGTCGATTAAAAATACAATTGCAAGTGCGCATATTGGTATACTGGTAATGTCTAGAATCCTGAGCAGGAACAAGGTGAGAATCCTTGGAAAATCCTCTTAACCAGGTAATCCCTGGACCCGTCTGTTATTTCTGGACATTTGTCACCACCCCGGCTCCAACAATATGCCATTTCGTGCATCTTGTGCAAACCAGTGCAACAGGAGGTATTGGAAAATGCGTACAAAGAGGGCCCTACAACTGAATCAAAAAGCGGTTCAGAACTAACTTTATGTTTTATGCTCTATTCTATTGCAAGGAATCAAACAAGTTGAGTAAACCTCTTTCATCCTCTTTCCTGACGCAGGCCATGACGCAGGCCATGTTGTTGTCGCCTCTAGCAGAGAGGAACTGGGAGGATGTGTGCTCGGTGCTGGAGGAGGTGCTGGAGGACCAGTCCGACAGAGAGCTGTTTGCCCTGGAACTGGGATCTGGCACTGGGCAGCACGTGATACACTTCGCCCGGAAGATACCATTCATCACCTGGCAACCGTCAGATATCAAAGAGGAGTTTCTGGACAGGTTGGACGCTGTGCATGTAGATTAACTTCAACATTGATTGTCGGTCAGATAAAGTATATCATCTTTAACTGTTTACTTCAGCTTTCTGCTAAATCTTAAATACCTACATTGCACTTTCTACAATGCATTTTTCTTTTTAGCTTTACCTTTGTTTTCTTTTACTTATCTATTTTATTTATTATTTCAAGTTATTACCAGTTTCACATACTGTATTCAACATTCAACCTATCCCGGTACAATGAGTGTACGTGCTCTGAACTTTGTTCCAGTATAAGGGCTTATATCGTGGCCGCTAAAGTCACGACTGTACGGCAGCCAATCCACCTGGACGCCAGCGAGCCCTGCGACAAGTGGGCGGGTCTCACCCACAACTCGTGTGATGTCGTCGTCGCCATCAACCTGCTTCAGTACAGCTCCTTCACAACGGCACAGGTAAGTGCGTTTATTTATGTTGCATATTATTACATGTTAACTCACCTGAAAATAATTCTGATCTCAAATCAGTTCTAGACTTACATATTGTTTTATTGTGCATATTACCAGGGTGTTTTCATTGGAGCAGGTCAGATCCTTAAAGAAGATGGTCTTCTGATCATTTATGGGGCAAGTATTTTGTTAGTATCTCATCAAGGGTACACGTGGCGTAATCAGCCTTTACAAAAACTCGGTGTGTGATCGTTTTTGTTCGTTCCCAGGCATATGCAATGAATGGCATGATTACTCCAAGTTGCAATGAAGACTTGGATGCAGAGATAAAAAAGATGTGAGCTTCCTATTAGACTAAGAGCAGTCAATTCATATTAAGAAGCAGACTTTTTATCGAAGTAGTACTATCTGAAGGGGTGACTAATATACAATTTTAAAAGGAATCCAGAATGGGGGCTCCCAGACATAGACGTACTGAGACAACTTGCCTTTGGGAACCGACTGCGGATGGAAAGGATAGTAAGTACCTCGATTGCACATGACTGCCCTTTCAAATGTATCTTTCTTTGCTATAGTGTGTGCAAATATTGAATTATGAACCTTTTTGTTCCCAATAGATTGAAATGGAGGATTACAAGAAATGCCTTATCTTCAGAAGGCTGTGAAGGAGCCTAAGATGGATCCATCTTAACACAGAGCACATAACTACCACGTTTCATCGCACATAGCAACATTAAGGTGTGAAAACAAAACATTTGTGTATTTCTTGTTCTCAATACCTGGTTCTACGTCAGATGATAGGCGGAAGTCGAATACATGAATGTAACGAAGAACTGTTGATTCATTATACATTCATTTACTAATGGTGTCATTGTAGACCAGCATATTAAGCATCAAACCCCCAAAGGATATACTCACAAAGGGTGAGAAGCAAATGGACGACAAGATATTTATTAAATAAAATCGTAAAATTACTTTGAAGTCAGACAGATTGAGAATAAAAGATCACAGATGGCAATTAAGAATTACAGAAATCAGCGTGTGTGAGTGTATGTTACACACACGCACCACCACACCTTCATCCAACCTAGCACGTTATGCTTTTTAAGAGACCCCATGAACATAACATAAAACAAAAGCAAACATCCATTGCAGATTTTAAGTGTTAAAAACCTATGTCCAATTGTTAAACAGATAATGCAGTATGTTGGATATATATATCTTGTTATGACTCGGTGCTTTTGATTCAGGCAACACAAGCTATCTCAATTAAAACAAAGCACATCATTATAGCGTGGAAAGGGATGTTGGGTCATTGCAGCTATAGTACTTGCATAACATGGCCGATCGGCATACTTTTCACTACTTATGTCATGGTTCTCTTCATATCATGGTTCCCGTTGAAGCCCCCTTGCAGCATGTTATTAACAACCTATGGCCTTTTCCATAGTCAACTGCCAGTTCGGTGTGGCTTTGCCTTGACCGCATGTGTTTGGGAATATATGAGAGGTTACCACAGTGGAATGTTGACTCAAAATGTTAAATCGAGGAGGGATCGGCGTTTGACTCCTCTCCTCTGACAATTTCTCATTCACCAACATTACAGCGGGTCTCTTGAACTCCAGATACAACTACCCCCCCGCCACGATGGTGTCAGAACGAGGCGCAACACTCGCTCCCATTGCAGATAAACACACGTGCATTTCGCTTTAGAAAAATACGAGAGATAGCATTTGTTACATACTTATTTTCCTTCCTCCCCCCAACTCCAATCTCAATTCCATTGTTACATTTTTTCATATATCCGGCTATTTATCCGCAATTTGTTTAATAATATGAAATTGATACATACATGTCGGGGGGAGAGAGAGAGAGAGAGAGACACACAGCGATGAGAGAGAGAGAGTGGCGCACCCTTTCCTCACCCACTCTCCTTTGCGCGGTTGGGTGAGTAAGAACAGGCGGGCAAGACCGAGAGTCCTGCAACATCTTCACGATATTTTC
>NC_136944.1:17474361-17594805 GCF_949987615.1 Pollachius pollachius
AAAAACACTCACCACGGGCGTGCGAAGCCAGGGGTGAGGTCACGAGACTCACCGCCCTCTCCTTCTCCTCTGCCTCGCTTTGGGAGAGACTCACCGCCCTCTCCTTCTCCTCTGCCTCGCTTTGGGAGAGACTCACCGCCCTCTCCTTCTCCTCTGCCTCGCTTTGGGAGAGACTCACCGCCCTCTCCTTCTCCTCTGCCTCGCTTTGGGAGAGACTCACCGCCCTCTCCTTCTCCTCTGCCTCGCTTTGGGAGAGACTCACCGCCCTCTCCTTCTCCTCTGCCTCGCTTTGGGAGAGACTCACCGCCCTCTCCTTCTCCTCTGCCTCGCTTTGGGAGAGACTCACCGCCCTCTCCTTCTCCTCTGCCTCGCTTTGGGAGAGACTCACCGCCCTCTCCTTCTCCTCTGCCTCGCTTTGGGAGAGCGCTATGGCCAGCTGAAGCTCCTCCTCCTCCTGCAGCGCTGCCTCATCTCTCTTCGGGGGCATCTGGGGAGACACAGGGAGCAGAGGGACCTCTAACGCTCTGTCTGAGGACGCCAAGGTGGACATCAGAGGCCTAACCACGGCATGCCTTTGGTATTAGCTTTTTGTCATTTTCACTCGTTTTACTTTTGAATGTATCGACTAATAACTCATCTGCTTGGGTGACTCAAAACGTATCTTTAGGAACAAGAAATTGAAGCATATTATCTAAAGAGCTTTGGAATAGCTTATCATTTACAACATTCATTTACTGTACATATATTACGTCTATGACTAGGAGAGCAACATCGGATCGTTTAGACGTCTGCACTCTTAACAGCTCACAGACAACAGGAAGAACTTGAGGAAATATAGTCCTTTAAACTGGAACTGCATTTCCTCAAGTCGGTTGAGCAATACCGACTTAATATGGTTAGGTATCTAACCATATCAACTCATGTTTTGCATCACCTTTTTATCTTATTCAAAATTCATATATATAGGCTTAACAGTAAAAAAATATAAGCTAGCGGTACAGTCAATAACATCCCAAAACAAAACCCTAACCAAGCATCCATTCGTTATTCTTGCTAACTAGGTCGCGGCATTAGCTCTGCTATCCCCCCTAGACCAAGTAGACCACTTCTAGCTGCTGTGTGGCCATCGCTTCACTTACTGTTTCCTGGACCACTACCTGAGACTGCTGGGACAGTGGGCTGGTCAGGTACTCGGGCGGCAGCTCGGCAGGCCCGGCGGTGGCGGTGGCCTTCCCCCCCTCGGCTTTCCTAGGCGGGGGAGAGAGGGAGGGGTGGCTGGTAAGGACCAGGAACGGGGAGGACAGACAACCTTGAGAATCAGCGCAGAGTCAACAAGCCATACATGTACAGAGCACTTGATCAAGAACAGGTGAGGAGAGCGAGACAAAGAATAGAGGCTGGCCAAAATACACAAAAGCAGGCACACATTCTTTAACTAGGCTACTAAAGCAATGCATGAAAATATAACATTGCATCTGAGTCATGGACCATGTTAGGGCAGTATAGTTAGTACATAGTATATGTATAATCCATTAGTATTATAAATGAAGGGGCACAAGAGCAAGACTAAGTACGTACAACTCTCTAGTTTAGGGGTAAGTACATGGCATGAGATAAAGCAGCAAGGATCCGATACAGCCACAAACATATTATTAAACATTCATGCTGTATGCACTCCCATTGCTTGGGATGGCGAGATGCCAACTTACTTGTTCAGATGTTCAAAGCAGGGCTCACAGACGCGCACTTCCTTCTCAATCCCAAACTTGGGGATGGTGGAGTACTTAGAGGAACACTTTCCACAGAAAATCTGACCACAGGCCCGGCAATGGTGCTGAAAAGGCAAGGAAACCAGCGAAGCACAAATAAACACGCTAATCTGTGTGTTGAAGCCTCTGAGCATGCACTGCAAGGCCCCAAGAGAAAACACGACTTAGTTAACCATTAATGGAGACATAATCTGACCCCCCCCCCCCCAGCCCATGACGGAGCCAGCCTACCTTTCGAGTCATCACGCCAAACTGAACTCTGCACCGGTGGCACTCCTCAGCGTCCACCCAGTCTGGGGCCTTCAAACAGCAGAACAACACAACCTTTTACTCGAGGAAGCTCCCGGTTCATAAACAGGGCTTATAATAACCAGCATAGACAAAGCTGTACGTTAGGCAACATCAGGTATACAAGAATAACTAAATTACCCTTTCAGCAGCAAACATAGCGTCACTCTCCTTGAACTCGGGGAACACATGTCCTGTAGGCAACACAGAGGAACACAAACCTGGTAAATACACCTGAGAAACAACCTTGAATTAAATGTATTCAGGAATAATATGAATGCATGAATAAAGGACATTTCTATGTGTGATGACTTCTTAAGCCTTCTGAGACCATCCAGAACTCGCCATTCAGCTCATGACGAACAAGCAGCGCTGCACTCAGTCGGATTATAAAAACAATGTCGGCCCCCAAGGAAAACGTAGCAATCAAAACAGTTTTAATCCGAAATAGACAGAGTAACGATGTTGGACAGCAATCCCCACAAAACACTTTTCTCAAATTCAAATACGCTTTTGCTTTTCTTCAACCGGAGCCAAGAGAAAACGAGCCACGGCCATATTTGGAAATCAATGCTTCCCATCGAAAACCTGCGAAAGGCAAGCATTTAAATCTGGATGTTCTCACGATGCTACATTTCTTTGTCTTGGCAAAGTCAAGACCTCTGAATCTCCCTCAGAGATACCTTCAGAAATGTTCAGAAAAACCGAATTGCAAGTGAACCCGTTTGAAAACCCGCCTAAACTCACCCTCCACCTTCATGATTTGGTACGTGTCCTGAACGACCTTGTACTTGGGCTCGTTGCGGAAGGCGTGTGCCCAGGCCTGGATCAGGTATAGGATCTTGTTGCGCACGTTCGGTTCTGTCTGCTGCTGGGGGCAAACCAAAACACAATTATTCCAGTCATGGGAAACTACATCTTCTACACTTCAGGGGTTGGGCCAACCTTAACTCCCATGGCATTTAATAACCACCTAAATAAATAACCATAACGTTATGTCTTTAGGTCACAAATAAGGTTAATCACCATTTAAACGTGTATTTTGTTATGTTTTGCACACGGTAAGAAGCCTGAGTATAGTAGGTTCCTTTAAATGGTCGACAGCATGTGTTTATAAGTAAATTGACATAGACAGGAAGTCCAACCCAACCACATGAGTTGCATGAGTCTGAGTCACATGATGAGGTGGGGATCCAATCAAATACTGCTAACTCATGCTGTATGAGTTAGCTTCCAGACAAATCTTACTCTAAACTCTAATGTTATGCTTAATAGAGAGGCACTATTTACATTAAACAGACAAATATGGAAGACTTAAATTTCACTGTTTTAAGGGTTAAATCAGCCTTTACCTTTTAATTTACAATTGAAAAATACTGATTTAAAAAGTTTCTGGTCGCATTCATGTTTTTTCAACCAATATTACAAACAGGTTAAAATAAGATTGGTGAATTCAATGGAGGGAGCAGTATTTCTCTAGCAATGAATCAAATGAAGAGCTAATTCCCCGAGTTGATGAGAGTATGATAATGGATGACATTACAGAGACTAAAGCCAGGTTCACCTTAATGAGATCCTTGAGTTCCTCCATGGTCTGCTTGCTGGCCACCTCATCGTGAACAGTCTGCCCACAGTTCTTCACCACCGACTCCAACACCTAGAGACGTACAACGGGTTGCATATAGGTACTGGCCCTCTTGAAGCTAGTAATCTGGGTATTTGAGCAATAGAGCCACTTATATGTATTCCTTCATACAAAGCCTACCTCAAATGCATAGAGGGCAACATGTGGATTCTTGTCGTTCAACTTCTTCTTGATGGCACCAATAGCATACTTGGCTCTAGATTGGTGAAGTTAAAAATAAAGGTCCAAAATTCAACCATAATAATATTATAATAACAATAGCGTAATGAAGACCATGACCTTCACTTCTTCCAACACAATCTCAATTGTTGTTTCATTCCAGATTCTTTAACGTACAATGGAGGCGGATATATGATGACTTACTGTGTGTCTCCCTGTCGAATAAGGTCACAGATCTGCAGTATCGACTCCCAATCCGTCTCAAGTAGCAGCTGACTGGTGGCTTTATCTACAAAACAACAATAAAAAACTGTTACAAAAGTGAAATATATATATCAGTGCCACATTGCTTTACTTGGCCATACAAAGCATTTTTAACTAGTTGAGACAATTTGGTATTATGCAACACAATGATGATATACATCATTGTTTATTGTACAACACAAAAATAAATACACTACAGAGAATTGTTTTAGGAGGCATACTCAAGAGCAGGGCTCACCGAAAAACCTACTAAGACTACATTGGAATCACTGAATAATATATTTGCGAATAGAAGAAGGGCTAACCGTTGTCATGAAATGTATTTGTCTTGTGTAGGCCACATATTTCTCATGGAAAGGCCAGATATTGGTCATACTAAGCGCAACGTTACTTCTAACGTAGTACATTGTAATGAGCACTTGATCACCAGACTAGCAAACCTACAAGCGTCATAAGAATCAAATAATCTACGTTTCAGTCATAAAATGTGAATCGACTGTCTAGTTAGTTTAGCAAGGGGAGTCAACGAGTCCATTGACTGTTTTGATTTTGTGTTAATGGTTATTCATCTAAACAACAAACCACCGTGGTGATAATGACGTGAGTATTTCAACGACACAGCTGTGTTACAAGCACATTTTAGTTTCCCCACAAATCATCTAAATACACCAATTTCTGAAACCAATGTAGCGAAAAATCAACTATATCATCCACACACAGACTGTGACTTGTTAAATACACGTTGTCTAAATATAGCCCGTTACCCCGGGCCATGAAACAATGCTATCCACTGCCTAGCTTTAGTTAGCATGCTAAAAGTAGCCGGCCTTGGAGCCGCAGCCCAGACGTCTGTCAAAACAATACGTGGAAAAACATCGCACGAATAGGAATTTGTGTTTCGTATAGATCGTCAACTACTGGCATGTCTTACCGATTAGCCTCTCAAATGTGCCACCGCCTTTCCCCATCCTATATTAGAAGACTCGACCTGGTCAATGAAGAGAGTTATTTAGGCAGCTGAGCTGTTACCACCGCTACTGATGCTAGCCCGATAGCTTTGGTCGTTAGCTTGGTGTTTTCCTTCTCCTTCCTGGTTCCTCTGGGGGAGACCACTCCCTCTCTAGCGTAGTCTCGATTAACTGGCTTTACTAGTGACACTTTCGTCAGCCTCAACTCTGCATCTCTTTCTAACACGCCCAACAAGACAGTGGCTAAAATATATGTCAGATCAAACCTACAGCTTGTGGAATTCTCTATTCTTTTTGACCATTTTCATATTTTCTTTTGAGATGTGTTACGTTTTGGACAAGGTATAATTTATATTAATTTCCATCATAATATTGAAAGGAGGATCAATAACAACTCTGTTAGTTGCAGGATACATTATTTATTTTAAAAAAAATCTCACTGGATATTCCTATGCTTTCCTTTTCATACGAAACATTGCAATACTTCACAGGCCTCATTCAAAATGTGTTCATGAAATTCCTACTTTTAAAACAATTTAAACAGAACACAACCCCCAAAACAATTTCTTTATGTGACATTCTTCCTTCCTTACCATTTTACAATGAATCAACACAAAACTCCTCACTGTATTCCCAGTCGTACTCTACAGAAAACATTGGTATAGGCCTACTTAGGTCATATATGAGTCACTACCTGGCACACAGTACAGTGGTTTCCATTGTTGTGACTGGACTGTAATGCCATGTAAAGTGGCATTGTGTGGCCCTTTCCTTGGCTGTTACAGACAGCCAATGAGGAAGCCAGGGCACCAAGGCCATGTGCCTACAGACCAATCTAACCATTTATAGCCCATTTTATTCTGGTAAACTTACATTATTCACACACAAACACACGGTTCAGGTGCTCTGTTTTTGTGTGATTTCACTTGCTAGATTAACGATATGCCTCAAGATAGGTGATTCAATAAAATTACACTTATTTACACTCATCCATTGATGTTTTCAATGACTATTTTGAATGTTAAGTTGCATTTGGCTTGGAATTGGTTTTATTATTGTAAGAGATAAAATGCGATGACACTCGATCTGTAAACAGCTCTCTCGCACACACACACACACACACACACACACACAAACACACACACACACACACACACACACACACACACTTGTGCACAAACAATCCCCCCCCCCACACACACACACACACACACATGCACACACGCACACGCTCACACACGCACACAACCTCAAATGTACACATGTCTCCATTGTTCTATTGTGCTTCTTTCCGCCTCAAGTAGGACAATACGTAAATAAACAAAGCACAGCCTTCTGTTCTCTTGACCATTATTTTGAATGAAGCAGGCTATTACTCACAAATGATGAAACTGCTACTTGGGTTGTAATCAAATTAACGTATGTCAAGGAACAAGAACACACAGCATTTCTCAGTGTAGGATCTGAAAGACTGATTTTTTATTTGTACTTTTCCACCATCTGACAGAGCAAAAAAAAAAAAAAAAGGTTATCTAAAGTCACAGGGTATGAAATAACATGAGATAAAAATCCCCAAAATAACATTGAAATGGCATTTTAAAATAACTTAAACAAAAAAAAATGGAGTAACATTAAATATCGTAGCATTAAAAGAAGAGATATCAAGGTGGTAGAAGAGGGGTTTATCATTGGTTGTGAGAGAGAGAGAGAGAGAGAGAGAGAGAGAGAGAGAGAGAGAGAGAGAGAGAGAGAGAGAGAGAGAGAGAGAGAGAGAAAGAGAGAGTCAAAGAGAGAGAGTCAGAGATAAGGGGTGATATTAACAGAGTTTAGACGTAGCCTTTAACCTGTGAGGCGGGGCCTCTGCGGGGGCTGCTCTCCCCACTGCTGAAGGTGGGCGAGCCGGGCATGCCAGGGGGACTCGACCCGGCGTAGAGCAGAGAACCCCCGATGAGCAGCAGGGCGGACGCCCCCCAGCCAATGTACAGCGCTGGGCCGAGCTCTCGCTTGTGCGGCGCCGCCACGTGGGGGTCGTAGAAATCCCTGATGATGGAGTGGGCCGTCCAGCAGATGGGCACCAGGTACAGGAAGCCCGCGATGGCGAACATGGCGCCGGAGATGCGGGAGATGCGGGCCTTGAGGCTGTTGACGCCGATGCACTTGGTGCACTTGACGCCCACCACGCCCAGGGAGAGCGCCACGCCGCAAAGCATGATGGAGAGCACCGTGAGGCCGCGGGCCGCCTGCATGTCGCTGGGCAGGGCGAGCATGCTGTCGTACACCTTGCACTGGATCTGCCCAGTGCTCTGCACGATGCAGGTCATCCAGAGGCCCTCCCAGATGATCTGAGCTGTCACTATGTTGTTCCCGATGAAGGCGGTGACGCGCCACAGCGGCATGGTGCACACGATTGCCCCGCACACCCAGCCCACGATGGCCATGATCAGGCCGAGCAGCTGCATACCCGTGGTCGCCATGGTGATCGCTGTTGTCGGAGTCGGACGGAGGCAGCTGGTGATGTGGGTTCAGGGTCTTTTCTCCTTCGCGGGGACAAAGTCTACTTCCAACCAGATGAGGCTCCCGTTGTGTGGTGAGGGTCGATGCCGTGATGGGAAGACAGCTGTGAAAGCAGACAGCGGCCGAGTAACCTGAAAGACAAACAATACAATCGGTCATCACTATTGTGTATTTAACTATACTACGTCGTGCAAACACCACCATCCACCCAAAATAATTGAAACATGAATAATTCAACCCTCTGTCTACTTCAAATACCGTTGAATGACCAACGCATCGAAGCCCTTCATGGATGCATATAGTTATCATAAATACTTGTAGGAAACATGTTGGGAGGCCCATGGCGAGAGGATTCCAATGAGTAGCAGAGAGAATGGCTCTCTTTGACACAGCTGTGGGTGTAGAGCTACGCCTTGCTTGGTGAGTGGATTATCTCAGAAAAACATGAGGACATTCTGAACACAAGCAGCTTTCATGACGGCCCGTGGAGTGGGCTAGGAGGAGCCGTGAAGTTAGCACTGCCTCTTTCACCGATACTGTAAAATTAAAACGGCTTATACTCGCACAGCAGACCACTTCACCAAAGGCTACACCATTATTATGGTTTATCAAAAGGAAGCACAGACAGGTGCATTCCTATGTATCACTATTTAATATACTGGTAGTGCTCATTGTAGTAGTACATATACTTTCCAACCTATTACTAGTATATGTAATGAAGTAATAAGTATTAAGTAATGACAAAAATAAGTTTAACTGATTCAAGTATCCAGAACAGCCGATATTTGTCTAGGTTTTGTCCACAACAGGATCAGGATAAAATAATTGGTCAGATGATGTACCCGTAAATTATTATTATTTTTTTTAATAAATTATACAACTTCTATTAAAATTCTAACTATTCCCCATCAATACAGACGATCCTGAGGGATTATAATGTTCAAGTTTCCCCTATTTCCTTCCTGAAACTTTTGGAGATACCAACACCCACAACGGACCCCAAAGTATTCATGACAAAAGGAACAGCATCAACTCACTCTCGTCTCCCTTTGGAAGTGGTCCACAGGTCTTCTTCTTCCTTTTCGTTCTTCAATGTGCGGCGCTCTTGGACACTAACGCCCAAAGTATTCACCTTATTCCCCCAAGGCGAGCCAAGGAAGAGCGCTTCAGACGGTCTGGCTCTGGTGACGGTCAGCTGATGGAGAGGCACAGTCAGCTTCAACACCCAGCAATGGACTGGGGAGGGAGGCTGCCCTCCCAGATGCCACTGGAAGTCTGTGTGGCAGTGGGCAGAAGCACGCGCTCGTGTGCACGCCCGTGTCAGCGTGTGAATAAGTGAATATATCTGAATGTGTCTCCCAGTGCCTGGTGTACCAACACAATGCCCTGCTGTTCCGCTGTGCCCTCGCTTCTGCTCGCCTCCCTCCCTCCCCGCCTCCCTCCCCACCAGCACCACCTCAGCCTCACTGGCAGCCCCTATCCCACTCTGCAACCCCGACCAACCCAGCCACCCACCCCATTTTATTCTCTCCACTTTTTCATCTCGGTTTTACTCTCCGGCTGCTTTACATTTCTTCCCATTCTCTTCTTTTCATCTTCCGTATTTTTATTGCTCTTGGCTCCTGGCTTCGATGAAAGGGGAGTCACTGCCTTCCTTGCTTTGGTGTAGAAGTATCCCACACTGCAAGCAGAGCTTTAGCAAGCAGGTTATTCTTTTTAATTGTTGCGCCCATGCGGCGTTCAATAACTACCCTGAATAATTTACGAAGAACAATTAAAGGTACATTTAACGAGAAAGTACAGTAAAAACAATTCAGCCGTATAAAAATGGATCATTTTCAGTCGTCTTGAATAAGAAGTTCAGATGCTGCAACAGCTGGAGGTGACGATCAGAGGCGCAGCGTTCCGGCCTCCGTGTAGGCGACCGGGACTGAAGAAGGGATGGAGTCTGTCTGTGAAGCTGTCCCTGAATGTGAACATGTGAACCCCGCTGTCCACGCAGTAGAAGGACACGTGGCCCTCTCCATAGTCCAAAAACACAGCCACCTTCCTGGGCTTCTCCTCCACGGCCACCGCCGTGGCCGGTGAGCTGTTGGCGATGTACTGGCCTCCGGGCTTGAGGCTCAGAGTCCAGAAGCCGTTGGCCGGGCAGACGGTGAACTTGCCCTTCCTGTTGATGGTCTGTCTCACCACGCCGATGTTCCATTCCAACTTGTCCCCCACCTCCACCTCCCAGTAGTACCGGCCGGCGCCAAAGCTCTCCCTGCCCAGGATGTTGGCCACGCGGTCAAACCTCTTGGGGTTGTCCGGCACCTCTTGGAGCTTGTCCGTGTGTCTCACCTGCTTTCTGTCCTCTGAGATGGAGAGCGAGGGGTGCGCCGTCTTAGGACTCAGGTTGACATCCGCTGTGATCGAAAGGAAATTGAGTGATCGTCTCAAAAGTCTGGAAATACAGTTGAGAAAGAATGAATCCTACATAGTCGCTTACATCCTACATACCTGTGTATTTCTGTATTCTCTTAAGTTCTGCATAGGAAGGAAAGGAATTGTTACACTTGTAAAATACAACTAGTACTATGTACTTAGTAATGGCTTTGTGATTAGTGAAGAGATCCATATTACTGACCAGATTTTGACAGTCGATTAACCTCTTCCTTTAGCATATCCATCATCTCAGAAAGAGCTCTTCTGGTGATGGCAACGCAAGGGTCAGTTTCCATGGTAACCTTCGACCAGTCTTTCATATCAGTGGGGCAAATAGTAAGAGACGCACACTGTCGAGAAACAAGAAAGAAAGTACAACTGTAAAATGGCCACCAGCACCAAAGGGGGTAAGTGTTGCATCATCCAGAATCTAGGATCAATACCGATGGCACGACGGGTTCCGTATCATCGTTTTCACTAGTATGAAGGATCTGAGAACCGTATTTAAGGGCCTCTTTTCTTTGCTCCTGGCTCATCAGTTGTCTGATCTCCTGCTCCAGATCATGGATCAGCATCTCCACTTTTCTCTCCTCCTCCTGCTCCCGCTCCTCGATGGCGGCCACCACCCACTTGTGGCTCTTCTCCATGGAATGGACCAGAGCGGAAAACACCTTCTGGCTCTCTCGCACCTCTCTGAGACAAGAGGTCTGAGCGGACAGGGCAACATTATGGATCAATGCTAATCCTGTAGGATTTAAGGCCTCACAACATGTCAAATATGGATGGATGTGGAGAACAAACCTTTAGGAGCTGGACCGAATACTTCAACCTCTCTATCTTGTGCTGCCTTTCCTGAATCATTTGCCCAACATTCGCTTCCTGTATGTGCGAAAGCAAGACAAACATTTAAATAATTCCCTAATGACATTTTGTGTGATCATTTGTTAGACCAATGAGGAGGAATACGTACAACTTTTTCAACAGGTGGCTTCAGCGGTCGATTTTTCCTATAGTTCTCAGACACATCTGCAAGGATTCTGTTGATACTAAGGTCCGGCCTTGTGGAAAACACTCTTTTACACTGTGGGCAGAAGGTAGACTGGTGCTTGGACCAAGAATGGCAGAGACAGGTTTTGCAGAAACTGTGTCCGCATGGAATAGTGACGGGATTGTTGAAGACATCTCTGCACAGAAAGCACAGGAAGGACTTCTCACGGAGTAGGCTGACGGTAGACGCCATGCTCTAAAGGAAAAACAACCCCAGAAACAAAGGTCTTGAAATACAGATGGCAAAGTGTATAGAATAACATTATGCATATTATGCAAAGTGACATATTTACACAGCAGACCGTTCTCTAACCAATTACAGTGCTGTAAGGCAACGTTTGCTTACATACTCGAATACAAATTAAATAAAACTATCGACTGAAACTCCATAGAAGGATGAACAATACACTGATAGGAATTCTCAATTGCAATAAATACAAACAATAAATGCAGATTAAGCAAGTTGAGCAAATCTTAAACTAACGTTTATACAAAACTTCTACAATTCAATTATACAATAATAGAGAAGAATAGTAAAGTAGTACAGCTGTCTTATGACTAGATAGCAGCTATAAGCTTGCAATATACGTTGTGTATAGTACAATAGTATAGGTTATATTTTATGACTGTCCTTGGCCTGTACTTGGAGAAAGAGAGCTGTAAACATAGAAACAGAGATTTTCTCCTATTTAATTTGGTCTTCTCTCTATTCAACACAGTTACTCCCACAATGAGAGAAACAGGGCACCTTGTGTTATGCAACCAAAGACTATTCAAAAGGTTGTATTCTCTCTTATCTGTTGTTTCCTTGTTGAATGTAATCAACCTCTCTAAGCTAAATAACTGCTATTGACTCTATTTCTAAATGTGTTAGATAACAAACTTATGTGTATACAGAATATACATCTTATTGACAGAGGTATAATGAAAAGCATGCAGTAGAACAGGTAGTTACCAATAGTGTGTTGCATCACTCAGAAACAAATTCCAAAACAAAACAGCAGACATTAACATAGCATAACTCTTCTCACCTCGTGTGAATGTTCTTTTTCTAAAGACTTAGCTGAGATGGGTCATTTCTATAATAATGGGAACATTAACATTGAAACCCTAGTAGTGTGTTCTCAATATGAAAGGCCTGCAAAAAACTTTTTTTTTTAACTTCAACTATTTATTCAAAGGAATGCTGTAGTACTAAAGAAAAGTGTTTGACTTACCTATCAAGGTGTCCTAACCCAAACACTAAACTGTGTTCAGCGTAGGACACTGTGTTCTCTGTATTAACTCCTGGACAGTTCGTGGGACAGGTGTAGATAGCTGTAGTGTGGGCAGGAAACCAGAGCTGTAGACAATGGCAGCCCATTCAGGCTCCACCCTGATCATTATCAGGGCTTCTAGAGAAAGGAACACAGGTATATAGCCTGACACCAGGAAATGGAGGACTTTGAAGAAAGAAACGGCCAAGGAGACATAGTTCAACAGATAATCATTTATTTATTGCGTTCGTATTGCAGTGTTTTGTTATTTATATGCAATACTTGAGCATACCTTGTTGTTGATTGTATGTTGTTTTCGCTTAACAAATGATACCTAAAGGAAGTTTGCTTTGTGTAACTCTGCAATGGTCATATTAACATGTACTTATCACTTATCAAGTACTTGAAAGACAGTAAGGCAGACTTAGTTTTCATATATAGTATCGCTAGCTGTGTTGGTACAAAATCCTACAGCAATTCAAGTGCTGAAAGCACATGATGTAAACACTCCTTTCCATTTGGTGGTTCAATTCACAAATCAAAAACGACGGCGGCTGTTCCGCGTCACCCCCGAGCCGAGGGGAAGAACCGGTTGATGAAGATGGAGTTGAAGTTGAGCCTGGCCGCGGGGGCCACTCTGTCCTCCAGGTTGTCGATTGCAACCTGGGCGGCCCCCCCGGCGGCGCCCCCCACCGCGCCTCCTATTATCCCGTACAGGACCATGCCCCCGGGACCCTCCACGGCCCCGACCAGCGCGCCCATCATGGCCCCCACGGCCAGGCCGGTGCCCAGCCCCCTGGCCAGGGAAGTCCTGAGCCAGCCGTTGTCCATCTCCGCCTCGGCCCGGATCTCCGCCCCGACCACGTAGTCGTACACCTGCCGCTGACGCTGCAGCTCCTCCCCGCTGAAGCGCTGCTCCAGCTCCTCGCAGGCCCTCTCCATCTCCACCGCCCGCTGCCTCCTGATCCGCGTCTCCTCCTTCCTCACGCTGGACTCCGCCCGCTGGAAGGTCCTGCTGGAGAAGAAGCTGCCCCCGCCCGACGCCACCATCCACTCCACCTTCTGCAGGAACTCGACGTCCCGCCGGTCGTCCCGCCAGTTCTTGCTGAACACGTGGTAGCGCCCTCCGAACTTCTGCACCAGCTCCTTCAGGTGCCAGTCGCTGCGCAGCACCCGGTCGTCCAGGGCGCCGCCCTCCAGGGGCCCCTCATAGGCCAGCAGCACCATGCAGTGACGCAGGCAGTTCACCCCGAAGCGCTTGGTCACCAGCTTGGGCGTCTGGATGTCGTTGAGAGAGATCTGCTCCAGGTCGAAGGCCACGAGCAGGGCGTGGGGGCCGGGGACGCACAAGCACTTTGACCTCTTCAGCTCCATCTTCCTCTTGGCCTCGGTGATGTCCTTGGTGTAGATGTTCGGACCGTTGATCACGGCCACCCGCCGCCCGGCCAGCTGTCCCGTGTTCTTCATGCTGGAGGGTATGCCGGTGACCGCCTTGGAGAACTCCTCCCTCCCCAGGATGGCGTTGGTCAGTTGGAACTGAGCTGGACCGTTGCTGCCGATCACCAGGAGCCTTAGTTCCATAGCCGGCGCTACCAGAGGGAAACAGGGTCATATTTAACGTGATGCAGTCCAACTGAAATCATTTCTTTCGAGAATCCACAGTTAACTACTTTAGTTACGCAGCAAAATAGTTATTATTAAATATGGTCATCCGCACTGAATGTACCAAGAGTTAAAACATATTGAGTCCTTTTTATGTAATATCTTACCGGCTCAATAAAACAAGGGGAAACTCACCCTTCTTTCTTTTATCCTTTGGGTATATTTATAGCTGAGAGATGCTATTGTTTAGTGTGGGTTATGGCTAAATCCTTTGAAGTCCCTCACAAAGCTGTTGCATGTAGAATTTCCATGGATGTAAATAAATGACTACATATCTTTCCCGATCTCATTATCTCTCTTTGTGTGCATGTCGCACTCTCTCTCGCAATCTCTTTTTCTCTCTCTCCCCCTCTCCCCCTCTCTCCCTCTCTCTCTCTCTCTCTCTCTCCCTCTCGCTCTCTCTCTCTCTCTCTCTCTCTCTCTCTCTCGCTCTCAGTCTGGTGATTGGTCAGAGGGTGATCAGTTTTGATGGAAAATGACCTCGGGCAGAATGCTGGCAGTGAGAGACACTTTTTTTTCCTTTTTTTTATGACATCAGATAACAGTTAATTATGTCATTTATAACAACGTCAGAATACATGGGAACAGTGCTACACCAAACACTGGTGTGGCTATGACGGCAATTATATGACTATTTTATAACACATTTCACAGGCCTTCTCCAAGGTTATTTGACTTCAATCTACCAGCTAGACAATGTTTTGCCAGGGAAATCAATAGCTCATTGGGTCAGTTATGCACTATACAAAGGGTTTGCATAGTTCCCCACTCTATATTAGTTTGTCAAATAACAGCAGTGTCTTTGTAGGATTTTGCTGTCCGTAATGAACTACTGAGGTTTAATCCAAGGGGAAGGGTTAGTAAATATTGCCTTACACAGTTGATACTAATTAGTTGATTATGCACACGCAATTGTAATATACCAGATAGATAAACATTTGAACATTCTTATTTGTTTACACATGTTGTGACCTGATGTGATTATGTGACCATAATGTCAACCTAACAAATGTACTACCTTCAGCAGCATGACAGTGAATACGAACAACAGCACCACGACGTGGTCAACGTTGGGAACAACCAAAGCGGAAGTTACCATGTTTACTTCCTCCTAGTTGGTGCAGCCGTGAAACTAGAGGACTTCAGTTGTGTGCTAGTTGATCGCTTACTTCATTCGTTTTAAAACTTTTCGAGGGATGAAGCATGACTGATGCTATGCCGTAATGGCACAAGTCAACCGGAATGTGATTGTGAAATAGACGAATGATGTGGGTGTGGCTCTCGGGGGAAACCAATTAAAGTGTTTTATTTGAGTAGTTTTACGATGACTAACGTTACCATGATTAAACGCGTACTGTTCTTCAAGACAATACTAGTCCCGTTTTCCAGCGGCAGTAGGCGCTGCTCTACCAGGGTTTCAACTGGTGAGCTAAAAGCTGCAGTGACGGAGAGCGCACAGCCCTCGCCGCTTTCAGGGGAGGCGTCATTATACGTCCATGTGAGTTGCAGTCGAGAAGTCACGTCTCCCAGTTACGCATGCTTGTCTGTTGTACAATGAGTCATTTTTCTGAGCTGTGGAATCGATTCCTTTGTACTCAAAATGCATTGTCCTCAAAATATCTTCCTACCCTTTTTATGTATTTTTCCTACTGCAGTGGCCTTACTGTCTTAGAAGATGCTCCTATTGCAACTTTAACAAGTACATCCCCAAAGCTGATAACAGCTCTATTATGGCTGACTGCCTTCAGCGGGAGACGGAAACGTTACTGCGGCTGAGTCAGGTGTCTAGGTATGGGGAAAATTCCGATTTGAAACAGATTTCCCTATAATGATCAACTGTCATTTTCTTCTTGAACCCGGGATGGTTAGGCGCTCGTACCTCCTACCAATTTCAGCTAATTTTTTTACAGCATCACATCTGTGTTTTTTGGTGGTGGAACCCCGAGTCTGGCACACCCCTCCACCATTGAGAAGGTATTGCAGTCTATATCCAGACATGCTAGTCTGGCAGACAGCGCTGAAGTCACCATAGAGGTCAACCCTACCCCAGTAGGGATGTCCAGGTTAGAAGAGTTTCACCGTGCGGGGGTAAACCGTTTCTCCATCGGTGTTCAGGTGATAGCCGTCTCCTATCGTTCTTTCTTCTGTCAATTCTTCCATAGATATATCTTAAACATCACAATATACATTAAATACAAACACAGTATATTTCTGAACAATAATCTCATTCCATGACTTCTCCCTCTTTGAAACCCCCAGTCGTTGCAGGACAAGGATCTCAAACTCCTGGGCAGGGACCACAACTCCCAGCATGCATTGCGGACCCTCGCCGAGGCCCGGCGGCTGTGCCCCGGCCGTGTGTCGGTGGACGTCATGTTCGGGCGGCCCGGCCAGACCCTAATCTCCTGGGAGCGGGAGCTATCTGAGCTGCTGAGCGTGTGCGACGACCACGTGTCTTTGTACCAGCTGACGATGGAGCGGGGAACCGCGCTGTTCAAACAGGTTGTTAACGTTTGGGATTTAAAGGGGACATTCTATACCAACCGGTGTGAGTGTGATAAGCCCTTACAAGCCGTTTTGAAAATCGGCGTATTCTGACATCACAAGTGGGCGTGTCCACCTATATCTGTGCTGGATAGATGAGCAACGTTTGCTACAGTCCACTGGGTGGGCTGGTAGACTGATCTATCCAGCACACATCTAGGTGGACACGCCCACTAGTGATGTCAGAAGAAGCTGATTTCAAATGGCTTGTAAGGGCTAATCACACTCACACGTGGTGGTATAATATGTCCCCTTTAACAAACTGGTATTTCCACAACTGCCATATTTCCTTTTACAGCGTCATCATTTTCGTTTGGTCCAATATCATTGTCACAGTATCTTACATGTCTTTGTTTAAGCGACTCTGGGCCTGTCCACCACAGAATGCTGTTTAGCAACTGGTTTATACTTATGCCCCTTGTGGCGACATCGGCACAGATTTTCATTTCCTTTTGCAAAAACTCCACTGCTCAAACCAAAAAAAGAGAAGTCCAGTTTCTGTCATACTTTATCTAAAGATGTCCTTCAATGCAGGTGGAACAGGGCCAGCTGGCCCTGCCCGCGGAGGAGGTGATGGCGGCCATGTACCGCTCTGCCCGGACGCTTCTCCTCCAGCACGGCTTCCAGCAGTACGAGGTTTCGAACTTCGCCAGACGTGTGAGTCCCCACGTCCCCTGGGCGGCTCTGAGGATGGAAGCTTTGTCTTTTGCTGCTGTTGTTGGGATTTGTTCTGATTTGCTTTGTTTGATATACAGGGCAGCTGAGGCCACAGTTTCAATTCACATTACATGAGATGTATTCATTTAACAGAAGCTTTAAACTGTAGTGAGCCCCGCCGAGAAGCAGCCAAGCATTCAGTCAAACGCATGAATAGGTTTTTTTGTTATTTGAATTGTTTTTCACTCCAATTCAGTTTCATTCCCAAACCGGCTTATAACCCTCCGATTACCACCCACCTTGTTTGAATCGTATTAGGAGGTCCCCGAATGGGTTTCTGATTGGCTTTTCTTTCATCTCTGTTGTACGCCTTTTGAGTAAACAGGTCTGATTCAATCAATGAATGAGTCATTCATTATTAAAGGACAATTTACTTCCTTTAACCGTTTTTCTATCCCACCAGGAGTTCATACAATTGAATCGCAGTTTACAAAGGGTTTATTTCTCCGGCTGATTGAGGTTAGGACGCCTCGGACCCTCCCAGAACGTTCTGGGTGGACCTGACATGCACGGCGCACACCCTCTCGTAATGACACCCTCTCTCTGTTGATACAGAACGCCGTCAGCCATCACAACATGAACTACTGGAAGGGTGGGCAGTACATTGGAGTGGGCCCAGGTAGAACCAATACCTCCAATACCCATCACTCATTATTTAGCGTATAGCTACGTAGCATAAAGTGTGAAGGTTATCCGATTTATTATTCGTGTTCAATAATAAAGAGAGGACACCATGCCACAGGGGCACATGGGCGCTTTGCTCCCCTGGGGGAGGGGAGGGCCGTCAGGGAGGCCAGGGTCCAGACCTTGGAGCCAGACTTCTGGATCCAAGAGGTCCAGCACGGGGGTCACGCGACTCGCAGAAGGATCCCGCTCCCCAGCCCTCTGGGACTGTGAGTTTGTGTGTGTGTGTGTGTGTGTGTGTGTGTGTCCCCTCCCCTGATGAGACCCGAATAAGCCCGACTGCTCATCTAAGCAGTGCGTAATACAAAGCAAACACTCTTTTAAGTGTTTGCTCTATCACGTCTGGGTCTTAGTCACAATCAAGGGATGTGTGATGTCCTCTCATGAAGTATGTGTGTGTCTGTCTGCCTGTGTGTGTGTGTCTTTGTGCGTGTGTGTGTGCGTCTGTCTGTGTGTGTGTGGATGTGTCTGTGTGTGTGTGCGTCTGTCTGTCTGTCTGTCTGTGGATGTGTTTTTGTGTGTTTGTGCGTCTACCTGTGTGTGTGTGCGTCTGTGTGTGTGTGTGTGTCTGTGTGCGTGCAGGTTGGAGGAGGTGCTGGCAATGGGGCTGAGGCTGACAGAGGGCATTGCTCACCAGGTAAATTGATTAGTAGGGCCGCCCGCTCCTCAGAGCAAAGAGCTGCTAGAGCTTCGTTGCAACGCTGTTGCCATGGCGATGCCTGCTCTAAAAGCAGGTGCTCCAATGTTTGTCAGGCGTGATGTGGCACTTTTTATTTCTAAAAATACATATTTTGGCCTCTCTACTGGTGGTAAATTTCCGAGCTTTTTGTATTTGTTAGGTGAATTCTCTTCATGAACATGACTTGATAGACAACTATAATCTGCTACTACTTATGGATATAGATATAGACATATTAGTTACATAGTAGTATTCCATATATCTAATATCCTTTTCACTCTTTTGAAAACAGCATTGGCAGATCTTCTGCCCTGAGGCAGACCTCCAGAAAGTGTTTGGCACATATCCGGACGTCCAAAACTTGCTACTAAGCGGGCATTTGATTCTCGACGACCGGTAATCGATTCTTCAACATTTACAACACATCTAAATAATCCCCCAACACGACAGAGCGCAATACGTTCTGTCCACCTATCTCCGGTCTCATCTCTCTGTCTCTTTTCCATGGTAGAGGGCTACGGTGTTCCTGGGACGGACTGGCGCTACTCGACGGCATGCTGCCAACACTCTTACTGGCGCTGGGAGGCCATATGAGCCCTTGAGGACAGACGCACAGACCCTGAAGACAGACACACAGACCCGGTTGCCATGGGGACCAGGTGACCGAAGGGCCATGGGCTAGACATGCTTTTCTTTATTTGTCCAGGCTGACTGATGTATCATTCATGATGAATGTTTGTATTATATCTACTATTTATATTTTCCTAGTTCTATACCACTGGTTGATATACGGATCATTAACATCTCTGTCCGTTTGCAATAGGGCATTATTACACCTATTCTTATCTACATCGATTCACATTGGTCCATTTCGAGAAGATGTTGTACAATGTGGTAATTGTATTAGCTAATCAAAGCATTTTTGTAAATGTTCAACACTAATGTAAATTAGAATTTACCGGAACCATTATCAGCCATTATGTGAGGTGGTATGGTACAACTGATCTTGTAAAAACATTCGACAAAAGAATAAATTGGAACAATTCCTTTTCATATTCATGAGTGTTTAATTGCCACATGACGCACACCAATAACCAATAATAATTGTAATTGTAATTGTACATGACGCACACCATATGCCACCGTTTTTGTTGGTGCACTCTGATGTATTTTCCCTGTTTCTATAGTCCCAATTTGGGCTGCTAATAATAGACAATAATTTAATAATAATAATAATAGGCTACTTGAAAACAACGCATCTATATTGAATCAGACCCTCAGCGCCCTCGGTTTTCCGGGCGGCAAATGCATGGTTGGGGTGACGTCATTGTTGTATAAGTGTAGTGGACCCATGAAGGACAAACACTCGACAACACAGAGAGATAATCAGTATAAGAGTTTATTCGTAACGTGCAAATACAAAAAAAGAAACACGACGCATCGGTCCAGCCAGACGCCAAAGAGTATAACTCCTTACATAATATAATATCGTAGCATACTACTACAATGTGGGTTTAAGAAGATTCTCAATTCATTGAATCTGACACTTCTTGGGTTTGTTCTTACTGCTGCTTGATCCAAGCACCAGTTTCAGGTCACTGTTGAAACTCGGGCGGCGCGCCGACGCGCAGAGCGCGGCGCACGGCCCGTCCATCGCGACCTCGCCGCTCATCTTCCTCACCGCTCTCTGGTTAGAGAACAGCGACTGATAGGTGTTGAGGGATATTGTTTGATGCTGTGACGGAATGATCTCGCCAGGCAGCCCACCCAACGTCACAAGCGCCCTGAACACGTCATCGAGTCCGGAACCGGCTTTGGCCGACGTTTCGTAGTACGCAGCGTCCTCGCCGAGGATTTCGCTGATTTCCGACCGGCTCACGACCCTCCCCGCGGCCAGATCAACTTTATTGCCACAGATAACAATCGGTACCCTCGGGGTGTCCTTTGATTTCAACAGAGTTGTTTTGCTAGAGATGATCTCGTTGCGCAGATTCCGCGCCTCCTTCAACGAGTCTCGGTCATCCAAACTGAACGCCAGCACAAAAATGTCACCTGTCAATCAAAGAAAACACCAGTATTAAGTTAATTTGTTGTTTCTGAATGTGAAAATGTCCAATGTATGTGCTTAAAGTCAAATTTATTCAGTAAAATCTGATATTTCATTGCAAAATTGCGCGTTCTTGCTCTTACCTGTCAAAATGGATAACCTCCGTTTGGCGGGGAATTCTCTTTCCCGCGCCGCGTCCAAGACATCGATGAGATAAGGTTTCCCTCGGATGTGGTACATCTTCCTGTGGAAGTCTTCCGTCGTCGGCACATACCGCTCGTCAAACTCGTCCCCCAGAAACCGACGGACGATGTTGGTCTTTCCAACTTTTGGCGCGCCCAGGACTACGATCCGTCGACAGTTCCTCGGCTTGATCTGTCCGGGGGGTACCGTCCCGTCGCCACTGTTCTCACTGGAAAGTGGCGTTTTGGGTAGATCTTCAACAGGTTTCTTTTGGAATTGATCGGACGACGAACGCTTCTCGTCATCAGCACTGGAGGATCCGACGCAATCCCTCTTGTCTTGTCTCCATCGTGCCTTGACCGTTTTCAGCATGCCCGTGTCTGCCATGGTTGCGCCTATATCTGGGATGACAACACTGGAATTGGAATATTGCGACTGGCATTTGTTCTGCAGACTTCGTTTCGGGTTAGGTGACACACTTTCACTTTTCTTGTGCGTAATGTTCTTCCCTCCAGTCAAGCGGTATGGGTGATGCCCGGGATAAGAATTGCAAGGTTCGGAGATGCCGTCAGGCGAAAGATGCAACTTTTCATTTGCGTTCATCTCCATTTCCCAAGCATGTCCTGGGCAGGCCAGGTGTGGATGAAGAGCGGGACTGAGCAGCAAGTGTTCTGAGGGTTCAGTGCGCGCGGTGTCCTATAGTCTCACCGAGCGTCGCTGCTGCGTCACGAAGCATCAGAGCACCGCTCCTTTTACAGCATGTGAGTGAAAATACAGAACTGGTTCTTATTGGTTGTTCTGTGACAGCATACAAATCTATTATTAAACACTGAAGCATCTGAAAGGTATGTTTATATAAGACTATAGACCTACATGTGTTTTTGTTGTAAATTGTGTATTTCTATTTTTGCACTATATCTATGCCTAGCATTTAATTTATAGCTAAAATCAACAATACTCCTACACGAGGTAAGCTGTTATCTCATACATTCAAATACATTCAGTTACCCACAGTCACACACAAAGCCAAAGAACATCCGTTCAACATTAGAGTTAAAGAGTGGCTTTGGTTCATATTGTTGTAGGTGGACGACATTATATAAAAGGTGTTTATTGTCATTTCCTGTTGGCAGGACGTTGGCAACAAGTGTAGCATAATATCAAATGTTGGAATCGTTTAGCATAGGCCTACTACAGCATAGTAGAACAGTAGTTTAGTTTATAAAAGTTTTGTTTTCTAATACATCGTAACATTTTGAAGGGGCATGCGTGGACAGCAGGACGAAGCCCATCATCCGTACTCGACAAGCCTGTCAATCCAGATCCTCGTACTTCACACCGTAGTGTGAAGACAGCCGGACGGTGACCTATGATTCACATGCTATCCATACCAATCGGTCCATCTGCCCCAAAAGACCCAGCCATAAGCCGACTCCCTATCAGGCGCCATCACACCAGCGCTGGGACGATTCAAAAAGTTGGGAATCTCAGCGGTTGGTAGAAGTTGAGATGTGAAGATTTTGACGGATTTTTTTTTTGGAAAGTTGCAAACCGTGAACAAACTCAAAAAGTGCAGAACAACCGTATGCAATGAAAATCAATGTAATTAAACATTGCTATTTATTAGAACAGGCTATGTGTGTCTTTCTTCATTGAGACTCAACAGGTTCAAATGGTGGGTACGAAATAAGAATATGTTGATCGTAACGAAGGAGGCGGCTGTTCCATTGTGCAGCTGAACTCCATTATAATTTTATTTTCAAGGACACCTGTGAAAAGAATGAAACGCTGCATTCCAATTTCATCCCCTGAATCACGAGCTGCGTGTCCTCATATGAGGTAGAAACATATTGCCATGGAGACCGCGTCATTCATTGTGTCGCCTACTACTTTGGAATGCATCATGATGGTGAAGCCTCCTGATGTTATATAAATAGGGGTCTGTATGTATTGGAATGCATCACAATGGAACACTATGTTGGTTTTACCATTACCCATAATTCCATGTAATTGTTGGTAATAATGGCAACAATTGAAAGTAGTGTACAATTCCATGTAGCCTAATTGTTAATAATAATCGTAGGTTAGGCTAATGTATAATTCTATGGAATTGTTAGTAATAATGATAATAACTGTTAATAATATATACCAACAATCAATTTCATTGTAAGTAATAATGGTAACAAATGTTATTAATGTTTTATTTCATGGCACTGTTGGTAACAATGATAAAAATGTAAAGGCAAGTAAATGGCTTACTCATGATTCCATGGAATTGTTAATGGTAACAATTGTTAGTCATCTATAGGCTACTAACAATTTATGTGCTTATAATACTGCAACAAATAATATATGTGCTCAAGCATTAATTTGAGCATCAAGTGTATTTGAAGGCGTCTGCTGACTGCCCAAACATAAACACACCACTGCAGTATGTTGGCGGAAGTCGACCCACACCGCTTCGACACGTCCGCAACCAACAAGGCAATCCGACAACAACAGCCAACAACCACCGACGGGTCTGACACACCGGCCCCATGTGGGTGTTCGTTGGCATTATTGGTGTTTGTTTGGGCAGTGTGCATGCACGGCACCTTAAATGGTGGTTATTAGTGAGAGAAGAACAGCTAGTAGCAATTAAAATTACTCAATCACTTCCGATCATAACCAGCAGAGGTCAGCAAAGAAATAGCCTACAGATTACCAACGGTTAGGTGGGATAAGGTGCAGTATCCAATGCAAACTTTCTTATTCATTCTTATTGCTCTCTCTTATTTCACACACACACACACACACACACACACACACACACACACACACACACACACACACACACACACACACACACACACACACACACACACACACACACAGACTGATGTTTATGATCTGTCTCCCCCACAAAGCCTTTGGGGTGAGAGAGAGAGAGAGAGAGAGAGAGAGAGAGAGAGAGAGAGAGAGAGAGACAGAGAGAGACTATGAATATGATAAGAGTGCCATCAAAAATCAATAAAACTAATACAACCATATGTAATCTCTTGTTTACAGTCATTGTCAAATTATAAACACGGTTTGGCCATGCTTGCATTGAACGGGATAGCGTTTTTCTCTTTTCATGACTTCATTGTTTACTGCAAGCCTTTGTCAGTTCAAGGTGGAGCTGGTATTTCCTGAATATCCTGCTCACTCAGTCATGAGCAGTTGAATCAAGCCATGTGACTATACATTTCCTATGTGTAATCTTACATAGTCCATTAACTTTATGGCAACCAATACCCTAATCTTTAGTCGTTTTTGACAAGCAATGATTTGTATGTTTTATTTGATTTGGTGCAACAACAATAAAATAGGCGTGCCCCTTATATCGTTTAGGGTTTCAATGAATCACAGTGAGAAGATCATTCTCTGGGTACAGACACATTTATTGTGGGCTTGTATTATTGATAGCAATGTGACATTATCTGATTGTTTCCATTAGTGGGGATGAATAAGTAAAGAGAAGAGGCGGAGAAAAAGCCTTTTTGATGCTTTGTGAGACCCCTATTGGGGATTGCTCTCATAATCATTCAATAAGTTTCCCAATGTGTTTGTGTAGGCCTACTTGCCATACTGACATACGCCTTTGAAAAAAGATAACAAGAAAAAAAAAAAGTTACAATACATTCAAAACGGTGGGCCTATAGGAAGTAGCCTCACCAATAACACGTGTCTACGTAACTTCACAACGGCCTATCTCATCTTCACCAGTTCAACTAATTCCCTTCAACACACCTGCTTTAAAATCTATAACGAAAGGGTTAAGTCTGACTCTGCATCGAGCACCCGGCCATCCCTCGTCTACCTCCCTCTCTACCCCCCGCCTCCCCCCGTCCCATTTCCACTGTGTGGATTGGGGGGCGGTGAGGGTGAGGAGGAAGGGGGGAAGGGGGAGGGGGGGAGGGGGGGAAGGGCAGTGCCTCTCTCTGCAACTCCGGCGCCAGTGTTATTTTTTATGGGATCAGACTTCAAAGTTTGATACCTTGCACTCGCTAAGAAAGAATACGATACCGCGCGTTCATATAGTAAAGTTTGTTATACTTGGGTACTCGTTCGGCGTTTTTCCTACACGATCTGACTACACAATTTATAGTCATTTTTGACCGAAAGCCGCGAAGGATGTGGAAAGGAGGCGTTTCTTCCACCGACAGTGTTCCCTAGTTGGGAAAGCGTCGAGACGCAATGCTAAAGGTAAGGCAAATCGGAAATACTTTTTTGGTGATTTTGCATCCAATTCGGTTGTTCGGCCATACTTACGTTTGAACTTGTCCTTAGGACAATAACAAATAAAAACAGCTGAGTCACGGATATACGCTTTTGTACCGCTCATGGCTCGCTCACCTCTGCGATCATCATCTGACGCAATGGGTAGGCTACGAGGGCTGGGACAGGGGCTACATCCATGGGACAGGGGCTACTTGGGACAGGGGCTACATCCACGGGACAGGGTCATACGTGTTCATCAATGGTGGTGTATTATTGAGGCGGTAGATTACAACATCCAGTTGATTTAAACATTCCCAGGGTAACCTGCATACCCAAAAAGAGAACCGTTTAACTATTGTTGCTGTAGTCAACCTACAGTGATCACTTTGACAATAAATGCCGAATAAAACACCATGGATTGAAATAAAGGTCATGATCACATTGTTGTCATTGTTGTTGGCTTATTTGTATTTGTTGGAGGCTAGAGGCCTCGTCAGGGCGTCATGCACCGTCTACTGTTTCTTAAAGAATGTAGGCTAGTGTGCTTTTAGGCAAAGTGAGGAAGCAGTAGACGTCGCAAAAGCATAGGCTACAGCTTTATCCGCACACTTAATAATTGATAGCCTTAAGTGTGGGCGCTACAATAATGGACGCAGCCATTGGCTTGGAGTCTCTCCTGGGGCACACTGTTATGTTACATGTTTATTTTGTTTTTTTTATTAGGCAAAGGACAATTCTTTCTTTATTTCCCGAGCTCACATCTGCTGAGTTGATATTAGAAGTCAGATAGTCTGTCCATCAGGGGAATTCCAGTGATCGTTTTTATTTGCAAAAGCACCCGAGACTAATGTAGAGTTCTCACTTCCGAACTGGCTTTGAATGGGTTGACATTTGATAAGGAGAGCTGGTCAGCTTAGCAGCCTATTTTATCAGCAACTTCTGCTTCAGCCTACACAGTAACTGTAGATAATATTACAGCACAGAATGCGAGCTGATATCATAAGAGATAGCAGATACCTTTGCTGGCTGTAATGCAGCATAGTGTGTGAAGCATGCAGAATATGTCAGATATGTAAAATAGAAACATAAACTATTCCTGTTTGTGACCAAATTTCTATTTCCCCAATAGAAAATACCTCAACACCATCTAACCTCAACCTAGGGCTGCTCCATTATGGAAAAAATCATAATCACGATTATAGACAAATTTGAAGGCCCCTCCCTACAAACTTCAGATCCCATGCTGTCCTTTCCAAGGTCTGGCACTAAACTACATATGATAAGAAAGAAGATAACAGGTTTTCTGTCAGGGATTCTACGTCCTGGAACAAGTCACTCATACCACAAGTCATATCTTGCAGAGTTATTTCAGGAATATTTTATATGTTGTAGTGAGAGCTGTCAGTTATTCACATGTGATATGTTTGGATTGAAGGAATTCAATTTTAATAATCCATGAACCGCGTTGGTATTTAGTTGTAACAGTATATAACGCATGGGTGCGTTTGAGGTAAACCGGGCTCTCACTTTGGACTTTTGTGAATTCCTGCAAATGGTTTTTTGTCTTCCTGCTGCCGTTATGACGTAACCAGGTCAAAATGGGAGTGGGTGGCTCCCTTTTGTGACAACACTTAAAGACAAAACAACACAGTTTCCCTCTTGTATGCCTGCCTTCAATTCAGAAACACCTAGATTCTGAATTACACATTTTGCATTTCAGTAAGAAAGAAAAGTATGTTGAAATAACTAACCCTGTGTAACAGACACATGTTGTAGTGCGACTGTCAAACCTTTTAGAATAAAAATGGAGTCAATGAATGAATATGTGATCGGCTTAACCTAATTGGAGATCCAGAATGTGCAGAATGTTCTACTAATGGGTCAGGAAGAAGTGAGACTGTAGCACCATTTAGTGAAGTCAGTGAGCGGTGAAAACTCAGTACTATTTGTTGATCAGAGTTCAGTTTGCTCACAGACCGTGATAAGCTGAAGTCTAAGTTGTGAATTCCTTTCCTGTTTCCAACAGGACCCTGCCCGTGAACTACACTAAAGCGACTCCAGAGGAGGGCAACTACATTACGTTCCTCTTGCGGACTGGAGGGCTGATCATTGAAAATATACTTGCATTCCCCTTCTCCCTTGAGCGACCAGGCACTTTGTCCTTCTGTATCCCGGTGCCTCAGCCTGCTTCTTTTTTTTAAAGTTATAACAGTCCCGACGCCACCGACACGCCACCATGCAGACCTCCTCGCTCCGCCGGCAGGTGAAGAACATGGTCAACAATTACTCGGAGGCCGAGATCAAGGTACGAGAGGCCACCTCCAACGACCCCTGGGGGCCGCCCAGCTCACTCATGTCCGAGATTGCAGACCTCACCTTCAACGTGGTCGCCTTCACCGAGGTCATGGGCATGATATGGAAGCGGCTCAACGACCACGGGAAGAACTGGCGCCACGTCTACAAAGCCCTCACGCTGCTGGACTACCTGATCAAGACGGGCTCGGAGCGCGTGGCCCAGCAGTGCCGCGAGAACATCTTCACCGTCCAGACCCTCCGGGACTTCCAGTTCACGGACAGGGACGGCCGCGACCAAGGCGTCAACGTGCGGGAGAAGGCCAAGCAGCTGGTGACCCTCATCAGGGACGAGGAGAAGCTCAAGCAGGAGAGGAGCCAGGCCCTCAAGACCAAGGAGAGGATGGCCAAGGGCGCCGCCGCCCTGGGTTCCTCCTCCATGCCGCCGCCGTACCCCGGCCGACGCACCAGCCATCCCGGCATGGGAGCGGGGCATGCAGAGGAGTTCAGCCGGTCTAGAGGTTCCCCGTCCTCCTTCCACTGTGAGTCAAAGCGTTTCAGTGTGCTATATGTCAGGTTTTTTTACGTAGACGTGATCTTGGACAGTCAACATTCATGCAGTTGCTTCCTTAGCTAGCTTGCTTAAGGCCGTAATACCTCTGTCAGGTTAAGGAACCACTTACCCTTGCTCCATCTTAATTGTTTAAATTAAGTAAGTAAGTGTCATTGTGATTTGTTGGGATATACTCCTTGGTCAATCTTTTGCTGAGGAGCTGACTAGTCATCGCCATCCTTGTGCACCACAATATTGCCGGTTGAATATTGGGTAAACCTATTATAAATGGGCTATTATAAATAGGGCTCATTATAAATGGGTTTACCTTTAACTCATAAACCCATTTATAATATTTACTTGGTTACTTGTTAGCATTAAAATGAAAGAATAACCATATAAAGGGAGTTGCTACTGTCATTTAAGCAGAAAAATCACAGCTTCCATTCTTATTATTGAGATTCATTATTAGAACAGTGTTTGTAGTTTCTTTATTCAAAGAGTTTGTTCAATTTCATTCATATGCCCTCGTAATAGGCAGCCATCAGCATTCTCTCCATTCCCCTGGTCATAGCCATGTCAGCTAAACTGGAAAAACAATGGAGGGGAGGCCCTGTTACATTTTCTACAAAGCATGTGTAACCAGGCCTAGTGACCATGTGTAGTGGCTCGCAAAAAGTTATTAGGCAAATGCTAGGGTGTGCTGCATTACAATACAAACATACTGTATTCTGTGTTTTGGTGTGGCTAGTGATATCCGCGCAGGGGAAGCTTTTTGGGGATTTACCATGTTTACTAGTAAACAGAAAATAGCAGAAATGCAGTTTTAGAACTGGGTCACTATGGTTGAACGGGGCCAAATTGTAAGACTTCTGACTGTCAACTACATTCCTAATGTTCACATCTTTGTTTATATCAAACCAACACCACCAGTTCAATACTTTCAAAAGATAGCTTATTAAGGCGGCTTTCTCCAAATTGCCTACCCAAATTGACACTAAACCTAATATAATAATAATCGAATAATCCCCTTCTAATAATCTATTTCCTGTGTTGATCCTAGAGCATTACTACTCCTATCCTGACATCCTGATATGATACAAAATGCTGACTAAAACATAATTAATCTAATGGAAGTTAAAAGGGCAAGGTAACATACATTAATGTATATGCTCAAAGGCACATTTAGGCAAATACTACTCATGATTGAAAGCTCTCATTATCTTGATTGGCAGGCTTCCAAACAGGTCCACATAGCAGAAATGGCTTAACTTTAATAGGAGTGACAGAAATATACTGTTGCTGCAGTTAGGTTGGCTCTAACAGGCGCTAGTGTGTGTTCTGCGTGTGTGTATACATGTATGCGGGCTAATATTTACATAACACGTTTTGTCCAGCGCCGCACAATACCACTTAGCGTTACTGGTGGCGATGGCAGGGCTTTAAAGAGCTACCCGTGATGACATCATAAGATAATTCAGCCCATCTGTCAGGTGGTGGACATTAGAAGGATGGTGGGATAGGGGTTGTAGATGAATAGTCGAATGGCTGATGTTTGATTAGCTAGTCAGATGGGTTACGAGTCGGATGGGGTAGAGGTTGGGGCGGATGCTAGGATGGTGTTAAGGTATGAAGGATGATCGATGGGTGGAGGTTGCAATGGATGGTCCGGTGCATAAGAGGATGGCTGGGTGCTGAGGTTGGGACAGATTAGGGACAGCTGGATACATATCTGTACATTATTTTAGATTTGAACATGTTCTTTTTGACCATTTTGTGTATTTTTTTAAGGCGAAATTTCAAAGTTCTCAGTTACAAAGTGTTTTTTGGGAGAGACATGCTGAATAAATAAATCATGTTTTCAAACTCAAAAATAATCGTTTGAATAATCGTGATTTTCCATATTGATCAAAATAATCGTGATTATGATTTTTTTCCATAATGGAGCAGCCCTAGGTTGAGGTTAGATGGTGTTGAGGTTGGCTGGAATAGAGTTTGGGTGGCGTTTGGGTGGTGTTGACGCTGGGATGGATAGATGGATGTTGGCTGGTGTGTTGAGGTCGGGACAGGCTGTTGGGTGGTGTTGAGGTTGGGATGGATGGATGGATGTTGGCTGGTGTGTTGAGGTCGGGACAGACTGTTGGGTGGTGTTGAAGATGGATGGATGGTTGTTGGCTGGTGTTTTGAGGTCGGAACAGAGGGTAGGGGGGTGTTTAGGTTGGGATGGATTGATGTTGGCTGGTGTGTTGAGGTTGGGATGGGATGGCGGTTGGGTGGTGTTGAGGATGGATGGATGGTTGTTGGCTGGTGTGTTGAGGTCGGGACAGAGGGTAGCGGGGTGTTTAGGTTGGACAGAGAGTCGGTCGGTCGGGTGCTAACAGAACAGAGAAGGTGGAGGTCAGGATTGAGCATTCCAGCTAGAGTGGGCTTCGGAGGAAATTCAGCAGAAGTAATTGGGTTCAGGATCCAACCGGGCCAACGTGTGCCTTGCCGTCTCCTTTTAGCCCGACTGGCCCAGATCCAGGCCCTGCCATCTAGACTGGCAACCGCCCTCACGACCCACTTCCCCTCAGAAAAACCTGCATTTTTTTACTTTTGTGTCCTTGAGCCCCCCTCCGCAAGAGTTGGGGTAATAACACGGGGTCCCCAGTGACCAACCTCGCCCCCCACCCGTGCCCCTCTCACATCCCCTTTACCTCTCCCCTCCTGTTTTACCACACCGACTGTGCGAACAGACACAGCATTGTTCCCAGTGTAGGCTGAGTCAGGGAGGCCGTGGCAAGCGATGCCAGCGGAGGCTCTGAAACAACAGGCAATGGAGCGGGGAATTAACATGCACGCCCAGCGTCGGCTCTTGTCTATTCCCATCTGAACCCTCTCACACAACACCCGTCCAAAAACCACAACAACAAGGGTTGTTGTTGGGGTCGTCGTTTTCTAACGTGTTATGTGTCAATACATTCCCGAATGATTCTGGACGGAGACGTCCTCGTGTTTTGAACCAGCCCTTCCTCTGTCCCCCCCCCCCCCCCCACAGCCTCCTCTTCCTCGCCCCGCCTGACCACAGACATGGAGCAGGCTCGGCCACAGACCAGCGGGGAGGAGGAGCTGCAGCTGCAGCTGGCACTGGCCATGAGCCGCGAGGAAAGCGAGAAGGTAACCTCTCGCTGTGACAGAAAGACACGCACGCTCCAGCACTCTGACACTCACGCGCACACAAACACCCGCACATTCACAGACACCCGCACACACACACACACACACACACACACGCTCACACTCACTCTCACTCTCTCACTCTCTCACACTCACACTCACACTCACACATACACATACACAAACACACACACATAAGCCCCTTTAACACAGCCGGTTCAAGGTGGGAATGGTGAGCCTTTATTCCGCCTCGCCTTCCGTATGAAACATACAATCACGGAATCGGGGGGGGGGCATTGACAGAGCCGCAACAAGGTCTGTGTAGAAAGGGGTGAACCGTCGCAACGGGACGGGGGGGGGGGTGTTAATGTCTGATTATGGTTCCCCGTCGACGCAACGCAAGGCGGTTTACGGGCCCATTATGTCCTTGCAGACCCTCCTTGCGTCCATCGCGAGGGCCTGACGTGGCGCCTCCCAAACATTTTTATCATGTGTCGAGGCGACACAGCAGCCAGGGCTGTGATTGGTCCGCTCACTAAAACCGACGCAGAACCAAAACAGGGTCACGACTGCGTCAAAGCGTCTGCGGGGTCATTGCGTTGCGTCAACGTGGAACCATAACTAAGCCTTTACGTGTGAGACCCACCACCGGGGGGTTTATACATCTCTGAAGAACAAACCGGCTTGTTAGCAGATAACCTTACAGCAAGCAGATAGCGTGCTGTAGGATATCACACCCGGGGGCGGCATTACGCCCGACGATTGGATCTGCCTTAAATAATGCAAAGCCAGCAAAATGACTGATCCTCTTTGCAGTCATATTGCAGGAACTCTGTGTAAAAGGGGCCCTGGACACTCTCATACAGACACTCTGGCATAGACAATCACACACACATACATTTACATACAGAGACACACATGCCGCATTACAGTTACCATGACACGACCCGCAGGCATATGCTATGAGGAATCTCTGACCTGCATGTATTCATACTCCCCTCCACTTGCACACACCTATTTGCAACCCACAAGCAGGCACTTGTCACACACACACACACACACACACACACACACACACACACACACACACACACACACACACACACACACACACACACACACACACACACACACACACACACCCAGCCCTTTGATCCTTCAGTACATATGCCTGGAAGAAAACACAGACTCCTGACTCAGCACTGCATACTGCGTAAGAATGCCGTAAACACAGCCACCTCCCACCAGATGCTCCCACACTATCCTCTGTACATCGTGATCATAATCACAGGTGATAATCCTGTCCTCTACGAAGCCTGCGTTTCCCAGAACCTTTTTTAAAAACAAAAAGGGTGAGATTCTTTCTATCGAACGTGCTCGATGCTTGAGAGAGCTGAGTCGTCAGCGATTGGGCGACGCCGCGAAGTGCACTGGCTGGTGGACGTGCAGGAGACCAGACAGGATGTGGCGCATTGATCCACTCCCCTGCCGGGACCGAGTCCCCACCGTACCCTCGATGCCCTGCCCTTCATGGGAAGGGCAGGGCTGTTGCGTCCTCCCTGCTGAACCTTCTCGCCCTGCTCTCTGCATATGAACCATTATGCAATCGATACAGCCATTAAATGGCTCTGTAATCAACGCAAGGCAGCTCGGACTAGCCTGAAACTGATACACTGATAACATTTCAACCCCGATGAAAGCTTTTTAACCCCTCCTCCTCCTCCTCTTCCTAAAATAGTTGTTGCAGGCGTAGGCGTATTCCCCATTAAAAAGAAACCTCTGCTCCTCCCTCCGCCCAAACTTTTCCTCCCCAGCCCCCCCCTCCAGTGGATATCGATGAGCAGACGCAGCTACAGATCGCTATGAGCCTCAGCAAGGAGGAGGCCAAGAAGGTACTGATGCTCCGGCCAAAGGAGCACCCCCCCACCCCCATTCATCCACCCCTCTCTCACTCGCCCTGCTTCCATCACTCTGCCCTGCCGTTCCCTCCTGGCCTCCCAACCATACTACTAAAACTCTGGAGGTTTCCGTCGCCGCTTCCCTCACAGAAACCCGGGCATGTGCTACTAACGTCGCTCTTCCCCAGGTGTCACCGTCTCTGGCCTGCCTTCATCGTTCTACAGCATCGTTTCATTTAACCCGGGGCCTATTTGATACCAATTGGATGAGAGCCCGTTCACCTGCTACCACTAACCAATAATGCACCCATTCTTCAGTTGTTGTTGTTGTTATTGTTGTTGTTGTTGCTGAGGTACTCTGAAATTCCAGCCTCAGAAACTCTTCCGGGCCCTTGTGTGTGGTTGTGGTGCTCTAAAGCCCCACACCTCTGACCCCTCTCCACTTGATTGTTTGGGTGAAAACACCTGTAGAACTGCCCGCATGCAATGCTACACAATGCCTGTATGCAAACTTGAAAGCGCTTATTGTATTTCTCTTAGTCAATTGACTTGACTGATGGCAATCCTCTTCCGCGCCGATCAATACCCTCCACACAGCCGGCCCCCCGGCCCCCTGCTGGGGACATGGACGATGACACACAGCTCCAGATCGCCCTGAACCTGAGCAAGGAGGTGCACCAGCAGGTAAACCCTAAGACTCCTCTTATGGGCTCCGCCCTCTTTCTCCTTTTCCCCGTTCTCCTTGTGAACCCCTCTGATGGACCAGCGTATCAGATAGGAGACTCTGAGTGAACCCGCGGGACGTCCAGAGCACTTCAAATGCAAAAGTAACGATGGCTTCTTACCACGCATACATGTATGTGTATGTGAATGGACTTTGTTGCCTCATTTTTTGTGTTGTGGTTTTAATGCTGATTCATCAAATGAGTTATCGCAACGAAACCAATGAAATCATGGTCATTAAAGGGATCAACAAGCCACGTTTTCTGGTTACATAGCAATATTACAGAGTATTTAAAAGGATAACAAAAGTGAGAATGTGGGAAGCCATGATTGTGGAACTACAATGTGTAATGAAAACAGTAAAAATACAGCAAACAGAAGTAGTCAGCTTTAATGAAACTCAGACCCGCTAATTATGTCAGGTCATTTCAGCAGTTAATTGTGTGTAAAATGTATAACGGCAGAATAGTAAACATAAATACAAAGCCTCGGTGATTGGTTTGTTCTTTCCACCCTTCGGCCGGGGAGAACCCCGCACACAGCTTTTTGCGACGCATGCAGTACTATATTGTGTTATTTTGTTATTTTAAATCGGTGACTGAGCTTCCACTGAATCATAAATATGGATAGGACAATATGTGACTTAGCCTGAAGCCCCCCATCATACTTACCACCATCCATGTGTCTGATTTCCCATTAGGAGAAGCGCAGTCGCCAGGGAGACGAGTCATTGCTCCAGAAAGCTCTCGAGGAGAGCAAGCGGGAAATGGAATCCAAAGGCGGGGTATGAGGCGCTGACTCTACCCTCTCTCACCAGTATCAATCAAAGCTATTTTGTGTTTATTTGCTTTTTCCCTGAGTCATTAGAGACTTATTAGGTGATCCGCGGCGCATTTCAAATCCGTACTATAGCCGTACTCATAAAAGCCCATCATAAAAGCATCATGAGTCTAAACAAACGTTTTTGTGTTCTTGTGTCTAGACTGCCTTCATGGATCTTGTGGATGTTTTCGCCGTACCGCCAGATGTGTCCCATAGCACCAATCCCTGGGGGGACGTTCAGCCCCAGGGGGCCGCCCGCCTGACCGGCAGAGACCCCTGGGACTCACTGGGTGAGCCGCGCGTTAGCGGAGCCGTGTCCGACCCCTATTGACTTTACCCTAGCAACACAATGCTCTCCCCCCACCTAGATATTCCCATTGATATTGATACTCCCACTAGGCCTTCTTGTTTTAGCTGCTCTGCCCCCACAAATTAAACAAGCACACATGCAATGGAAAAGTACTCTGAACGGCCTCACATTGTAACCAAAGGAACATTGGTGTGCGGATATGAACACAATGGAAGAGTAGATGTGATCCAGTGTAAATAAACCCCATTTTTTTTTTGTGTTTCCAGAAGACAGCGCAAGAGTAGAGGCACCCTGGCTGGCACCCCCTGCCTCCAGCAGCCCCGCCCCGCCCTGGGAACGAAGCCAGTCCCCTGCCGACCACTGGGATGGCCCAAGGAACGCCTCCAACCTAAATACCCCGGGCCAAGCGTGGACCTCCCCAGCTCACACAGGTCCGAAGTGTTGCCATGTGACCCGTTTTTAAGACACAGCACTCTTACAATTTCCTGCCAGGATTAATCACGTAATCTTGAATCTGAATCCTGTTTCTCAATAAAAGAAGAATTTGGCTGTGCCTAGATAATAAACCGCGCTTATTACAATTTGGGAAGTAGATTGGCATTTTGGTTGATTTGTGGCTGCCTCTGCCTTCCTTTTCTATGCCAGCAGAGAGAACAGCACATCCTGCTATAGCCAAGGCCCCTTCTCCCCGAGCCTGGAGCCCTTCAGGTAGGGAAGACTTGGCTCCGCCGTGGTTTCACATTTCAGGAAGGGAAAGATACTTAATGAAGTTTCCCTCAACTCTGTCTCTGTGTCCCTCAGTAGATGGCGATCTGTTCGATGAGGCCATGGACGGAGGCCAGATGAACATGAACGGACGAGGGGGGGGCAGTCCCGAGCTGTTTGACCTGTCCCGCCTGGAGGAGAGCCTAGCGGCTCCGAGTCCTAGAAACTGTCGAACCCCCGAGGCTTTCTTGGGTCCCACTGCAGCCTCCTTGGTCAATCTGGACACCCTCATCCCTGCCAACCCCCCGGCCAAAGCCATGAACCCCTTTCTATCCAGTAGGTGGTTCCATAATAGCCAAGCGTTGATCCCTAACCCTGAGAGTGCCTCGTAATCTTGATCCAATGAAAACGTTGTTGCCTGTTTTTGTTTCTTTTACCTAGGTGTGAGTTCCCCTTCACCCAACAATCCCTTCCAAGCGGAACAGCCCAAACTAACTCTGAACCAAATGGGTTCGAGTTCCAACTCTCCCGTGCCCTTCGCCAGCTCACTCCCCTACAGCGCCTCTTTGCCCCTGCCTGCAAGCCACCAGGCGGCCAGCCTCCCCACCTCTCTAACCCATCCCAGCCAGGCTGGGGCCCTGGATATTGCAGGGGCCCTCCCCCAGCCCCTGCTGCCCCTCTTATCCGCCAGCGTTCTGGGGTCACAGTCAGAGCAGCACAGTCAAAACCCTTTTCTATGAGGACCAACCGACCGTCACCACAAGTCATAAAAGAAGGATAACGTTTTTGATCTCGGAAAAAACACCAACTCTGAATGCCCAAAGGCTGTGCTGGGTTTCCCAGCTCTCAAAAAGGAAAATAGTTACCCTTGTGAACCCTTTTGTTTCCTCTTTGCCAATATCTTCAGTATAATAACGTAACTCTTAAGTCCCTTGCCTTTTAGTATAATCTAATTGGTTAAGGTTGTTTCTTCTCTTGATAAACCAAGGGGAGGTTACTCTTGACTGACAGAAAAATCAGTGTTTTAACAAAATCACATTAGAACATGAATACTAATACTAATGTACATTATGTATATTACGTAGAAACCTACACTGAATCACAACTTTATGAAATGTTGGTGGAACTTGGCAATTGACATACAAGCTCAGTTCACTGTATTGTATGATGGTTGTAGTACTATCCAGCACTGATCATCTGCCAGATATGCCTGCTTTAATCTCATTGTGCATAATTTGAATTGAAAACAAAGGAGAGCTGCTTTAACGTTTCTTGAGCCTTGGTCAGGGAAGATATTAGAAGATGGGTGAATGTTACAGCACCTGCCATCGCAAACAGCTAGTAACACACAGTTTGTCATTTATGTACTTCAATTTCAACATTAACTTCGATGGAGCTGGTGTTGGTAAAGATGCTTTTGGTAAGTCATAATACGAGAGTGAGTTACCATGGATTTACACAATGGGATGGAATTTGGCAAAGGACCATTTTAATGTCATGACTCACTGTTCATTCCTTGACAACAATTGATATCAAATATAAGGGTATGATTACAACACCTTGTAATTAGTCGTTGTTTTATTTGGATGCTTCATATTTGTTCATCATGTTTCCTTCATTTTGCACTCAGCGCCATGTTTTGGTTGTGCCAAGCACATTACACCCCCTGGTGGAGACAGCTTCAGTGACTTTATCAGTCCCCTTCAACACATTTTATTGAAACGTTGATTTCACAAGTCATCAGTTTTGCTAAACTGTAGGTTAGATATAGGAATCAGCTAGGTACTTTATAGATAATAGAATATTAATTATTATTTTACACTAGTACACTCCTTTTTTTTTTCCTAATAGTTGAATTATTGTTTTTGGTACGCATTAGGCTACGGGGTAGCATTCATATAAAAAAAACCAACAAAAATGACATAATTCTATACGAAAAATGAATGTAATAAACTAGTAACAATCATACAGAAAGGAGCTTATCGTATTCAACTGCGTAACCTTAACTCGATTCTTAACTCCACCTCCCTTTACTACCAATATTAATAAATTCCATGTAGGCAAATGTATTATATTGTTCAAATGTGTTATATATCTTAGGCAGTAAATCTCAAAATACAGCTCAGCATCGATAGCTCAGTTATTTATAACAAAAAACAATGTAAAGTATTATACACATTAAACAACAGTTATGATTTAAAGACTACTTAAGTTATCTTTGAACAGATTAAGAGCTGTTTAACAATATAAAAAAATAAAAAATCGAATCATTTGTTTCTGATACACAAAAAAATGGTATGTATGAATGAATGCTTAATACAGAAAAGGGTATCATCATATTGTTCAGTTTCTATTTCACAATTAATCATTTCTGCACAGCCTCCCATTTAAACAAAAGCAATATGTGAGGAATAATCTCATTTTTATCTGTCATTTCTTGTGTGTCAATGTGCGAAATTATTCTTTGTGGTGGTGTTGATCAATTCCTCTGGAAGAACGAGCACCAGTTACATCACTTCCTGTCTCCATAACAGCTGTTTGTCAATTATGATGGATTTAAATAATGCCTAATGAGGTCATTTTGATGTGTTTGAGTCCAGCCAGCTGAGCACCTCTTTCAGTCCTTGGCCAGAGCGGGCGCTGACTTCCAGTGTCGTTACGGGCTGAGGGGCAGATGCAATGATGTCATCCATTCTGAACAGTGACTTCATTTCTACTAGACTCATAGCACAAGGCAAGTCCCTGGCCGGGAGGCGGGGGGGGGGGGGGGGGGGGGGGGGGGGGGGGGGGAGGAGGGGAGGGGGGGGGATAAAAGGGACACCATCAATTTTAACATCCATCAGGATACAAAGGCATATATTTGAATATTGACATCAGTTCTAAACTTTTTGTTATTTTTATTATAGTGATGATGGTCAATCTGCTACATAGTAGTGTTTATGCACATGGTGGCATGGTTACCTTTTGTTGAAAATAACCAGTACAGAGGCAGCGTGTAGAGGCTCCGCCGAAAGAACCGACAACAGCTGGATACAGGACGCTGATATCTGGAATATGTTGGCGGAGTCCACCATGAACTACAGGACAAGGCACAACAATTCCTGTCAATTAATCTTCTTACTTTTTTTTTCTTTTTTTTTTACCTCAGATAGGTAACTGTCAATTTGGGAATAATTGTCCCAAAAAAAAAAAAGCAAAGTAGAAGGAAACATAACTATAACACTGGAGCAGTCAGTGAAGTAACTGGGCCAGATGGGGCCCATGCAGCCTCCCAGCTCTCTCACTGTAACCTTTTTTCTCTTCAGCGTCAAATCGGTGAGATTGGTGCCGACCTGTGGCGAGATGCAGGATGACAGAAACAACAGGACGACAAATGTCGTGACTCCCCATGTGTCAAGTAAAAGACGTCAAGAAAAACATCACAGCTGAATTACTCACAGTCGGCAGAGTAACGGGTGGTTCTCCTACTTCACTCGATCCATCGCGTAAAGTGAGCTGTAGATGTAACGGGTTAAAGATAACAACAAGACCTGACCTAACGTTGGGCTCGACGGGTCGGAAATGTACACAAACGAGTCACGCACAGTATGTAGTTCGCTTGTTATACCGTAAGACCGACCAATTAAAGGATATTTTGGAGGCGTTTCACCAGCAGCGTTTTTCCAACACCAGTCGCTCCAAGAAGCAGACACATTTCCACATTCCCCCCCAATAATAGCTTTAATTTGCAATGAGATTCAGAATAACAGTCATGCTAATGCGATAGCATACATCCATGGCGCACACGACAAACAGCCTCGTCTGTTGCCGTGGTGATATCTATATCCACGTGATTTTACGCTCAGGCTGTGATAGGGTAAGATTTACGTCAATCACTCAAATGCTACTTCTAATTGGTTACTTCTGTTGACCAAACGTAAACCGGAATAAAAATAACTGTGACGAATGTAGGCCCATCATATTTACAGAGGATAAGTTGAAATATCCTCATAGATAGATTCGAGAGGAACTTTGTAGGTTTTCATCAGTGATAGGACAGAAACGCGGAATATCTATCCAGCCGATCAGTATTTATATTCGACTTGCCATGGAGGCCAAGTTGAAGAAGGAGCTTGGAACCTCAATGCTGAAGTATACTGGACACTCTGGAGGAGGCTGTATCAGCGAAGGCCAGAGTTATGATACTGATATTGGCAGAGTTTTTGTGAAGATAAATCACAAGAGTCAGGTTCTTAATTTTGTATTTGTATGCAATCACATGCACAAATGCTATCACAATAGAGGTGACAGTCTAATGCTATTGTACTTCAGCTAACTAATTAACTTATGCTTACTGTCATTTTTTTTAACAAGGCGAAACGGATGTTTGATGGGGAAATGGCAAGTTTGGATGCTATTTTACAAACAGAAACCATCAAAGTCCCGAAGCCTGTGAAAGTCATTGAGCTGGACACAGGGGGATCTGTGTTTGTCATGGAACACCTGGACATGAAAGGTTTGACGAAGTGAGAGCCATGTTGTGAACGTATTGCACCATTGAAGAATCAATGTAACATTACTTTATTAATTGGGTTTTGGTCTCAATGTACACACTGCTGTCTGTCCAAAAGGTACTCCACACAGCTTGGAGAGAAATTGGCAAATCTGCACCTTCACAACAAGAGAAGTCTGGATAAGCGAATGAGAGAACAACAAACCGTAGGTAATTACTAATGAATTTTATTTTTATTATTTTATTTAGAAGCCTTCTGCAGGTTCTAAAAACAACATACACATGAGTGTGGGCTCAGGTTAAATTGTAGTTTTGGACAACATAACGACTGCATGAGTGGACTGCAAAGGTAAACTTTGAGCCAAGGGCTAATAGTTGCTCCTGTGACTACCCTGAAGATCAACATCAAGGAGTCTAACTGGTGCCACGGCTTTAGTGAGCTGGCAGAGGGAAAGGATTTAAGTGTCACTGCTTTGGCTGGTTGAACAGCAGGCATGTTCTGCTGCTGCATTAAGAATGTTCTTTTTTTTTACTTTTGTTATTTAGCTGTCCTATATAGATTATTAATTAGTCTCTCTGGTTGTTCCCAGGAAAAGGAGCAGGGCTTTCTGAAATGCCTCTCGTCGAAAAATATGGGTTCCATGTCGCTACTTGCTGTGGTTACCTTCCACAGGTAAATTATGGTAAAGAGGACCCTGTGGACAAAGACAAATTGGGCTATTTCCTGGCTCCCAGATTCGGCCAAGGTCACCTTTGGCGGCAGAGCATACCCGCCTGCAAGTGATGCAGACATAATGTGCCATTTTCACATAATTATGTCCAAATGTAACTCATAGTGACAACGTGAATCATCGTCATTTAGCTGTGTCCCATAAATGTTAGATCTTATATCTCATCTGCAGGGAGACTACACTTATGGTAATTATTTTGCAGGAAAACGAGTGGCAGGATGACTGGGTGACGTTCTACTCCAGACACAGACTCCAGCATCAACTAAACATGGTGGAAAAGTCTTATGGTGACAGAGAAGCAAGGGAACTATGGTCCCATCTACAAGTATACTTTCATAATTTTTCTTAACATCCATTATTTTATTATTATTGAGCTGTTCCTCTGACGTTAAGCTTTCTGTTTACTTCCTGCACTGACGATAAAGTTGAAGATCCCGCAGCTGTTTACCGAAGTGGAGGTTGTGCCCGCCCTCCTCCATGGAGACCTATGGGGTGGCAACGTGGCCCAGACCACAGAGGGACCAGTCATATTCGACCCCGCCTCCTTCTACGGCCACTCTGAGTACGAGCTGGGCATCATGGCGATGTTTGGGGGTTTCAGCAGCTCGTTCTACTCCGCATACCATGAGAACGTCCCAAAGGCGCCTGGCTTTACGCAGAGAAACCAGCTCTACCAACTTTTTCACAACCTCAATCACTGGAACCACTTTGGCGGTGGCTACAAGGGCTCTTCGCTCCGAATCATGAAGGACCTTGTGAAGTGAAGGCCTCTGTGGTATTAAAGGAATAGCTTGTGTGTCACAAAGAAACAAAGTACAAATGTGGAAGATTTCAACCAGCTCAAAGCTTAAAATAACCTGGACATATCTGTACTAAATGCTGTTCAATAGCTATTTCGATAATTGGGTCAATAAAAGCTCATACTTTAAAACTATTAAATGTAATTCCTGCAGAAAATGCGGTGAGTGCTGTAGTGCAAAGTGAGGTTGAACATTTGTTTAGTAAAGCCACATACTTTAAGACATAAAGAAATGTTGAATGGCTTAAATCAAGTGAAGGGATTTGAACGGAGTAAACATGCAAACAATTCAAAAAATGTAAAATGGTTGGAAACAAATAAAGTGAAGAGTTAAACAAATAGCTAATGTGATGAAGTGTTAATACATTTTAGATAAAATATAGAATAGCTGATCTGTTCTGGGCCAAGTTTCCCGAAAGCATCGTTAGCCTAAGTGGATCGTGAAGTGCGCCGTACGAGCATCGTACAGTTTTCACACCGTTTCCCGAAAGCATCGTAGCTAAAGAGGACTCCAGGGGTACTCGTAGGATGCTAAGAGCATCGTTAGCCTACTATAGCCTCAGTGGCGTCACCAGCGGACATTCAGTGTATTGGATGTGTTTTATTAAAACACATCCAATACCACGGAATGCCCAGCTGGCACAATTTCGCAACCAAAAACAGTGGTTACCGCCGATATATTACTCATAGACTACTGTTAGATTTAAACAGCAAAGATAGAGACATGTTAGAAGTCAACAACAACATAATTTATTGCATCAATTTAAAATTCAAAAAATACATGCGCAGCCGAAATGTACAGATCACACGCCACGTCACAAGGCATGTAAGATCAAATGATTCCATTGCTCTTGTGTGGGAGGTCGCTTTCGAGCTGCACTTTGTCTCCCTCTGATTTTAATCCAACCATCGTGGTTAAATGTCCTCATATTGATCAATGACAGAAGACAAAGGCTACTGTAGACGTGAATCATGCTGAGACCAGCGGGTGTCGGATAATTTCTGCAGGCGTTTTTTGTTGCGATTGTTTGCATTAAAGGCGCTTCGGTGAGGCTGTGATGAAGTTCACTATTTATTGGACCGTGTCTAGACAGTAACGATCATCCCTGACCATAGTTAATCGCGTTTGTAGTCTGCACTCAGATGTAAACTCATTATTGCATGCGGGTGTCTTCAATCATAAAAAAAATTAAAACAAGTTTCGGGAGTATGCAATAATACAATTTATTCTAAAGAGGTCTAGACTCCGTGCGCAGCCCCGCCTTCTCCAGTGAACCAAAAAAGCCCGCGCCGTGACGTCCGGGGTTTGACCACCTCGGTTTTACACAGGAAACTTCAGATAAGAAGGTGAAATCGCCAGGCGTACCGACCGAACCGGCTTGGCAGCGTAAAAAGACCTATAGCCTACATCATCCTGCCCAACAATATGGGCAGGATCTAGACCAATACCCTTTGACTCCGTGGAGTCTCAGCTTTCATGTGACACTTCGTTGGTGTAGATAGGATGACGTAAAAAAATGTGTTTTAAAGGATTATTGTTAGCATTCACCATCTACCAGGTGTTCACTAGTCTGGCTATTGCCAGACCAAGATCAATCGTAGATTGCAAGTTGGTCTGGGGAAGCTGCTGTCATTTTCTTCAGCACAAGAGGCATGATCAACGGGCCTAGTTCAAATGACTCTGTACGCGATTGGGTACTTGCTGTCGCTTCCCTGTCGTCATTATGTTAAACCAGCCAATGGCGCGCCAAGGGGAAAAGCCAGCTTTGTGATTGGCTCCCGCAAAAACGTATCGGAAGCAGAAAGAAATGTATTGCTCTTCTCCAGAGTGATAGATATAACCTATATAGATATCTCTCTCTATGGCTCTGCTCTTCTCCAAACCCTTGTCAATCCCTTTAATAGGTCCATGACTCTTGTTCAGGGTGGGGCAGGGGCGGGGCTACCCAGTCTAGGAGTTCACCGGAGCTATATAAACAGGGGTCCCCCCATACAAAACCCTGATGTATCACAATCCTATTTCAAATCGATAAATAATTTTAGCAACAGTCTAACAAGAAATAACGTAACCGTTTAAGCTTGGCATTGTGTTTCGAGGTTAAATATTGACATTGTTAAGCTCTGCAACGTACAAAATGGTTAGCTTTTGTGATAGCCACCTTTGACCAGAGAATTGTGCCGTCATCAAACTCTAGGCACAACTTCAGTCAAGACCAACTGAAATTATACGAAGCAGGTATGGAATCAAACTGTTTATTCTGAAAAATGTTTGAATGATGTAGAAATTCTGTTTAGATATATTTGATTTGTTAAATGTTTGAAGGAAGTTTAATGGTTAAAAACGCACCGAAATGCTAAGTCGGAAGCAGTTGATGTGTCAGAAAATTGCCTTGGATATTAAAACAACTATAAATTATTTTTGTTAGAAGAATAGTAGCGCGCAATTCCAAGCTAATTTTTTCCAGTGGAATGGAGTCTCTAGGTGAAAAATTGTGGAAGGAGTCTTCTTCTTCAAGTCCGTTGCAATCTCAGATGTCGTTCTGCCAGTATCTGGCGCAGGTCACAGCTGATGGGGTCGGTTCAGCCAGGTCCACTGGGGGGCGTCATCACACTCCAGTAGGTGGGACATCTGTACTGCTCCACAGCTGCATGTGTCTTCTGGCTGGTAGCTCTATTCTTTCATAAGTGATTTGCACCTCCCCTGCTCGACTCGTAGTCTGTTGAGAGTCTTCCAGGTTAGCCATGGGAGGTTGTGCCCGCTGGCGAGGTATTCCGTAGGGGTGATTCCTCTCTCCATCCAGTCATCGGCTCGTACATAGAGCTGGTTCCATTCATCTTTCCAGATGTTGGTCCTTGCTGTTTCTTTGGTTGTCAGGAGAGGTGGGACTGTATGCAGGAAGCTGGCTCTGGATTTCAGTCGAGGTGGAGGTGCTGTGTGTCCGTGCAGGGGGTGCCTGGTATCGGCCTCCTGTGCTCTCCGCTCGTCTTGGGTGAGGATGGATCGTCTGATGTGTGTGTGTGTGTGTGTGTGGGGGGCAATGCTAGCGAGGGCGTAGAGGCACGGAACTGGCGTTGTATTTATGCATCCCGTGATAATGCGGCAGGTGTCTTTGAGGACTGTGTCAACCAGATTGGTGTGATGAGTGCAGCTCCAGCTTGAGCAAGCATATTCGGCTGTGGAGAAGCCCAGGGCTAGGGCAGTTGCACAATGGTTGACGAATCAGCGCCCCACCTTGAGTTTACCAGTTTGTGCAGGATGTTGTTGTGGGTGTGGACCTTTGCTTTGGTGTTCTGGAGGTGGGTTTTGAAAGAGAGTGTCCTGTCGAGTGTGACTCGAGGGGTGGGAGTGGTTTGAGAGTTTGTGGCCATCCCATGAGATGCTTAGTTCTTTACCTGCATCTCGGTTTTTAAGATGGAAGCTGCATAGTTGGGTTTTTGATAGGTTGGGTTTCAGGTGGTTGTTATTGTAGTGGGTTGTCATCTCTAGGAGGCCGCTTTCCAGGACATGCTCGAGCTTCCGGAGGTTCTCCTGTTGGGTGGTGATGCAGAGGTTGTCAGCGTAGATGAAGCGGCAGCATTGTGGGGGGAGTAGTTGGTCGTTGGTGTAGATGTTGAAGAGGAGGGGGGCCAATACGCTGCCTTGTGGTAGGCCGTTCTTTTGGGCTTTCCATTTGCTCTTCTTATCGTTTAGTTGAACGAAGAAGCGCCTGTTGTTGAGGAGGCTTTTGATGACTTGGCCCAGGTCAAGGTCACCAGTCATGTCAAAAAGTTTCCTGATCATGGTGCGGTGCTGGACAGTGTCGTAGGCAGCGGTGAGGTCTATGAAAGCTGCTCCGTTGATGAGTTTGCACTCAAAACCGTCCTCAATGTGTTGGGTGAGGTTCAATAGCTGCCCAGCACAGGAGCGGCCAGGGCGGAAGCCAGCTTGATCTTGAGTAAGCTTGGTGTCTATAAGTGGCATAAGGCATTGGAGTAATAGCCTCTCGTAGAGCTTGTAGGTGATGCAGAGGAGGGGAATGGGTCTGTAGCTCTTTGGGGATGATGGGTCCTTTCCAGGTTTGGGAATTGCGACAGTCTTGGCCTTTCTCCATACAGGTGGGATGGTTTTCTGTGCCATGCATAAGTTCAGCATTTCTAGCAGCCAGGTCTTCGCTTTAGGTCTCAGGTGCTGTATCATTTCCGCCAGTACATCATCGATTCCTGCTGCTTTCCCAGGTTTCAGCATGCTCATTGCAGCTTCGAGTTCTTCTAGGTTGAAGGGCTCGTTGAGAGCGCTGGCTGGTTGTTGGCAATCTGGTACCGCTGTCCGATGGTATTCTCTTGTGGGTCTGCGCCGGTTTTGGCTGTGACCGTTTGCCACCAGCTGTGCTGCAACTGAGTTTGCTGTGACAGTTTTGAGCGTGGGCGGTGTGGTATTATCTTCACCAAGACGGTGGATTGTGGCCAATGCCTTCCTGCTGTTATTGGTAATGTTGGTGTTTTCTATCAGCTCCTTCCAGACTTGCCTTTGATCTTCCCCGACTGTGTTCAGCAGGATCTCTCCGAGTTCCATGGGGGTGGAGGAGAAAGGGTCCTCGTGGTATGCCCTGTGGTAGGCTTCCGGTAGATCGCTGCATGTTTCCGACAGCCCGGGGATGTCTGGCATCCTCTTGCTATGTGTCGCCTGGCTGACCTTTTCAGCAGTTCTGTGAACATGGTATAGTTGCTGTGGTGTGGTGGAATGCCTGGGATGGAGTCGTCAGTCTCCTGATGGAATGACATCCAGTTGGCCTTCCGCCGATTGAACCTTCTGCGGAAGGGGAGGGTTGTTGCTTGGAGAACGGATCGGATGGTTATGGTGATTGGCCGGTGTTGCATGTGGGGGATAGGGTCCAGGACCTCTTTCATAGCTCTGGATGTTCTGCTGCTCACATCGACAAGGTCTGGGTTATATCCTCATTTCTATCTGGCGCTGTGGAAAGATTTAGGCAGTTTGGCGACGTGGATCAAGGTCAGATGTTTTGACTCGAGCCAGGTTTCGACTTCCTCTCCATCTTGATTGTTCACTGCATAACCCCACAATGTGCTATGGGCATTGAAGTCCCCAAAGCTGATGTGGTATCTCCTCTTGCATCTGTCTGGCAGTTCAGAGTTGAGGAACAGACTTTTGGGGGGTTTGTACTATCCTGTCGCGATAAGCAATAAATCAATTAATTGCGCGATAAATTTAAATGTGCGATCATTTTTTCCCGGCCGCAATAATTTCCATTCGCACTCTTTTTTTAAATCAGTGCTTTATTGGCGTAATCTGAGAAGAAATCTATGCCATAAACAGAAAAATTATAGGCCTTTATTACATGGGTTTACTCAATGCCGTGGAACGCTCCGTTCACTTGCATAGATAGTAGTCCGGTAACTTGCCAACCCCAGCGTCTTCGGTTGCTAAGCAACGTCAACGTCTTTGGCGGACTATTTCTTTGCTGATCAACACTACGAATGCTGCTAACGAATAAATTATAAAAAGACACACCATGTGAAGTTATTTTTTCGTTTTGGCAAGTAGCCGTGTAATAAGCGGGATAATGTATAGAACGTCGCCGGTCATTATAGAAAATTAGCCCCTTCAGGGCGAAACAAGACACCTCCGCTGCGCGTCGGGGTCCTGTTCGCCCTGTCGGGGCTTATTTTCCCGATTATGACCGGCGTTCTATACATTAAATATATTTTGCAGAGTAACAAATGTTTATTGATCTTCGAAAGGGTGTACTTTCATTATTATGCCATTATCATTATATTAGTTGAAAAACTGCAATATTATCACTTATTGCAATAATTTCTGGGGCAATTAATCACCCAGAAAATTTGTTATCGTGACAGGCCTAGTTTGTACACTGATGTGACAGACGTTTGGGAGTGCAACTGTGATGGTTTCCATTTGCCCTTCTGTGGTGTGGGTGCAGACCTCTTCGATCGCGAGGTTTGGTCTGCTGAATACAGCTGACCAATACTCTCTGTGTCGGATCTCAGCCACCAGCTTCATTCCAGGGATGGCTGGTCGTTGTTGTGCAGGGCCGATGTGGGATTCCTGCATGCACACTATGTCAAAGCGTTTGGCCGCTATCGCTAGTGTGTCTGCCTTGCAACTGGAAAAACCTTCAATGTTGATTAATGCGATTGACAGTGCAGGCCCCGAGGGGGGCGAGTGTCTGTGGCGCTTCGGCATCGTCATCTATTAGATTGCTCGGGTAGGTATACAGATATTGGCCTGCTGATAGTAACAATCATATAGAAATATGAGATTGTACAAATCAGTGTTTCCCAGGCTGCACCACGGGGAGGTTTCTGTAATAGCAGGAAGGAGTAGGGTCCTAACATTTGAAGGAATAGCCTAATAAAGAAAGAACGGAAGAAATAAAGAAAGAATAAAGCCTAAGAAGAAGCAGGACTCACCTAGTTATTTTTATATTTATGTATTTCTAAATTCTAGTCCCTTACCACTTCTCTCAAACGGATAAAAAACTAAAGAATTACGTTCCCAAGTTGTTGGAAACACTGCGTTAGCTTGGTGGCATGCAAGTATTTGTTTGAGAGAGAAGAAGAGAGAGATCATCTCTCTTAAGATCATCATAAAAAATATATAACAGTTCTAGTAATGTTTGATATTTTAATGTGCTTTAAGGTAGTAGTAAATACATGTATTCTGTATATGTATTTGTGTTCTTTCCTGTTTCCTTGTTTTTAAAAAATCTTTGACTTACCCGACATTTGCCCTTTTTTAAATGATGGATCATTGTAAGATATTTTAGGGCAGTTTAATATTTACTTTGACTGTTTAATCTTTAAAAAAAGTCAAAAAGCGTAGGCCTACTATCAGATCATAGCAGTGTGCCAAAAATAAGAACAAACATGAGTCCTACACTCCCATGCATTAAATCATTAGCGCACAGGCACTGTAGGTAAAATGAAAGCTTTTATTGATTACAAAAGGCATCGCCATCCGTCATCTATTACTGACTTGAATACACTTTGAGAATATCTGTTTCAGATAGATTTTGCCTGCCTCTGCATGTGGCAATTTATTTTTTAGAAGGTTGCATCTTAATGACAAAATATGATTATTATTATGTTTAAGAGTACATTTCTTACAAAAAGAAATTGCACATCGTCCCTTTGAACTTATTAGGTTCTATTGACATTGTTGGCACTTTGGTTAGCAGCTGCAACAAAGTTAGCATTTACACGGTCATTTGCAAAAGCAAGGATCTTTCTCAGTGCAGTTAGAATCAGCACATCCACGTCCTCCTTCAATTCGATTTCTTCATGGTAGTTCTTCAGGGGAAAGATGCAGTTCACTGGGAATCCCACGGTATTACTGAGCTTCTCCATCTGCGAAAAGCAATTCAGTACTTGAGATGAGTTGTTATCTTTTGGGTCACTATTGTTAAAATGTTTTCGTTTTTGTTCCGTTTAAAATGTATTTGCAAAAAGACAATCATTAGCACTGTTCCTTTCCTTGAGAAAATAAACAATTTAAACTTTTTGGGACCAGTCATCCATCCCCCACAATGCACACATGATGAAAGCTACAAGCTTTTATTTCTTGTAAGAGATTTTAGATACATATCGAAAATTACATGAAAAGCATTGTAGAGTTAGATCCAGAAATGACCTCAAATTAAAGTTGTGCCGTTGTAGTTGGTTGTTAGGTTCCATTCATAAAGACATTTATATATCGTCACCCTCTTAAAGTAATGGCCTAAGTCATATTTTCAAGTTGTTCAGAAAACAGAAAAAACTGAACCATATATAGAGTATATGATATTTATGAATCATTTCAAACACAAAGGTTATGACAATAGATTACTATTGATATACAAATAATGATGTCAGTCAATTGTGTAACATAAGAGGATAAGATGACTTAGGCCAATTTATGAACATGCCTTTGGATTTACTAAATTTTGAACCTGACTTGGGCCGAATTAATTCTGGAATAAGTGAGGCAAAACAGTGCATTTCTTTTTTTTCCCACTACTGTAACAGACCATGAGGAAGGGTAGGCCTATGCCACAAACATTTGAATATGCTAGTGGAGCACACATAGACTCAGTGGAGACAGAGGGAAGTTTGGCTGTGAATGACACTTTAATTCAGTAAAGCAAACTCAAACGTCACAACTGTAATAACTCTTAGCTAAACCAAACAAATGGCAGGAAAACTTTCCTCTGTGATAATATCAAATGATTTTTCAACTCTGTGCACAATAATGCACAACTTAACAACTAAATATAATAATATAATAATAATAATAATATAATAATAATATATTTTAACGTTAATAACTTAACAAAACGCTGAGGAGGCATGTGCATCTCCTCACTTCTCCCTCCAGCTTATCTGAGCTGGGTTATTCTCACTTATTTTGACTGATGCCTATTGATGAGGCAAGTTGTCGAAGAAGGGATGACACTCGATCGGCATGACATATTTCATTGACTGAAGGTCCTGGAATTTTCTCTCCTTGATTGGCAGAGCACATGGAAATACTCTTATCCATGCCATCGGCTCTTTTGGCACCTGTATCCTCTGTGGCAGTGCTTCCCATGCAGTGTTCTCTGAAAAGGATAGCTTGAAATGGACCTTGCCATCGCTGCTAAACTGAAGAGCCCGCAAATCATGCACAGTCGGATCTCCAGCTTTCTTGCCTGGTCTGATGCTCAAGAAGTAAGAATCATTCATACTCAGGAATTCATCATGCTTGAGCACCTTCACATGGTAGGGTGATGGTCTGATTCTTGCAGTCTGGAGTATGATTACATACTCTCTGTGGGTGAAGATATCCACAACCATTTTGCGTTCAATGGTACTATGCATGCTGTCACACTCCATTTGTGTGTGCCCTGCAACAAGGTACTTCTGTGTTATTAGTACCCTGTGTTTCCTGGCAAGCTCAGAGTATGCATTTGCCACAGTTGCATTTCTGTTCTGATAACCACAGCCATCACTCCACACTATTATCTCCTTGATTTCTGGATGGTCTTTGATCACACCTTCAAAATGGCGATATTGTAGATGTGCGAAAACCTTGCTTTTCAGGCCACCCTCTGATTCGTCCCAAGTATAGCAGTAGCCTTCCTTTGATTCCAAGTTGAAGAGGGTAAAGTTATGGATCTGCAGTTTCGTTTTGTAATACATGCTGCTGGCTTGGGTTCTTGGAGACAGCAGCACGGCTTGCAAGTCCATTGTCCAAACAGACTTGTCATTGTTTGCAGAATCCTTGTCGCGGGATTTCTCTTGCCTCGCTTCATCTTTCTTGGCAACATGTGCATCATACTCAACCTTACTGATATTCCCATGCTTGAATGAAACACAAACATCACACTGATCTTTTCGCGGGATGAATACGGAATAGTTTTCTTCATGGAACACATCTGTGAAACGTCGTATCCCAACTGCCCTCACTTCAACAGTTGCAGCCGCCTGTTCATATTCCCTATGTAGTTGGGAGATGGTTGTGCCTGGGTGAAGGAACCTCTTGTTTTTTGTAGGTTGCTGTGCTTCTGCAGTATTGTGAATCAACAGTGGGCAGGTCCTTCAACCAGTCCTTAAGGAAATCTGTGACACAAGTTTCCAGCTTTGCATGCTTACCACTCTTAGGTCCGTATTTAGATGGCGGGGCTGCTGCTTGATCGTCGTGGTCGATGGTGTCTTCGTTCAGCCAGTGTGTAATGGTTCTTTCAGGGACACCAATTGTAGAGCAAAAGAGTGACTTGCACACCTTACAACTGCTTCCATCCTGAAGTTTCAGTTGGTAGGAAAATGATATACTGCGTCGGGATCCCTCAGCAACTTTCCTTTGCTTTATGTCAACCTTTGTGACCAAAGCAGTGATGTATAACTGACGTTCTTTCCAGGTGTTCATTGACCAAACTTTCTGAAATATCCACTGCCGCTGCTCTTCTGTAATGGATTGGCAGCCTCGAGTTGGGATTTTTTGACAGAACTTCGAGTTACAGGGAGGACCCATAGCCTTTGCACTTCGTTCTTTGCCACCTTTGAGGTTGTATGGCATTCCTTTGAGACGTTTCTCCTTGGATTCATTTTGCTTCCATGTTCCTGGACTGAGGCGTTTATTTCATTTCCTTTGGACAGTATTGTTTAGGCTGTTTTCATTTTCAGGGGCAGAGGACTCATTACAGGATGGTTTATAGTCTGGATCGCCAATATCATCATCAGCAGATGAGTCTTCTTCAAGATGTGGACGTGTCTGCTCGACATCGTCAGCATCATCAATGGGAGTGAAAAGGGAAAAGGAGTCTGAAAAGGAGTCTTGGCCTGGTGCATTTTCCTCCATCTCAACGACGGTCTCATTTTCATATTCATTGGATGGGGCCTGATCAGTGTCAGAAGAATCAAGTTCATCTCCTACCAAAGAGGAGATGGTGTGTGGTTTTGTATTATATTTTAGGTAACACTTTACAATAAGGGTGCATTAATTAATGGTTATTTAATTCTTAATAAGCATTAATCAATGTTTAATGCTTTATAAGCATCAACTTAGCATTAAAGTAAACTCGTTTTTTTTTGTTTTTTTTAAACTTAGGCCTACTGTTTACTAAAATGCTGACTCAAATGCTAACTAAAAAGACTTAATAACCATGCAACATTCATAGCCTAGCCTTTATTATAGTAAACCTTATCACTTACCAGTATGGAACGAGTCCTGCATCATGGCAATAACTTCACTAGCTTGGTAGACTTTCTTTTTTTTGGAAGTGGCCGCCATCTTGAAACGCTCATAAAATTGCCTAAGTCACTCTTGTCTAGTGACTTAGGCAAAATAAATTGGCCTAATTCACACTCTTGACACAGGCCATTACACTAAACGGGTAGGATCACATGATCTGTTCAACTGAGGATGTTGGGGATTTTACCAGAGGTGGCTAGCATCACAAAGAGCTGATTTAGGCAAGAAAATCATTTTGGCAAAAAGATGACTTAGGCCATTACTTTAAGAGGGTGACGATATCTGGATAAAGGTTTTAAGGTTCTGGATCACCTTAGAATGAATCGGGACAGGGTCAAATGCGGTTGTACAAATAAGTATTAATACAGAACTTACCGCATTCTTGATGTACGTGCTGCTGTAGACATTTTTAAGGTCTTTTTTCACGAGAGCGCAAGATTTCTCATCGATTTTCGTTAGAATGGCTATTTGTGGAATCCCTTAATACAGAGGGAACAGAAACAAGTCACCTTTTACGTATGTCTTTAAATAAATTATTATTTAATCCTAGATTATTCTAGCAATAGAAAATATGACTCAGTTCTTTCCTATAGGACCCAATCAAACTTGAAAACAGTAGTTTAACTTTGCTAGGCCACCAAAGAACATTTAATCTCACCAAGGTCTCTGGCTGCAAGTCTGATCTCAGTCATTTTCTTAAACATATTTGGGTCTGCCACATGATTGATGTCAACAGCAATAACAAAGACCAAGATGTGTGCTTTGTCATTTGAAGTGGGGTTGTTGTTGTAGAAATCATTTGAGACATCCAAAGGTGTCTCAGGATTGAACTGAGAGAGAGAAAAGATAAAAAAAGAGATTACAGGTTGAACTGATATTGTATGTTCACTATGAAGTGCAATATGAAAATATTTTTTTGAACATACAAGGACCACAAAAGTTTGGGAATGTTGTAAGTAATGATACATTGATACAGTGGGGCAAAAAAGTATTTAGTCAGCCACCAATTGTGCAAGTTCTCCCACTTAAAAAGACGAGAGAGGCCTTTAATTTTCATCATAGGTAAACCTCAGCTATGAGAGACAAAATGAAAAAAAAATCCAGAAAATCACATTGTCTGATTTTTTTAAGAATTTATTTGCAAATTATGGTGGAAAATAAGTATTTGGTCACCTACAAACCAGCAACATTTCTGGCTGTCACAGACCTGTAACTTCTTCTTTAAGAGGCTCCTCTGTCCTCCACTTGTTACCTGTATTAATGGCACCTGTTTGAACTCCTTATCAGTATAAAAGACACCTGTCCACAACCTCAAACAGTCACACTCCAAACTCCACTATGACCAAGACCAAAGAGCTGTCAAAGGACACCAGAAACACAATTGTAGACCTGCACCAGGCTGGGAAGTCTGAATCTGCAATAGGTAAGCAGCTTGGTGTGAAGAAATCAACTGTGGGAGCAATTATTAGGAAATGGAATGCATACAAGACCACTGATAATCTCCCTCGATCTGGGGCTCCACGCAAGATCTCACCCTGTGGGGTCAAAATGATCACAAGAACATGAACAAAAATCCCAGAACCACACGGGGGGACCTAGTGAATGACCTCCAGAGAGCTGGGACCAAAGTAACAAAGGCTACCATCACTAACACACTACGCCGCCAGGGACTCAAATCCTGCAGTGCCAGACGTGTCCCCCTGCTAAAGCCAGTGCATGTCCGGGCCCGTTTGAAGTTTGCTAGAGAGCATTTGGATGATCCAGAACAGGATTGGGAGAATGTCATATGGTCAGATGAAACCAAAATATAACTTTTTGGTAAAAACTCAACTCGTCGTGTTTGGAGGAGAAAGAATGCTGAGTTGCATCCAAAGAACACCATACCTACAGTGAAGCATGGGGGTGGAAACATCATGCTTTGGGGCTGTTTTTCTGCCAAGGGACCAGGACGTCTGATCCGTGTGACGGAAAGAATGAATGGGGCCATGTATCGTGAGATTTTGAGTGAAAACCTCCTTCCATCAGCAAGGGCACTGAAAATGAAACGTGGCTGGGTCTTTCAGCATAACAATGACCCCAAACACACCGCCCGGGCAACGAAGGAGTGGCTTCTTAAGAAGCATTTCAAGGTCCTGTAGTGGCCTAGCCAGTCTCCAGATCTCAACCCCATAGAAAATCTTTGGAGGGAGTTGAAAGTCCGTGTTGCCCAGCAAAGGCTCAAAAACATCACTGCTCTAGAGGAGATCTGCATGGAGGAATGGGCCAAAATACCAGCAGCAGTGTGTGAAAACCTTGTAAAGACTTACAGAAAACGTTTGACCTCTGTCATTGCCAACAAAGGGCATGTAACAAAGTATTGAGATGACCTTTTGTTATTGACCGAATACTTATTTTCCACAATAATTTGCAAATATATTCTTTAAAAATCAGACAATGTGATTTTCTAGATTTTTGTTTTTCATTTTGTCTCTCATAGCTGAGGTATACCTATGATGAAAATTACAGGCCTCTCTCATCTTTTTAAGTGGGAGAACTTGCACAATTGGTGGCTGACTAAATACTTTTTTGCCCCACTGTATATTATGCACCTATAAAAGCGGATAATAACCAGGTGACCACTGACCATAGTAACTACATTTCTTTACATCCATGTTAAAACAAAAGCCTGTAGTTTGGTTTGGTGATCCATATCCAATGATATTGGCCAGTTTATCAGTTAACACATGTTTTTCATTTTATCTGCAGAACCAGTTCACACTGTTACTAGGCTCAAAAGGGATGTAGTGTGGCCTGGCAGTGAAAAGAATGTCATTTTAGATATGAATCGAGCACGATATGATATGAGCATGCTCATATGGACTCTATCCTTGAAAGAACCATTAGGCATCATTTGTTTGGACCACCTATAATAAAGTTGGAACAGTTGGGTCTTGCTCTTACAATTCATCTTATTTTTTAGTTGAATCATGCTCCCAAGCCAAATGTATTGTCCATTGTCAACAAATGGAACATTGGCAAGTTGAATGAAATGTTGTGCATTAGTTTAGAACAGGGATGGAGTCTAGTGTTGCAGTTATATGAGCACCTCTCAGCGCTAGAACTTTCAGTGGCTGTGTTATAATAAAAGTTAACACTATAAACAACCATACCGTGTAATTCTCCATCACATGTCCCTTAATGGCCAGTTTAATGTCCTCCAGTAAGATTCCATTGGTCGATTCCAAGCCCCTGACGTCGTTGAAGACAAACGGGTAATATTGTCCTGGCGTATCTTTTTGGATTTGATGTGTTTTGTACTATTAAAGGCCAAAGGAATTTCCAATGTAAAAATGCACTTGTGTATTTCATATAATAATAATAATAGATCAGTTTGTTATAGCGCTTTTCTAAGTACTCAAAGACGCTTTACAAATAAGAAAGGAATACATACAGACAGTACACACAATCAAACAAAAGGGAAAAAATACACCACTACAATAGGCAACACATTAAGATATACACAAATAGAATTTCAAGTCGTAGCAGTTTTTCTGTTCCAAAGACATGTGAGCCTGTGACTCTAAACATCCTACAACTAGCTTTAACTATTTGCAATAGCAAAGAAGGATCAGGAGTTACTCATCAAGATGTTAATGAAAGGTGTGTGAGGACTTCTTCCTCAATGATCTTACATTGAGGGTGTAAGACTGCCCGGCGATTTTGGCCAGTTCTGGGTCAGCTCCTTGAGCGTTATTGGCATCTGCAGGACTGGTTATCCTTTTTTGACAAATACTGTCAACAGAATTGATGAAACTGGATTTTCCACTTCCAGCAGGGCCACACAGAAGGACTCTAAGACGCTTGGGGTTGTCTTTTTGAGGGCAGAATGACTTCAGCCAATCCAGCTCATCCTTTTTCTTGCTGTTTTAAAGAAAGGAAAACATAAATTATAAACAACATCTAAACCTTGCATATATAAACATCATCTTAATTCAATTCAATGTTACATTTTCATTTCGATCCTGCTGCTAATTGGTTGCCTTGGACCGGGAATGGGTGTATAACCTTTCCCCTCAATCATCGCTCTCTCTTTCCTTGTTTTGTGCTTGGCTGTTGGCCTTATCTATTTCTCTTTGAGCAAGTCCTACAGTACTATTCTACAAGGTATGTGAGGGGAGTCGGAGGACAATTACTTAGTTGGGGCACCCTTTACATCCCACTAAACATTGGACGTCGGATAGAAGCACCACCGCCGCGAAGTACCAGCGCCGAGGGGGGGGTGGTGCTGCCCGCTGCTGAGGCAGTGGTGGAAGTGGAAGAACCAGAGACGTCGGAGAACCCGACGCAGTCGTTTGAGATTCGTAATATCGTCTGGAGGCGCACACAGCTTTTGGCCGTGATAATATATATTGTGGCGAGCAGCACGGGAAGAACGAGACGGGAGCCCAGGTTGAACCAATTATGCAGTTCCGTGCCCCATACACTGCACAACTACGGACTGCCTTTATTAACGACCAACCACAAACATTGAAACCAGTGCACCCAGTAAACGAACACGTCACTCTCGGTGACGGTGGCGGCAACGATGACCCCAACCCACTGAACCCAACAACCACAATGTCCCCGAAAGGGTCCAAACCCCCAGGATAAATGAACCCCCCAGAATCCCTTGCGCAGCTGAACGAGCGCCTACCCCTGTGGTCGCCATAATATATTATATGATATAGATATTTATTTATAATATGATATTTTTTAGAGCTCCAGGACTCCCGCTAGAGCACCCGGAGTGTTCTAGAATATTTACAGAACATGGTTAAAATCTGTGTGCGCCTCGCCATTGCGATACATCCACTGCAAACACGAGCGCATGGTACCGTGGCCGCAAGCTGCTCAGGGCCAAACCCGTGGAACGCCACGTTTGAGGAAAGCTCATTGTGGGACTGGCTCGTAGTGGCTGTAATTATGCACCAAGGTTGAATTTCTTGAACATCTTCTGTATAGGCTGCTGTATTAAGGACCCACTAACACATATATATATATATATATATATATATATATATAGTTCGATCCCCAGCTCCTCCTAGCTGATTGTTGATGTGTCCCTGAGCAAGACACTTAACCCTAACTGCTCCTGACGAGCTGGCTGTCGCCTTGCATGGTTGACTCTGCCGTCGGTGTGTATATTAATGTGTATATTAACCGAAGTAAGTCGCTTTGTATAAAAGCGTCTGCTAAATGCCCTAATTGTAATTGTAATTGCAATATATATAAGCAATTCATAAAGTAGCATGCCATGGGACCTTTAAAGTCAAGGACAGCCGAGGACAGCTCTGTATTAAGGGCTTTTTTCAAAGTGAGCCGGTCAGCAGGTTAACACATGCACAGCTTATTCCGATTAATGCCATAGTTCGACTATGCTCCTCAATTGGAAAACTGCAATTGTCAGTTCACTTCGGGTCCGTATCATTTCTCCGACGCTCCATTAAAATAAATCGCAGTTTCTCGTTTTCCGACGGCAACAACCATAAACATATAAATAAAATAAATAAATGTTAAGTGTTAATATATGATTGCGCCCTTACTTTGAAGGGACAACGTGATGATGTCACTACGTTCTAGTAAAGTAACGCGTAGGTCAAACTGTCACGTTGTACATTGTCGTTGAACTGACTGGACAGTTGTCAGCCATGTATTCTAGAGAATGAATACTCCATAAAGGCTAAAGAGAATCTATCGCTTTGCTTATTCTTCACCACGCCAGAGACGAGGAGTCACCGCTCCATCTCAGCTTAACAATAAATTATAGAAGTAGTAGAACAAATACGTCAAGAGTTTGTCTAAATTTGATGTTGAAAAGACGTCCACAAACAAACACATTTGGACTATAATAGCCCTTACACGGAGGTCCCACGGACGTCAACATTAGACGTTCGGTAGTCGTCGAAAAAAAGACGTCGCATGGCGTAACAAAACAACCCCTTCAGTGGAACGAAATTTGACATCCAATAATGGCACAGAAATAAATGTTTTTTTTTTAGAGACGCTTGTCAGGTTCACCCATGTGCTCGTTTAGATAAGCCCGGCAGGCCTTTTTTGTTGCATTGAGCTTTGAGATATGGAAGAGAGACGGCCTCTTTCTGTTCTACTGGTTTCTTTGTTTTGGCACGACCGCAATTTTTCCGGCCTCTCACACATATTTTGATTAACTTTTATTATTATGATTTAAAACATTTGGAATAAACCCTTTACTTCTCCTCTGGATCCTTGATTGTTTTGGTTGTCTTGTTATTCTCTCCCATATATCCACCACGGGGATGTAACAATAAATATTTAGCTTTGTTTGGAAAAACGTGTCTGCCTTTTTTCTCTCTCTCAGCTTTCCGTTGCTTCGCCTTTGATTTCTGATATCTTGACTTTTTCGACGCCACGTCAAATCTACTGACCACCATCTGTTCTACTTTTAAGCGCACCTACTACCAGATTGTATTGAAGGATAACTGTGTGCTGAAAACTGTTTAGGTTTTGTTGTTGTTTAATGAAGATATAGTAGCCTACGTACCCCCAATGCACCGTTCTCCAAGGTGGATTGATAACTATGGAAACATGAGGAAACATGGTTTAAAAACGTTCAGACATTAAAAAATGCTTTATTGCTATTAAAATTTAGTTATACATTAACTGTGATATAAAAAAATATAACCTGATTCCTCCTTTGAACCACCTGATAACATACAAAAGTAAATAATTAGTCTTTTGAGAATAAATATGTTCAGCATGACTACCAAAACTGTTTTTATGTAGGCCTATTGTTCACTAACCTCCTCCCATATTGATGTCGTGTGTCGTCGATTCAACAGCACATGAAGAGTGATGGTTATTTTTTCTGTTTTATATAGGCCTATATATACCTGTATGCAGTTTCACTTTCACTCAGGAAAACCGCTCAGTTACGGGAAACCATGTGACACAACTGAAGAGCCCCATAGCACGTTGGCGCTGACCAGTGGCCAATGAACAGAGAGACAAGCAAAAAGGATATATGAGTATATCGTTTAGAAAAAACCTGTCACATCTTTGCAATGGGGAACACTTCGAACAAATATTTTGTAACCGTAACCTACATATGCAAGTCCTTTAATTTACGTGTCAGCACTTGCTATATATTATTTATAAATATTAATTATATTAATTATAAATTCCAAAACTTTCCTCCTTGAACTGAACTCCGGCACATTCGGTCACGTGTGCAGTGCGTCTTCTGTCAACAACGTGCCATGCTTGAGTGTAGCGAACAAATATTTTGTAACTGTAACTTACATATGCATGTCCTTTAATTTACGTGTCAACACTTGCTATATATTATTTATAAATATAAATTATATAAAATATACATTCCAAAACTGTCCTCCTTGAACTGAACTCGGCGCATTCGGCAATCGATTTGTGTGGACTTCCTGTCAACACGGACCTACCGGGTAATGCTTGTTAAACTGTCTTTTGAAATAAACTCCGGGTTTGCAAACTAAGTTGTTTGTGCTTCGTTTTATGTGTAGGGACCCTAGTCATGCTACTGTAGAGGTTTGTGTGGTATTATTGCACTTTAGTTCATAATAATAATAACTTGATAGGAACCTAGGTGTTGGGGGAAGGTTTAGCCCGATGCACGGACACTCGGGGGAATGCTGCCGGGCTTTCAATAAAGCGGTAACCAGTTAACAGTGGACTCGCGTGTGTTATTATTCAGAAAACACGACAGTTTGGTGCTATTTTTAGCAATATTAGTGGTTCAAAAATGCCGATTTGGAAGCGAAGCTCAATACCCCAAGCCAATAACATGGACGCCAAACATTGCGCCAGGCAAACTCTAATAAATAGTTCCAATGAAAAAGGTATCTGGAGTGCTTATTTGATGGGTTTTCATGCCAAAACAATGACCCTGGGTTCAATTTACGCCGGAATTACACTTTAAGCATCCTCTTTGACGTCACGACGAATGGGCGTGGCGTTGTGTCTTTGGACTTGGGGAGCTCTGCCTGGCCAGTGGTGGATGTCGATTGCAACGTATAGAAGAGGGCTATGCCTCTCAGGTAGGCCTACTTACAGTATAGTAGTATCATAATGAATGAACATATCAATATTTACTTTGACTGTTAAATCTTTACAAATCTTTACAAATTTCAAAGATGGCCTACTGTGTCGGTTAACATTGCATTACAATTTGTATTTGTGTCACATTACAATTTGTATTAAGGCAATCAGTCCAGGGGTTTTCTTAACGCTATACAATAAGTTTAAACTTTATTAGCATATTTAGACATTTTGAATTCAAATCAATCAGATCACATCAGTGGGACAAAAAGCGAGACAAAGCAGCATTTTTGCACATTGTCCCTTTGAACTTATTAGGTTCTATTGACGTTGTTGGCGCTTAAGTTAGCGGCTGCAACACCGGTAGCATTTACATGGTCATTTGCAAGATCAAGGATCTTTCTCAGTGCAGTTAGAATCAGCATATCCACTTCATCCTTCAATTCGATTTCTGCATGGTAGTTCTTGAGGGGAAAGATGCAGTTCACTGGGAATCCCACGGTATTACTGAGCTTCTCCATCTGTGAAAAGCAAATCAGTACTTGAGATGAGGTCTTATCTTTTGGGTGATTTGTCACTATTGTTCAAATTGATAAGTTTGTTGTTCGTTTTAAAAGGTATTTGCAAAAATAAAGAATCAGTAGTACTGTTCCTTTCCTTGAGAAAATAAACAACGTAAACTTTTTGGGACCAGTCACCCTTCCCCCACAATGAGTTATTCATGATGAAAGATACAAGCTTTTTCTCTTGTAAGAGATTTTAGAAACATATTGAAAATTACATGAAAAACAATGGAGAGTAAGATCCATACATTTTATCAAATTAAAGTTGTGCCATTGTATAGTTTCTTGTTAGGGGCCATTCATAAAGACGTTTATAGATACATAGGGTAAATATCAATTATAATTTGATCTCCCTCTGGATAAAGGCTTTAAGGCTCTTGTTCCATTAGAAAAACGGAACAGGGCCAAATGCTGTTGTTTAAAATCAGTATTGATACAGAACTTACCGCATTCTTGATGTACGTGCAGCTGTAGACATTTTTAAGGTTTTCTTTAACGAGAGGGGAAGATTTCTCATCGATTTTTGTTAGAATGGCTATTTGTGGAATCCCTTAATACAGAGGGAACAGAAACAAGTCATCTTTTTCGTTATGCTTTTTCCTAAATTATTCTAACAAGAAGAAATATGACACCAGTGAAGAAAAATATGAAGCAATTTCTTTCCCATAGCATCCAATCAAACTTTAAAACAGTTATTTAATGTTACTGCCCAGTCTACGTTCACTGCAGACACAACGCTCTCAACTTGGCAATTGTGCACTCCACTAAGGTCAGGGATGTTCGTAACTGTCTAGACACAGTCCAATATATAGTGAACTTCAGCACAGCCTCACCGAAGCGCCTACAGTGCTTTATGGCAAAAAATCTCAAAAAAGAAAGAAATCGGAGGGAGACAGCAAGTGCAGCTCGAAAGCGACAAAGAGCAATGGAATAATTTGATTTTATTATATGCCTTGTGAGAGGGTTGCCTTGTGAGGTGGCGTTTGATCGGTACATTTCGGCTGCGCATGTATTTTTGGAATTTCAAATTGCTGCAATAAATTATGTTGTTGGTGACTTCGAACATGTCTCTGTCTTTGCTGTATAAATCGAACAGTAGTCTAAAGGTACGGCCACACTGAACGCATTACGCATGTAAGATTATGCGCGTAATGCGCCTAACCTGACACTTGATCATTGTGTGTCACAAAAATGGTTCAACGCGCCTACGCAGCTAGATGAGCCCGCCCAGCGGAGGTGTCTTGCTTCGCCCTGAAGGGGCTTATTTTCGATAATGACCGGCGACGTTCTATACATTATCCTGCTTATTACACGATACAATAACTTCACATGGTGTGTTTTTTTGTTTTTTTTACAATTTATTCGTTAACAGCATTCGTAGTGTTGATTAGCAGAGAAATAGTCCGCCAGAGACGTTGACGTCGCTTAGCAACCGAAGACGCTGGGGTTGACAAGTTACCGGACTACTACCCATGCAGGTGAACGGAGCGTTCCACGGCATTGAGAAGACCCGTGTAAAAATGCCTATAATATTTCTGTTTATGGCATAGATTTCTCCTCAGATTAGGCTAATAAAGCAATGATTAAAAAAACAAACACACAAACGCTCAATCAAAGGCCCGGCCCGAGGATAGTGGTGGGAAATATCGGCCCGACCCGGCCCGCGGTTCGGCTCGAGCTCGGGCTCGGGCAGAGAATCTAAACTCTGGTGCATGACATCCTCCGTAGGCGCTCACAGCTGGGTGAGTTTCACCACCTCCTCATCGTTTCAGCCAATGGCGGTTCTACACGGGGGCCCACGGGGGCCCGTGCCCCTGTGGACATGTCCCTGGCCCCCCCTGTGGCCCCACCGTGCTGACCAAATAAAACAATTATGAATTGATTATGATTTTACACGCGAGTGCCAAAAGCGGAACTAATGCGACGCAACGTTCTACACGGGTAAATTAGAGCGGCGCACCCAAACGGCGCACCCAAACATTGTTGCTGCACGTTCTACACGGGTAAATTAGAGCGGCGCACCCAAACGGCGCACCCAAACACTGTGTTGCTGCTGCTCGGTGAATGCGAGCTCAGCAAATACTCCTGGAGAAAGAAAGGAGCTACGATTTCTCCTGTTGCAAAAGTCGAAGGTAAGCAAAACGATTTAATCTTTTATGTGACTTGTTGATCTTCCCGTGTTAAGTAGGGAGAGATGGTTATGCAACGAAGTGTAATGCATGCCCCTACGATTTTTTCTTCTAATAGCAGCTATCATGAAACGAGGAAAGAATATAGCATCCTTTTTTGCCCCAGTAAACAAAAAAGTGAAAGAAACAGCAGTGAGAGAAACAAGTCAAGGTATTGAGAGAGCTGAGGAGCAGGAAGAGGGAGAGTCGGAGGAGGTTGGAGAGAGGGCATGTGATGAACGTGAGGGCTCTGACACAGAGAGGGAAATTTCAGAGATTGAGAAGGATGAAGAAGAGGGTGAGGAGGAAGAAAACATACAGAGACAGAGAGAGAAACAGCCAGAGGTACAGCAAGTACATCCATGTGGATTAAGTACTGCAGGTTTGTGATGAAGAAGGTTATTTCTGTTTGCAAAGTAGTGCAATTACAATTTCATTGTAGGTCTACTGTGTATCCTTAAAATTATGCTTTCTGCTGTAAATTCAATTTGTGCCAATATGGCACAAACTTGAACTACATGCAGATATACATGCGTAAGTAAATAAATTTTGTAGTTGTGCTCTATGTTTACTGTACATCTTTCTACAGATATCAGCAAGTCCAAGAATGATGCACCAGTACAGCCGAACTTGAATATATTCCCAACCACTTTGATGGGGGACAGAAGACGGTGCTTCAGGCAAAACTGGTATACTCTTCATCCATGGCTTGAGTATTCTGTCATAATGGACTCTACATATTGCTATGCATGTAGACATTTTAGCACACCAAAGGCCCCTGACACTGTTTTTGTTTCAACCCCTGGGTTTAGAAACTGGAAAAATGCAACTATGAGAAAGGCAGGGTTTTCAGTTCATGCAAAGTCTGAGCGACACAAGTGTGCGATGATAGCATGGCGGGATTATCAAAGTGCTGTTAAAAATGATGCAACACTAGCAGATATCCTTAACAAAGAACACACTAAACAAGTACAAGAAAATCGGGCATACATTAAAACAATTGGGGAAGTGCTGTTACTTACAGCCACACAAAACATAGCACAAAGAGGGCATGATGAATCTGAAGAGTCCAATAACAAAGGAAACTTTAGGGAAATTCTTAGCACAGTTGCTAACCACGACCCACTTGTTAAGAGAAGATTAACTTCTATTAACAATGCAAAGTACACAAGCAAGATCATCCAGAATGAGATTTTGGGTTGTTTGGCAGAAATGGTTTGTTCTGAAATCATAGAAGAAGTGAAGAACAGTGAGGTTTTCAGCATCATGGCAGATGAAACAAAGGATGTTTCAAAAAGTGAACATTTCTTTCACACTCAGGTACTATTACAATGGGGCCATTAAGGAGAGTATTCTCCATTTTGAATCTGCAGAGAGGTTAGATGCAGCAAGCCTAACTGGAAAAATAGTGAACTTACTGGAAAGTTACGGCCTGAACTACAAAATAACCTTGTAGGCCAAGCATACGATGGCGCTGCCGTTATGAGCGGTAAACATTCAGGGGTTCAGGCAAGGATCAAAGAACAGGCTAAATTTGCCTTCTACATTCATTGTAGTGCACACTGTCTCAATTTAGTGTTAGTTGATGTAGTCAAAAATGTCCCAGAAACAGAGGAGTTTTTTTCTTTGTTACAGAGCCTTTATATTTTTACCTCTGGCTCATATGTGCACCCAAAATGGCTGTCTCTCCAAAAAGAAATGTATGGCAAAACAAGAGAGTTGCAACGTTTAAGCGACACACGTTGGGCATGCCGATTTCTAGCACTACGCAACATAATTGACACTCTACCTGCCCTTAAACGACTACTGCAACAGATTGCTCAAGAACGCCATGGTGAAAGAACTGTTGAGGCCCGAGGTCTTCTGCCTCAAATTGACCTACAATTTGTTGTGCACCTTGTCACTCTTAGTAAGTTGTTTGGGGAGACAAAACTACTGTCTGACATGTTATAGTCACAAACTGTTGATCTGGCTAGAGCTGTTGACTTGGTAAATGCTTTAGTCCAGACATTGAAAGACCACAGGCAGGAGTCTTTCTTTGATAAGTTGTGGGATGAAGCATTGACTATTTGTGAGCACTGTGATTCTGCACCATCAGTGGCAAAACGTCAGACAATGCTGAGCACTAGGCTCAGTGGCTACTGCACACTAAGCACTGTTGGTCAGAGGGAGGTAGAACGTGACAAAGCTATGTTTTGCACATCATTTTTCTATCCTGTAATTGACAGCATGCTCAAGGAGTTGAACAGACGTTTCTCCAATACCAACTGTGAACTCATGACAAGCATACAGTCTCTCAACCCCCAGAGTGATGCCTTTTTAAAGGAGACAAATGTTTTTTCATTTGGCCGTTTGTACAATGCAGACATTGATGATTTAGGGCATCAATTTAAGAGAGTTTTGGACAGAAAAATACAGAGTGGTGAAATTACAAAGCCATGCAATACAGTTGAGCTGGTTTGTTTTATTGAGCCATACAGGGAAGTTTTCTTTGAACTCTTTAGACTGTGCAAGATTGCCGTAACCCTTCCTGTAAGCTCAGCCTCTTGCGAACGCAGTTTCTCCACACTGAAACTGATCAAAACCTTCCTGCGGTCCACCACTACTGACATGAGACTCAGTGATCTTGGTGTCCTGAGCATAGAGTCCAGAAGGGCCAAGGCTCTGGATCTGGATGCATTTGTGGACCGTTTTGCCAGACAGCACAACCGCCGTATCCTGTTGTTGTAGTGTAGTGTTTACATTAATAGGTAATGTCACATTTTTATACCCTTTGTTGTACCCTGGAGGTTTGTTCACATTGAATTGAAACACTGTATTTGTACCCTGTACTGTATTTTTCATTTTTCTACGGCCCTACCTCCTTTAGCTTCAGGATTTAGGGCATGAGCTCCATAAATTGAGTGGTTAAGTTAAAAAGCCATGCAGTACAGTTGAGCTGGTTTGTTTTATTGGGCCATACAGGGAAGTTTTCTTTGTATTTTACTGATTTGAAAATAAAATAAATAAATCTTTAAATATCATTTTGTGCCTTTTTTTTGTGCCCCTCTGGTTGAACACCGGCCCCTCTTTGGCCCCCCTAGTAAAATTTGTCTAGAACTGCCACTGGTTTCAGCACACACTGAAACGATGATTTGGTCGTCCATGTTCTTTCTGCTTTCTGTGCGTCCTCTGTCTCTCTGCCAGTGACATCGGGTCAAGCTCAACGCTGATTGGCTATCGCGGCTAAGCGTCACGCGTTGGCGCGTCAAAATGTAATTTTTTTTAACTCTGCGCGTTGGGCGCATTGGTGCGTTGGGTGCGTTATTTAGGTGCGTAAAACGCGTCTAACGCGGTGCTTTAGCGCGTGTAACGCATCTACGCGCCTAAACCAATGGTTCCCTATGCAAAAATGCCGATATTCAACGCCTCTAACGCGCGTAACGCGTTCAGTGTGGCCGTACCTTAAGAGTAATCTATCGGCGGCAACCACTGTTTTTTGGGTATTGCGAAATTGCGCCAGCTGGACATTCAGTGGTATTGGATGTGTTTTAATAAAACACATCCAATACCATGGAATGTCCGCTGGTGACTCCACTGAGGCTACAGTAACGATGCTCTTATCACCCTACAGGTAGGCCTACCACTGGAGCCCTCATTACCTACGAGTGTTTTCACGACGTTCGTTACGCAACGATGCTTTCGGGAAACGGTGTGAAAACTGTACGATGCTCGTACGACGGACTTCAGGAACTACTTAGACTAACGATGCTTTCGGTAAATGGGGCCCTGGCCTCTTTCTGTTCTACTGATCTCTTTGTTTTGGCGAGACCACAATTGTTCCGACCTCTTCCACATATTTTGATTAACTTTTGTTACGATTTAAAACATTTGGAATCAACCCTTTACTTGTCACTTCTAATAATAATGATAATTGTGGTGTATCTGAATACATTACATTAAGGGTTAATGTATTACGCAGGTTACGTTACAGTAGACCAATAGGATTATGTGTGTGTGGTCACATGATGCTGGGTTTGTACGTCTTCATGGCAGTTTAATAAAGTGCCTGTAAAGTCAAGACACAGTTGTCCGCGCTGAATTAATATTTCTCAAATAGAATATACGACATGGTGTCAGAAGTGCTGTGTCTATGACCCGAAAGAAAAGGCACAGGACACAACGGTCCACGGCGACAGAGACAGAGGGAGAGACATTGGTGGATGTTAAGAGCGAACAACGTGAGGGAAACGTTAACGTGCAACAAGCGAGCATGGCGGCTAGTGCACCAACTGCTACATTCAACATCCAGCCACCGGAGCCCTTTGATTTCAACAAACCGCTCGATTGGACAAAATGGATCCGGAGGTTCGAGAGGTTTCGGCAAGCGAGCAACTTGACTACGAACTCCGAGGAAACTCAGGTTAACACTCTGATATATTGTATGGGGGATGAAGCCGACGATGTATTGAGAGGATTAAAACTGAGTGATGCTGACACGAAAATTTATGACAAAGTAAAAGACGGATTCCGGGATTTCTTTGTTGTGAAAAAGAATATTGTGTTTGAACGTGCATGCTTCAATATGCGAAAACAAGAACCAAATGAGACTGTCGTGGCATTCGTCACTGCCCTGCATGCTTTAGCAGAACACTGTCAATATGGGGTCTTGCATGATGAACTCATACGAGATCGGATCGTAGTGGGGCTTGCAAACACCAGACTTTCTGAACGCTTGCAGATGGAGGAAAAACTGACTTTGCAAAAAGCCATTGATACGGCAAGACAGTCTGAAGAAGTCAAAAAGCAACAGAGCACACTTAGGGGTGACGCTAGCAGTGTGATGCAGATGGAGGGCAGCTCCATAGACAGACTGATAAAAAAGGGACAGCAATATACCAACTGGAAAAGCAGCGGCGCACATTCCCGCCAACACACGCAAGGCAGAGACAAAGGCATGCAGCACAGCGCCCAGTGCTACAAGTGTGGGGGGCCTTCTCACGAGTGGCCCGCCAAGTGTCCCGCCAACGATGCAACCTGTCGGGGCTGCAGAAAAAAAGGCCATTACCAGCGCGTCTGCAAAAGCAAGTCTGTGGTAGCGTGCATTGAGGAAGAAGAGGGGAAAAGTTTCTTCTTGGGCTCTGTGTCAGGTGAAAACAACATGTGGGCGGCTGATGTGCAGATAAAAGGGAAAGTGATTAAATTCAAACTCGACACCGGCGCAGATGTAACCGCCATTTCGGACAGTGACCTGAAAGACTTGTTCCCGGGGGCACAAATGCCTGTCCTCCACAAGCCAGAGAAACCCTTGCTGGGTCCAGGAAAGATTCAGCTGGAGGTAGCTGGCTATGCAAAAATGCAGCTGACTTACAAAGCCAAGCAGACGGAGGAGAAGGTCTATGTGGTCAAAAACCTGAGCACACCTTTGCTCGGGCTACCGGCCATCACTGCCCTGGGTCTACTCATTCGAGTCGACAGCGTCACCATGGACTCTTTAAAGGCAACCTACCCAAAACTCTGCAAGGGCCTAGGCGACATCAGGCGTCCATACCACATCCAGCTCAAGCCAGAGGCCGTGCCATTCTCTTTAAAGACTCCACGGAGAATTCCCCTGCCTCTGATAGGAAAGGTGAAGGAGGAGCTCCAGCGGATGGAAGAGATGGGGGTCATCAGGCGCGTCGAGGAGCCTACGGAGTGGTGCGCCGGCATCGTCGTCGTCCCAAAGAAGAACAGCCAGCGACTACGCCTGTGTGTGGACTTCACGGGCTTGAACCAGTATGTGTGTCGAGAGAAGTATGTCCTGCCATCAGTCGACCAGAGTCTAGGAATGCTAGCTGGAGCCAGAATCTTCAGTAAACTAGACGCGAACATGGGATTCTGGCAGATTCCTTTAGCTGAGGAGTCAGCCAAATACACAACATTTATAACACCCTTCGGACGGTATCACTTCCAGCGTCTTCCGTTTGGGATCAACTCTGCGCCCGAGCACTTCCAGCGTGTCATGGCGGAGGTGATAGATGGACTCGACGGGGTGGTCTGCCACATCGATGACCTGCTGGTGTGGGGAACAGACCAAGAACAGCACGACGCTCGTCTCCATGCCTTGTTGAAAAAGCTTGAACAAGCAGGGGTGACTTTGAATGCAGACAAGTGCGAGCTCTCCAGGAGTGAGGTGGTGTTCCTCGGGCATGTCATCACCACGTCAGGCATCAGCCCCAATCCAGAAAAGACAGAGGCCATCAGGGACATGAAAGAGCCTACAAACGTGAGCGAGTTGAGGAGTTTCCTGGGGATGGTAAACCAGGTGGGAAAATTCATACCCCAGCTATCAGAGAAAGACAAAGCTCTCCGTGACCTTCTCTCAAAGAAGAACTGCTGGCAGTGGGGTGTCGACCAGGTGGCGGCTTTCAGGGTGCTGAAGGAAGCACTAATCTCTCCACCGGTCCTGGCCATGTATGACACGAGCAGGGACACCAAAGTATCAACAGACGCTTCATCTTATGGACTGGGGGGCGTGCTCCTCCAGAAATGGAACAGCGAATGGAGGCCGGTAGCTTACGCATCCCGCTCACTCTCACCCACTGAGCAACGCTACGCGCAAGTAGAAAAGGAGGCCCTGGGTCTAACCTGGGCATGTGAGCGCTTCCGGGACTTTTTGTTAGGAAAGCACTTCTGCCTAGAGACTGACCATAAGCCGCTCCTCTCCTTACTAGGCGCACAAGCACTCGACCTGTTGCCACCAAGGATACAGCGCTTTCGAATGCGGCTCATGCGCTACTCCTATGACATCGTGCTCGTTCCTGGAAAGTCACTCTGGACTGCTGACACATTGTCACGTTCACCTGTACAGAAACAAATGACCGCAAATGACACTGAACTGATGGAGAGCACGAACATTTACGTGGACTGCATTGTCAACAACTTACCTGCCAGTCCCACGTTCATGGACACACTCAAAGCACAGCTGGAAGCTGACAGTGTATGCTCTCGTGTCATGAAAATGTGTGCAGACGGATGGCCAGATCACGCACAGCAGGAACCACTCCTGAAACACTTCTGGCCCGAGCAGGCTACACTCACAGTACAAGATGGACTGTTGCTGAAAGACACACGTCTAGTCATTCCAGCAGCAATGCGGAACGATGTGCTGGACAGACTGCACGAGGGCCATCAAGGGGTCGTGAAGTGCAAAGCACGTGCCCGTCAGACTGTGTGGTGGCCTGGGCTGGGACATCAAATCACGGAGATGGTGCTCAAATGCAGAACGTGTCTGCAAGAGCGCCGCAATCACAGTGAGCCACTCATGCCGTCAGACTGCCCCGAGCGCCCATGGCAAAAGCTGGGGGCCGATCTCTTTGAACTGGGGGGAAAAACTTACCTGCTCGTCGTTGATTACCTCTCCAGGTACGTCGAACTTGCCCTGCTGACACACACAAAATGCAATGATGTGATTAACCATCTGAAATCGATGTTCGCCAGACACGGCATCCCGGAGGTGCTCATGTCTGACAACGGCCCTCAATTCTCCGGCCAGGCATTCGCTTCCTTCGCCTCTGCATATGGGTTCAAACACCTTACCAGTAGCCCCAAATTCCCACAAAGCAATGGCGAGGCTGAGCGAGCAGTACAGACCATAAAGGGTCCATGAACGTGGGACTGGCAGGTAACTTTGGGAATGTTGTAAGTAATGATACATTGATGTAAAATGCACCCAGAAAAGCGGATTATAACCAGGTGACCACTGACCATAGTTATTACATTTCTTTACATCCATGTTAAAACAAAAGCCTGTATTTCGGTTTGGCGATCCATATTCAATATTATTGGCCAGTTTATCAGTTAACACCATATGACCCTGAAACGGAACTTGAACTTTTTCCTCCCTGCTCAGTAACGCTTTATTACATTCACATTTTGAGCATTTAGGAGACGTTTTTATCAACAGCGACATACAATAAGTACATTCTCAGAAGAAAGAGAAACAACAATATATATCTCTGTCGGTACAGTAAGGATTTTCATTGTGTCAAGCACTTACATTTGTTAGGTTAACCCATTCCTTGTATACAAAAAAGATAGCCAGGGTAAGATGCTACCCGATTCTAAGCACTATTTTTAAGTGCCAGGCCCTACAAACATACATGAGTGTGTAAAAAGGGTGTTTTTAGGAGAGTAATGGAGAAGAGGTGGTGGGGGGTAAGTAGGGAGGCTATGCACATTCTAGGTGAACTCTGAACAAATGAGTCCTGAGTTAAATGTTGAATACCCATCTTTCTAACTAATGACAAGATCGTTAGCCTACACAGTGAATCAACAGTTATTGGGCCCTATTTTAACGGTCTGAAACGCAAGTGAGAAGCGGCAAACGCAAGTGGCTTTGTGGGCGGTTCTATAGCGATATTGCTATTTTACCGGCGGATAAATGACTCTTTGTGCCCAACGCAAATCTAAAAAGGGTTGGTCTGAAGTAGCCTAATTACCCGTAGGTGTGGCAATAAACCAATGAGAGTGCCATCTCCTTTAAAAGCCATGAGCGCATTTGAATCTGACGAGTTGATATGTTGGCAGCGCGTTTGCATTCTCTGATGAGACAGATGCATGACCACATGAATTTTAAACTTCAAATGGCTCAGTTTAGTGCCAAATAATATGGCCTAATTCACACATGGAATAGCGTGGATGGCAAAGAAAACTTAGCACACATATGATATGCTGTAACTGTAGTTCTATTTAATTATATACGCAATACGTCATTTCTAACCAGTATTGTATGCATTATCGTTATCGACTTGTGTTCCTAATATGCATGTGTCCCCCCGTTAATATACATTGCCATGGACTGTACTATGCGTTACGTGTTTAGTTTGCGTGTGTTTAAACAGATGGACGCACACAAGCGCGCCCACATTCATTAATTATTTTACACATACACACGCGCGCCCACATTCATTCATCCTTTTTAACACTCACTTGCAGTAACACAATGTTTTCTCAAGATCAAATACTCATCAATCCTAAAAGTTATGGGCTTGTACACAATGTCTGTGTTAAGAAAATATGTGTTTGCTGTACAGTGTTTGCAGATGCATTGATTTAAAAGTACAACTTATTACCGCCGTATCAGCTGTTCTTTCCCAAATAATTTACCAAGAATGTGTGGCTAGGTAGATGAGAGAAGCAAAGTGTGTGCGCGAGGTGCACAAGCAACATTATGCATGCGCCCTTAAAATAGCATCTGAACAACGCACCACTGCCTTTAAACCAGGTATTTCCTGATTTGTGGCGGAATTGTTTTCTGAAAGTGCGAAATAGCACCAGGGAACGCCAGAACACGCCTCCTCCTTTCGCCGAACATGAAAAAAAAACATTTTTAATGTATTTTTGGGGAATTTTCTCTTTGATGCATGTGATGAATTATATTCCCCCAGTGTCTTGGCTCTGTGGTCTATTTGAGATAAAAGAAAACTAGACCTTGATTTTAATAACCCCCTTATTCAGCTAGCCAGGAGTAACCAACAGGGCTAAATCAATCCTCTTAAAAAAAATGGTCCTCTTGAGTTTGGTCAACGATACTGCCAGGTCACAGGCAGCTACTAGTGGCTCACAATCAGAGCTTTAACCCACTGGGGATTGGGTGCCATCCAGTTGGGAGAGGAAATCTAGCCTCTCAGAGAGGGGCCATGGACTACCGTTGAGGAGAGTGTTCACTGTAAACCCAAACAGTTGTACTAGCTCATAACTAATAAGGTCATACCAGTCAAATGTCGTTATGCAGTTGACCAAACTATAAAGTGTTGAGCTCTGTTAAGATTTATGCCACTTTATTTGGGGCTCAGTATTTTATTGCTATTTGTGTGGAACGCTCAAAAGTTTAAGAACCATACTAGTGTCATGACGCTATCGACGTCTTGACGTTCTGGTGGGTGGGTCTTACTCACCCAGATTTTTGCCCTGAATTATTAACAATGTTTAGATTTTTTGCAGCAGAACAGACTTAATCAAATTACTGATGTGTTGGCATAATCATTTCCCCCCTCATTCAAAATTTTACACACATTTTAACAGGGCTGAAATGGTTTAGTTCAATTTAAAATATTTAAATTGCAGGGTGAAGTTGGCCCAATGGAGTGGAAGTGCAAATTGTGTTCTGCAACTTCAAATCCCCGGACCAATTATTTTGGCACTATACTGCATAGCCAATATTCAAGAGTGTCCCCCCTGCCATGTCTCTATGGCAGTTGCATTTTTACTTTTCCATCATTCGAAGCGATGAAAGCTCATCTGTCAAGATCTCATAATGATTCATGTAGAGTAGGTGCAACTGAAGGAGCATGTGTTTTTTACATGTCCTTTGTAGCTTCAAGCAGCCCTTTTCTGAGGAAATTCTATTTGGTCATTTGAGAAGTAATTTACGAAGTCATGAGATGGTAGCATGCTCATTCAAGAGCTGTAATTAATGAACAAATAGCTACTCAGCGTTTAATGCACACAAAAGTAGAAAACATGGTGGTGATTCAGACTTTGGTTAATGTGTTGTGTTGCAGACAATGATAGTGCCCCAGTTGTAGTTTCAGCAGAAAGTCTTGGGGAACCTGCTGAAAGTCACAGTGCAGGGTCTGCGGACACATTTGATCTCGATGAGGTAAACGGTCAGTGTGGCACTGACCCCCTGACACTTTAAGAGCCCAGTTGAACCAGAACTTGGCATCATTATTCTTAAAGATGCAATCTATTCTTCATGTATCTGACATGGCATCTCAGGAAACAGTGGAACATTGTCAGCGCCTAAGGGGAAGCAGTTATTCTCAACCAAGAGAAGGAAGACCTTCATCGAAAGAAATTACCCTGTGGTAAAGCCTGTACAGTATCTGCTACAGCCAGGACACACAGCAGTGCATGTTCCCATTCTTGAGATGATACAAAAAATATTCAATCATACAGATTACATACAAAATTGAAGAAACAAAAGTGGCACAAAACAGTCATTATGTAAACCACCAAGATGGTTTGTACTTCAAAGAGAACACATTCTTGTCTTCAGATGAGTTAAAGATAACACTCATTTTGTACATTGATGATTTGGAAATAGCCAATCCACCTGGCACATCAAGCAAAATACACAAAATCTGTTCAGTATACTGGATGCTTGCTGATCTTCCCAGTAAATACCGATCAGCCCTGCACTTGATTCAGCTTGCAGCTTTATGTAAAGTGGCTGACATACAGACATTTTGCTATGAAAAAGCACTTGGTCCTTTGTTGAGAGACCTCCATACCCTTGAACAAGATGGGGTATTCATTGAGTCTATTGGTAAGGCTTTGGCAGGCTTTTCAAGTCTTTTAGAGTAGAATATTTTTGCAGATTCTGCACAGAGACACAAGCTAAATTTCAGACTCATGAAGTTGCAAGTGGCGAGTTCAGTCTTAGGACAAAAGACAGCCATAATATCGATGTGCATGCTGTAATTCATGGGGATAGTCGTCAGAATGGTGTTCAGGCAGATTGTGTCCTGAGCCAGCATCTACAGCATTTTCATACTGTCACTGGCTTTCCACCTGATGCCCTCCACAATCTTTTTGAGGGCATTGTACCCGTAGAGCTCGCCCTGTGTATCGGAGTGATGATCCGTCGCAAATACTTCACCCTTGAATATTTGAACGAGAGAATTCTGTCATTTCCATACCAGCACACAGACAAGCTTGACAAACCTCATAAAATACCACAGACCTTCACTGCAAAGAAAAGCATTGGTGGGAATGGCCATGAAAATGCCACATTGCATAGACTGCTCCCTTTGATTAATGGGAATGCAGTTCCTGAAGAGGATGGAGCATGGACTGTGCTAATGGACTTAAAAGAGGTAGTAGAGTTATCGCTGTGCTCAGAATTCACAGAGGAGTCCATCCAGTATTTACAGTCCAAGATACAGGATCATAGAGAGATGCTGAAAGAAGCCTTTCCAGATTTCAAACGCCGTCCTAAGCATCACTACATTGAACACTATCCTGACCTTGTACCCCGTTTTGGGCCCCTTGTACACTTGTGGACAATGAGGTTTGAGGGTAAACACAAGAGAGTTGTACATGACACACAAAACTTGTGTTAAAAACACTTGCAGACATGCATCAAAACATGGTAGCATACCATCTCAGTGCCTCAAAATTCTTCAAACCTCACCAGCAGACATCAAATGTCTCTTCTTTACTGGTATCAATGCTTCCAAATGTTGCCAAGACATACATTGAACAAATAACAGCAAGCAATGTTATTTACAGCACATCAAAGGTCTGCATTGGCGGAACTGATTTAGATGTAGGAATGTTTTTGTCTGTGGGACAAGAGGGAGGACTGCCTAATTACTGTAGAATTGAACAGGTTCTCCTGGTTAACAGTAGTGTTGTCTTTCTTTGCCAAGAGCACACATCACACAGCATTGAACACCTGAGATCTTACAAACTTTTCCCAAAGAATCTGGCTGTTCACAACCCATCAGAGCTATATGACAAAACACCTCTCTGCGCTTACAACATAGATGAAGGATTGCTCTTGACACCCAAACCTTTCATATTATTACACTGAAGATTTGTTGAAGCACGTAAACAGCTGACTGCAACATTCTCTTGGAGCTGTGCGGACCAATTTGTCCATGAATAAACCGCCCCACTCCAGCAGCTGGCCTTCCATACATCCCATCGTTCAGGTGGTGTCCTAGTTTTTGTGTGGACCAGTGGGTCTGTGGGCATGTACACGTTGTGTGTGTCACCTTCACTCTCCTTGAAAATGAACGTGTTTTTGTCTTTTAGGAACCAAAAGATGGCTGCTGCCCAGAAGCATGTGCTGCGTGTGTATGTTGCACGAGACGCCGCCCTGAAACTTACTCTACTTAAACGTCCAAAGTCAGTCTGGAGCTGAAAGAAATAATGCAAGAGAGGTTCAAGCCGAGACTGGATGGGGACTTTAGCCTGTACTATGAGGATTCAGACTTTGATGGTGATCTTTGTCTTCTTGTAGACATCCAGGAGTTACCAGAGATGGGTACATTGCGAGTCGTCAGACCTGAATGTGACACCTCATCTACTGCATCTTCTGACACAGACATACTCCCACATGTACCTGCGTTACAGCGCCAGGAGAGTTGGCCTGATCACTTTGTTGTTCCTGGTTTTGGTTATGAAATGGAGCATATACTAGAAGAAGGAAATCGCGTTTATGAACGATCAGCAAAATGGCTGAAGTTAAAGAGGTCAAAGAAGAGTGAAATCCTTAACAAAATGGCAGAAATGATCTACAGTTTTAAACCATACCCACATGAAAAGGCCAAAGCTGGGGTTGCAGTAGTAGCCATCAACACAGGGAGGCGGAGCCGAAACAACCCCGACAATGATCACCCCCATCAAAACATAAAGAAAGCTTGAAAAGCTGAGGTTAACTACATCATCAACTTACCGAAGGATCAAACCCCAGCCACTCTGGAAACAATGAGAGAAGAAATCATACATGAAGTCGAAAAGACTGAGAGAAACCAATTAGTCATAGGCAAGCTCATGAACACAACCTATGCCCTTCGTCAACAAGAAATCGTTGGAGCGCTTGTAGGTCCATGAGTGAGAGAGGTCGTGGACAGATGGCCAGCCCTACTTCACAGGTTAAAACATATATATCTAAAATATTTTATTATTTTACTATTCTCCCTGTTGAGAGCAATTAATCAACATGACTCTTTAGCATGCCCACTTTGAACATGATTGATTTTTACAATATTTTAATTGGAAAAATTGTTAGCTGAAAATTAAACACACAGGACACATTAGTTAGACACATTAGTAATAATTGCACTGGCATTCTTTGCTCATCCACTGCATTGTATTGATCAATATTCTGCATATGAGGTTGTCTGCAAAAGATTGTGGTGACAATTTATTGCGACACCTAAAGATGTAGGAAGATGAAGATGTTTATTTATTTTGGAACCCCTAGTCTAGGCTCAATTTCAATGTACATGTTTACTTAAGGCTTGTACGCACAGGAATTTTAATAGTGTCTCTGACTTCGGACATGAACAGACAATAGACAATGTCCATCTACTGAGGTACAATAGTAATATCCATATTGATACCTGAAATATCGGAGGCTGCAGTTTCAGGACGACTAAAGGTCTAGTTTGAGCTTGATATGTTGTTGTCACATAGTTGTGTAGTTGTGACTTGCCGGCAGGGGCAAAGTGCCACTTATCCTGCCAATTGGTTATCTTTGACAAAGAACTGCCATATAACCAGTCATATATAGCATATATAGTCGACCGTTGATCTCTCTCTTTCTTGTTTTGTGCTTGTCTGTTAGCCTTATTCTATTGCTTATCTGAGGTATGTGAGGGGAGGTGGAGGACAATTAATAGGTTGGTGTACCCTTTACATACACATGCAGAATTTAACTATTATTTAGAGACAACTGTCCTGGCATCTCACACATATTTTGATTAAACCTATGTTTTTGGTTGTCGTGTTGTTTTCTTCCCGTATTCAGCCATTCAAGTAGAATGGTCATTGTATTTATGTCATTTGGTTAGGATGAGATTAAATTTTAAGGATTATATTGAACATCCTTATTTTTGAAAAAGTTGATTCATGCCACAAAGATGATTTATGTATTGCAAGACACTTTAACATTTTCACTTTAACGCAGCGACTGGAAGATTGTATTCAACGACGACTGTGCTGAATCTCTACACAAGACTGAACCATGCAATAAATAGATGGAGGTGAGATATAAAGGCTATACTAATCATTTTACTGAAAATGGAGAAACAAACAATCAGTTTGTTTTGTTCGTAAAAATGAAGGAATAGCAGGTCTACTTGCCCCCAATCCATCGTTCTCCAAGGTTCTGGGACCATATCATCTGGAAAATAATAATTACACAAAGCAAAAAACATGGTGTGAAAATGTTCAAATATTAATATTATAACATAAATGTTGCCTAATTGCTGTAATTTCGTTATACATTCACTGTGATATAATGATATATAACCTGATTGCTCCTTTGAATCACCTGATAACATGCAAAAAAATAGAATTAGTATTTTTAGAAGTTAATACATTCAGCATGACTGTAACCAAAATGTTCAGTTTTAATGTATATTGTTCACGAACCTCCTCCCATATTTGTATTGTGTATCGTCCAAAGTGGAAAACCGTCTGGCGCTGAATCAACAGCACATGAAGAGTGTTTACGTTTTACTACTCATCTGTCTTATAAAGATGCCTTTTCACTTTCACTTTGTAAGGAAAACCGCTGACGGATGGTAAAACATGTGGTACACCCTTCACTTGGAATCATTCAAGTCCATAAAATTAGCATGCGAAGCACACCTATTGAGAAAAATACCATTAATCGTAATTGGGATAACTCGCCTTTTCCTAACCTTTCCTTAATTTTTTAAACATTAATCCTTAACCCTATGCCTAGCCCTTTTTTGCCTATTCCTAACCCTAACCCCCTAAATTCACATTACAATTTAGAAGAGAGTGATACAAGCTTATAACCACCTTAAGTAAAGTGACAGCAACACACTCCACCACAAGGCCCTCACCCAGTTACACCCAGAAAAATGTCACCTTAGCCAGCTTGTCCTGGGACTCTGTCCAAGACACAACAACCACCACATCAGGCAAAACCAAATAATAAGAAAACAATTTGGCACATTGGAAAGAGAGAGACCCTTTCCACCAGATGGCGCTAATGAGCCCATTGGCGCTGGAACCATTCAACGGGATGCGAAGCACCTGAGCAGCAGGTGCTGAAGCAAGGCTGAAATAGCCGGCTTCAAGACTTTATCGGGGCTCTCGTGTGGAGAGACCGATCCTTGAGGAACGAGAGCGACAGGAATACCCTCGGGACGTGGTTACCCCCAGCGAGACAAAGGAATACCCGTTGGACGTGATTCCGGCCAGAGGGACACGTCCGTCCGTTATTTTTAATAAACGTGCTTGTTTAAACTGTAAAGGACCGAGACGCTGATTGAGGGGAGGCGGGTCACTCACAGAGCCGGGTTGCCACAATGTGTGTGTTTGTTGTAGGCCTACAACAACTCGTGTTTATGTGTGTGATGTTTACATATGCTTTCATTGGAAATATTTGACTGAAACTCAAACTGCCGATCGTTCTGGTCCGGTTTTCTATTTTCCATGCATCGGCCTTTTACTTTCGGCTAGTAAATAAAACAAAATTTCAACGTATAATATAAAGCATTCCAGCACAATAAGCAAACACTTTTAACGTGATTCTGGTGTTAACTCTGGTATTCTTCTCTTGTATAAGCTGCATTATAGCTTTGTTGTATAATAAAACAAAACAATTAGCGCTGAAGGGCGAGACCTACAGACGTTTTACGAAGCGATTTTCTTGAACCTTATCGCCCACCGTACTGGGTGGATACCTACCCATCTCACCCTAGAAACCAAATGGTACAGTACTTAAGTTATTCAGGAAAACAGATTTCAGGATAATCTAAAACGACTATCGCGATAGATTTTCCACAGGATTCGCAATTTCGTTTAAACGAGCACATCCGTACACACTCACATGTTGGCCAACTTAACTTAAAAGTGCAAGAGTAGCATCTGTCCGAGCGCTAGCCACAGTGCTAATAACACTGATGTTGACAGGTCCAATTTGTGCAGATACAGCGACACGTTTATAGGCAGAAATCAAGCAAAAATGACATTGACGGTGGGGAAGAACGAAACCAGCGGCGATGATGGGGGCGAACCCGACCTGGTGGTCAAAAGTAATGTCTTGGGTGGATTTAGTGAGAGTGATGAGATCCGCGCTTTGATTGCCAGCCTCCCTGAGATCCGTGATAATGCTGCGACCAAAGAGGTGGTGACGGAGAAATTCTTAGGTGAGACTATCGTAGTGATATGTGCACCCATCCATGTGCTACATAATTGGTGGAAACGGGACATCCCATAACATTCGAATGATCTATTACAGCCATAATGGACAGATACCAGGAGCAGCCTCATCTTCTGGATCCACATCTTGGTGAGAATAGACCTTGCATTGACACATTGTGTAAATGTTATTGAACTATTTTCTCTCAGTCTGATTGTACTGTTTTTTCTTTATAGAATGGATGATGAACATGATATTAGACATAGCAAGAAATGAAAAGTCTCCCCCTTCGCTGCTTCAATTGGGCTTCAAGTTTCTCTACATCATCTCTAAGGTCAGACAAATCGAATCCATTCAATACCAAGCATCTATTCTTTTTGTGCATTGCCTGCTATACAAGTCAATGCCAATTCTTTGTGTGTCTAGGTGAGAGGATACAAGATCTTCATGCAGCTCTTTCCTCATGAGGTTGTTGATGTCCATCCAGTTCTGGACCTGTTGTCCAGGCAGAATCCCAAAGACCCTGAGGTGAGTTTGGATCAATTCTACTTTACTATGGCAAAATTAACAATTATTAAATCCGTAACTCCACTTAAAAATGAATGTGTGACTGTGTTATGATCTGCCAACTCCCTTTGTTGGACAGATGATTCATGGTTTGTTTTATTGCTTTCTTACATTGAGTAAACCTCAACATTCAACTCAGTGTTTGATTCTATAGTAATTCCATTCTTGAATATTATTCATACCAAAACCGCATGATTCCTCTATGGTTTCTTGGAATCCTTTTATGTATTATTTATCTTCTATTCACTGCATTGAGAATCAAAATATGTAATACTATAGGTCTAACAGCCTGTGGAATTGCTTTATAGGATTGCTGTACGTCATCATCCCTTACTTTTCACAGATTTGGGAAACCCGCTACATGCTGCTGTTGTGGCTGTCGATGACCTGCCTCATACCCTTTGATCTTTCACGGCTTGATGGCCACCTGGACTCAGTCAGTGGACAGGCCAGAGAGCCCACCATGGACCGCATCCTGGCTATTGTGAAGGTATGATTTTATTATATAATACGGTGGGTTGCATACTATTACGCGCTGTTCTAGGGTTCCTTCACTGACTTTGATTCTTGGTGTGGAATCCAAACGTCCTATTATCTTAATACAATGTCATCCTCTGTTACTAAAGTGTAACGGAAGATCTTAGGATTTAGACACAGAGTTTGAGATGCTTGAGATGTTCTCCTGTTAAGAGACATTTTTACGTCAATAGGTAGGTAGAAAAGGGTCAACATTGTCAACCAAATCACTCGCAATACTGTGGTGGATACCCAGACTGCAGATTGTAGGCTTGCAGTATTTGAATTACCTACACGCTTGTTATAATAACATATACCATTTTTGTTTTTTTGCAGACATACTTGACTGTCACTGATTCTTGCCGATATGCTGCGGCTGTATTAGTTTCAAAGTAAGTGCGCAGTTTCACACTGCAATGCTATAAATGTTAAGTCTGGTATTATATTAACTAAAGTAAAAGCAATGTTTAGCATATTCAGGAGTTTTGTGTGTAACCATAGATGATTACACAATCATTTATTCTATAGAGTTTAGGCATTTTTATAACTAGCTAATAAGGGCTTAATGGAGGTCCAACTTGTACTTCATTTTTCTAACCAGTAGATGGCACAGTGGGATGACGTCATGGTGTACAATTACTTATATAAATCGACTTCTTATTTATTAGTTCATTTTCATGATTTTATCCTATCGTTTTATACTTATTTACTAATTAAAAAAAGTATGAGAAAATACTTGAGGTTGTTCTTCTTCCGAATCCAATCAGTGAATCTTCATCTGCAGCTCTGTGTGTATGTGTGTGTCTGCACACTTGTTACCACCGGCAGACTTATAATTTCAAACAATGACGTATACTCTCCGCTCTCCAGCCTTTGACAGGCTGGCTGATACATCTGGCTAGCGTCTTATGTTTTGATTAATCAGGATGAAATCAAACTCGTCATCCATTACTATAACTATTTAGTCATATGCTTTTATCCAAAGGCAGTGACAGTCAGTGCCGATACACTGCCTTTGGGAATGGCTGTAGGATTTGGGCATCTTGCTCTAGGACGTCTACACGTATGCTTAGGACATGGGAGGGATTAAACCCAGTAGTACCCTTTGGCTCAGAGTCGCCCACCCAAGCCACTGTTAAAACGTGCAACATGTAGGGCTGACTCTTGTAGGTCATGGTAGCACTGTTGTTTTTCTAAGGTTCTTACTGTTTTAACACTAACATCAAATGTTTCATTTTTTTTACTCTATTGCCATGGTATGTTACTTGCTGAGCACACTGAGCTATGATTAAGAAGCTCTCTTGTAATGTGGTGTATTGTACATGTCTCCGTTAGGCTGTATGCATAGGTGTCAAAGTGAAAGAAATGTAAGGTCCGCAGCACTGCTTAAGCTCTCATCAAGCAACGATTCAACCGTGTTGGGTCTTCTTCAGGCAAATGGTCATAGGTATCTAATCCAGGTTCCCCCCTATGTATGAATAAAGTTCATCAAATCAAATGTCCAAATCACATCTTATCACAAAAGTAAAATGAGACACTTGATACTCTATTTTGTCATTTCACGTAGTGAATAATCGTCACACTTACCGCAACCCTCACAGATTTTTCGTGTCTGTGCAGGTTTATGACACGCCCCGATGTGAAGAAGAAGCACCTGGCAAACTTCCTGGACTGGAGTCTCACCACCATCATGCAGGCCGATGAGAGCCTGATGATCGACTTAGTGGTGATGGATGGCACTCTGCAGTCTCTGGTAAAGACATTGGTTGCATTAGTGTGTGCTTGCATAATGTTTTACAGTTAAGGCATGCAGACCTGCTGCAGAGGGTAATTGTCGATGTGTTTTATTTTTTTATAAGTTCAAGTTTTTCTGTGTTCCAATAAGCTTAATCAACACGAATCAATTTGGCATTCCATAAAACATAATCGCCTTAGGTGTTTCATCATACAAACCTAACTCTTGGTATTTAAATCAGCCCCGTAATCACCTTTAACGATGCGATCTCACTCCGACTCACAACCAGATAACCTACGTCAGGCAACCCCTTCCTACAGATGACTAGCAGTCCTAATTCCAGCTAAAAAAACAACACTTGTGTTACATGTCCCCTAGTGCGTCACGTCTGTGAGCTGAAACTGGGAGCCATCTTGGTGCCCGGGGCATGCAAAACTGGCTCTGTGTGTTCAGACAGCAGGCCTGCTGGGCTTACGCTTGCATACTCCCTCACATTCCTGAATTTTCTTAAGTGTTTTGCAAAAGTTTTTTTTATATATTATTTTATACTTCTATGATTTTCAACATAAGAATACATGGCATTTTATTGAAATGGCTCAGTAGTTTATCGAAAATGAGTAAAATCCCATGATGTTTGCCGGTCTCTGCCCACCGGTTTTCGAACCTTCTGCCGAAGCTCTACTCCACATTCTAACTGGAACTCAAGTTGTGTTCTTTTTTGGGGACATTCCTGGAGGGGCACTTCAATGCACCTCCAGGCACTGTGATGTTTTTCGGGACGCCTCGGAAAAACGTGGCCATATTGTTATATTGTTCAATGAGATGGCGCGTGTGTATATTTGTGGCTGTTTTTCTAATAATAGCCAACGGCTACTGGTGTTATTGACCTTTTTGATTAAGTGGCACACCGCCACAATGGTTTGTCCCATGCAGTGTCACTGATTGGACTCGTTGGTATCATCCATGTCCCTAGGCACAGCTTTTCAAACACGGGAAACGAGATGACTTCCTCCAGCACGGTGAGCGGCCGCGCAGTGCCCTATACACACACAGTGCCCTGTACACACACAGTGCCCTGTACACACACAGTGCCCTGTACACACACAGTGCCCTGTACACACACAGTGCCTCTCCCCTCACTCATTGCTTCTTTTACAAGCTACATTCCCATGGCCTTGAATGCATCGCAACCTCAGGCGAGGGAACAAAAATAGTCGGCATTACAATTATTCCTAATTGTAATTGGTGTCATTATAGTTGAACATTTAGTTTCATATCATAAAAATAACGTATATTCTGGGTTCTATACAATCAAAAGCAATTACTCTTTAATGGTATTTTAATTATCTTGCCACTAAACTATTTATTTTCAATTTGGCCCTGTTGAATAGAAACCTTATATTTATATTTTTAAAATATCACACGATGCATCTTTACTACACCTAGAGAGATGATGTGGGCAGGTTTGAAGGTATTCACTTCCTGTTTGCGTTGGTTCCCAGCTCCTACCGTGCTGCAATGTCTGGATCAGAAGCACTTGTTGGAGAGCAACCACGAGATGCTGCGGAAGCTGGGGGTCAAACTGATCCAGAGGCTGGGTCTCACCTTTCTCAAGCCCCGGCTGGCAAAATGGAGGTCAGCTGCAAGGCTTGCCTCTAGCAGTAGAGGATTCATCACATTTCTATTGATTAATGCAATATCTAAACCCACATTACCGTCACTATCACATGAACTAAACTTATATCTGGTTCTTGTGAAGTGTGAACTTACACAACACTGTCACTACTATCACATGATCAGTACTGCAATATGAATGACAGCAGCATCTCTATTGTGAAGGGTATGAAAACACTGGATCCCAATTTGTGAATAACCTCATAATGATTTTAGTTTAGCATCGCAACTACAAATTGCACATCTTTCTATTGCAATCTTCCTTTTGCCATCAAGGTGTTTAAGTTGCTTAAACCCGGGAGACTCCCAGGCTCACAGCATGTGTTCTGAAGGTACCAACGAGGAAGCCGTTCCCTGGCAGCCAACCTCTCCATGGCCCAGTCCACTCCAGGCTCCGAGACCCCCGGGACCCCCGGGACCCCCGACGTGGAGATGCGGGATCAGGAAGAGGACTACGATATCCCGGAGGAAGTGGAGACAGTCATCGGTCTGTCTGGCCTTGTCGCCGTTTTTTTGCATATTTTTGATCATTGCATGAAACGTGTCTGGTTCCATCCACCCATGTTCATAATTATTACTACTTTGTTTTCAACAGAGCAACTACTTGTGGGATTGAAAGACACCGAAACCATCGTGCGCTGGTCAGCCGCCAAGGGGTAAGCCAAAGTATTTTCCCTTCACATTGTGGTCCGATGATCCTTCACCGAAGTCATCTCCAGAACGTGTCGGGCTTCAAGCGATGCCTGCTCGTGTCCCACGTCCAGAGGGCGGATCCTGGAGCGGCGAGGACCTTCATGTGTGTGGCGTGTGTGTTCTAATCCTCAGCATCGGGAGGGTGACGGGCAGACTGCCCAAGGAGCTGGCGGATGAGGTGGTGGAATCAGTGCTCGCCTGCTTCAGGTGAGAACGCCAGCTGCTCTCCACCACAGCCCATCATGCCTTGTCCGTTTGACATATTTGAGTGCACAGTGTTAACCACCTCCTTCATGTTATTCAGCACTTCACCACAAACAATACCGTCGTCACTTACTGACTTGCGTCATAATTGTGTGTGTGTGTGTGTGTGTGTGTGTGTGTGTGTGTCTATGTTGGTCTGTATGTGTGACTGTTGTGCGTGTCTGTGTGTGTGTGCCTGTTCTTGTCTGTGTCTGTGTTGGTTTTTCTGTGTGTGTGTGTGTGTGTGTGTGTGTGTGCTTTACAGCTTTCAGGAGACTGACAACGCATGGCATGGAGGTTGCCTCGCGTTGGCAGAGCTGGGCAGGAGGGGCTTATTGTTGCCCTCCAGACTAGCAAATGGTAAAACGACACAGAAAACACATATCTTTTACTTAAAATCTGTTTTATTTTTTCTCTACGCAAAACCCCCATAAACATTTTAGACAAACATGCAGAACAATAACATCCTTAAAAGTAATTTATATATACAACTCGTATCATCACCTCGCTTGTGTGTCCCCTCTGTTAATGAGATATGCTTTGCCCATATATTGCTACCTTCAACATGAACTCAGTGCATTTGGGGACATTTGTGCTGGGGTCCACCTCGCCAGTGGCCGATAGACCACCTGGCTAGCCGTCCGTGTCACAGCCCATCCAACAGGTCACAGTGCATAAGAAGTATTTGTTCTAGTGGTCAAAGGTTGATCGATTATAAACATGTCGCCATGGCGATAGTCACTGTCACTACGTTGAACATGAACAAGAGTTAACCGGATGTGAGCGGATCGGCCGTTAGCTGCAACGGGGCCTCCTCCTCGCCGCTTTCTTGGCCGATTTGTGGTGTCCGGGCGTCGACTTCTGCCCTGCCGGCGCACTGTGCCTCCTCTTCAGCCCCCTGTCCTTTGTGGCCTGCTTGCACACGGCCTTGGGCTTCCCCTCCGCCGCTGTCGCACAGGAAGAGCCCTTCGGTGGAGCGTCTGTCGAGGAGCTCCCCGCGGAGCTGTTAATCGTGGCGGTGGCGGCACCGCGCGAGGAGCCGCTGATCATGGCGGAGATTCCGCACGAGGCGCCGACGCCGGCCAGCTGACAGAGGGCCAGCGCCGCCGTCTGCCTCTGTCGGTCGCCGGGCTCCTCGTCCTCGTCCTCGTCGTCCGAGTTTGTGTCGGGACTCAGCCGAGGGCCGGCGGGCCGGTCGTGGCTGCAGAGCGAGCGTCGGAGGCTCAGGTTCAGGGGCAGGTCCTCCTCGAGGGCTCTGCCGGGACGCTCGTCGCACGGAATGCTGTCCTTCTCTTGGGCCCTCGTGGAGAGGTTGAGAGGTGCCATGTTGTGCTCCCGCCCAGCGTTTTCGTAATCCCGCGCCGACGGCGATCCGTGGTATTCCCCGGATAGGGACTGGGATGAATACCTGGTGCTCTCATTTGATCTAATAGAAGAGGAAAAAGTGTTAACGCATGTCAAAAGTGCTTTTGACATTGTTGAGCTCAGTTCAGTTCAGTCGTTCTTAATGGAAGTAAATGGGCTGGATTTACCTCTGGTCTGCATGCAGAGGCCTCGCCTGGAGAAGGCCTTGTTCAGTGTGCTCTTTGCTCGTGTCGACCCGCAGCGTTTGCACTGGCGTCGCTGTCTGTTGTGGTCGGTCGGCATTGGATTGTTGCTCTCCCAGGACGGTGTAATGGGGAGCTTCGGCGTCCCTCTGGAGGTTGTGGGAGGGGATCGGCCTGTCGGGCGACCCTGAGGCTGAACAGCCAGTCGCGGGACTCAATCTGGGGGCCTTGTCCTCCCCCCGCTCTTGGCTGCCGTCCTCCTCGGCGGGCTTGCCTTGAGGGTCACGCTGGTGCATGTATAGCTCATAGCTCTTAGGCACGAAGGCTGGGTTATACAGATCTAGGAATCTGGATCTAGGTAGGGGCACGGAGAGTTCAGGGGATCTGTACAGGTTGTAGTGGAGAGGGTGGCCCGGGTGGAGCGGCGGGCAGTACCTGTACGGGTACTGGGGGAACAGCGAGGGGGGCGTCGGGGGGACGGGCTGCGGAACCAGGGGCCTCTGCTCCAGGAAGTCTGAGCGGAAGGAGGGTGGGCCGGCCCCGTGGTTCTCCGGAATGTAGTACGAGGAGTAGAGCAGAGGGTGCTCTGAGAGAAGGTACGACGGATACTGAGGAACAATGGGCGAGGTGAACGACTTGAAGGGGATGGGCGCTGAGATAGGACTCCACGGAAAGGTGTGGTTGCTGTGAGGCGGCACCGCCTGCTCCTCCGACGGCTGCTGCTGCCGCGGAGAGGCGAGTGGCTCTGGATTCTCTCGTTTAGGCGTGACGGGCGAGAAGGCAGATGGGCGTGTCGGAGCGTTGGCCTCTTTGTTCTCGTCTTTCTCCTTCTCCGCCATCGGGATCTCGGGGCCGTCCTTCTGGATCGGGCTGTTACAGCCAACGTCTACCTCTTCATTGTCATCCCCACTACCGAGTTCGTCCGCCTTGGATTCCTCTTGTTCAGGACCACCAGGTCCCGCTTCAGGCTGGGCGGCCGGGCGGTCTTTGGGAGACGATGGGGCGGGAGGCGTGTCTTTGATCAAGGGTTTGGCCTGCCTCGGTGCCTGGCCTCCCTTTTGGGACAACAGGGAGATGGAGTTTTTGCACAGGTTGTATTTCATGTGGTTGAAGAGATGGGACTTCTCATTGCAGGTGAAGGGACACTGGAAACACTGGTATTTGAAGGGCTTCCCTGGCGGCCGGGGAATGTAGTGGGGCCTCTTGGGCTTGCGCTCCAAGGCGACTTCCATGTTCGTCAGGTTCACTGAAATGACAAGAGGTGGATGTGGTTGAAGCATTTGTGTGTTTATAGTGACATTTTCTTTATCTTTTCACAAAAAGCGCGTCGATATAGAAAATATAGAATGATGTTGATAAAAAAAAAAGACCCATGGCACATTCTATATGCTTCGACTCCTCTGAGGAATATCACAGTAGAGTAGTCCGACTGGTTTAGTGGCGAGAGGCCAACCATTGCTGGTTATTTGTTCAGTGTGCATGATTAATTGCCACCATGACAAAATTCCTAACTGCACAATTCCTGCGCCCTCAGGGCTAATCTATTCCACAACTGCTATGTGCTTTTTTTGGGCATCAATCGTACGATAACAGTCAGATATGAAAAGCACTCTTAAGACGGTATGCAAACAACCCGTGTGTCCTCATCAGTATACGGGTGGCCCCGATTGTAGCCGGGTATGATCGATGCTGAGCAGCAAGTGTCATGACACGTCCGTGTGGGTGTATCACCGCCCATGTATTTGTCACCCCGTTGCCTCGGCCTTAACGTTAGGCATGGTCTACCGGGCAGGCTGGCGGAGGAGGCGCTTACGTAGGGAGAGCTGGAGGGCATGTCCAGACTCGCTGCTGCTCTGGTGTCGTCCTGCTGCACTTGCTGCTGTCGGCGTGGGAAGCAGCGGCCACCTGTTTCCCATGACTACAGCTGCGGGATGTGTTCGACTAGCCTCCATCATCCGAAGCGCTCAACGTATCCGAGCCGGGGCTAGAAATTCCCCAAGTTGGGAAATACTTTCCCAACATACTTTTTCCCGCATGGGGAAAGACCCTAGGAGGCTCCGGCCGGTGTGTGTGTAAGAAACCCTGGACCTGGCTTTAGGTTGTAGCGCATTTGCATGAGCTGTTACTTGCGACACATCTGCATTAGCTTTTGAATTGAAGCGTTGCCTATGGCTGTGAGTTAGGTGTTTCAGCTGCTGCACTGAGGAACCTGCTTGTCAGACGCTGTCGCAAGAAGTTGTCACTCTAGTTTCTGCCCCAAACCACTCCCTTCCTGAGAAAAGGGCACACGGTAGAATGCCTGTGTGTTTTAAAGATTCTCCTCGTTTAGAATGTGTTTTAATTCAGACCTACTTTAAAACGAAACAAAAATATCATCCTTCAAATATAACAATTAAACTACAGGTTGAAATAAACACGACACGGCCATGCTAAGAACCAACCAAGGGCCTCCTGCACTCAGTATTTACGACTGACCCACGCATGTACGACTGACTTTGACACTTGAAGCTGTTTGAAAAACAAAAATACAGTGTCTTCTGTGTCTGGCTCTCGAACATGACAAGCAACAGATAATAGTCCCAAGGTAGCAGGTGCACGGCTTAGACTTAGAACATAAATACCCTGGCAAAGTCTTTGACTGGTTGTGTGTGGGCGTTAAAACGGTGTAAGCGAGTGAGTATTCTGTCTCCCAGGTGAAACATTGATTCCGTTAGGGCGAAAGCGAATGGTCTTACCTGCTGGGCTGGTGCGGTGAGAATCCTCCCGATGCGTTACCCTCCAGAGAAGTTTTCCAAGATCAGCAGCCAGGGATAGTTTCCATATACAATGTTCTGGGGTATATCTGACGGAGTCCGGGGTGATTACGCCTGTTGGTGTGTGTGTGTGTTGGTGTTTGTGTCTCCGCTCCGCTGGGTGATGGTTAATTGTGTGCCGAGTTCCTCGGTCTAAGGTGTTGCCTCAGAAAGAGGCGGGCCCTCAGTCCAAACAGCAGGGCCCTCGGGCATCATTGATGCACCTGATATTAGTCAAGCCCCAAGCCACAATTTACATGTTGGGCTAAAGTCTCTCTGTCTCTCTCTCTCTCACTCTCTCCCATAGCCTCCCCCTTGCTTATCATGAGGATCATGCCCTTCGTAGGAATCAAAGGGGTGGGACTGGCTTGCCTCTGCTCGCACTCACACTCACAGTTTGTTGAGGAGTAACGAATCGAGTTCAGCGGCACCTGTTCTGCTCTTTAGCACATCCTAGATAATGTTTGTGCTCACGTTGTCTTTCCTGCATCTGAAATGTGGATAATAATATTAGAAAAAATGGGTATTATGAAAAAGGTTTTTTTGAATGCTTGAATGTTCCGAGATAATGACGATCACATCATCTTCATCAACAAGTGAGGTCAACAAAACATGTCGAAGCATGTTTTCCTTCTTCTTTTGCAAGTTGTGTATTTGGCCTTCTTACAGTTTTTTCACTATGAGGTAAATGTAAGTAGTGGTGATAATCTGAAAACACATTAGTGATAATATTAGCATTATTTCAGTTTTTCACAGTTTTTCTTTATAAGAATATAACACTAATGTGTGGAAGCGATAAGCCTTGTATTTGAGATGTTCTTTGATTCTTTAATAATTGCGCTTCATTCATTCGCCATTTTTGAACACCATCTTGAATATCATTTAATACACATACTAGAATTAATTTTAAATCCAATGTTTATTTCAAGTTTGTTTTTATCGACCCTTCCATCCATTCCCCTGCTAGAACTCCATCCACCTTGAGAACGCCTGTCGTGAATCCCATTCTAGTCCACTAGCTTCTGAAGAACGGATCATCGGCCCGCGTTCCCTAACCACTGCGGTTTCGTCTCCCCAGTGGTGCCCCTGATCCTGAAGGCCCTGACCTACGACGAGAAGAGGGGCGCCTGCAGTGTGGGATCCAACGTGCGGGACGCCGCTTGCTACGTGTGCTGGGCCTTCGCCCGGGCCTACGAGCCTCCCGAGCTGACTCCCTTCGTCTCCCAGATCGCCAGGTGACTCTCCATCCTGCCTCCATCGCTCCTTGTATGAACCGCAGCAGCAAACAGGGGCGGCAGTAGCTCAGGAGGTAGAGCGGGTTGGCTGGTAATGGCAAGGTTGCTAGTTTGATCCCCGGCTCCTCCTAGATGAGTGTCGAGGTGTCCCTGAGCAAGCCACCTAACCCTAGCCCGTTGGTGTGTGAATGTGTGAATGAATGGGTGAAAGTGAGGCTATGTTTTAAAGTACTTTGGGTGGCCACTGGTTACTAAAAAGCGCTGTATAAATGCAGTCCATTTACCAAACACACATGAGTGCGTGTGACGCATGCACACACGGGTACTCTTTGGATCGTTCCAAAGAATGTGAGTGCGAAGGGATGACTCTTCTGTCACCTTCCTGTTATCTCCCATCGGTGACATGACTTGACATCAGCAGTGATTCATGATGGTGTAACTTGAAGTTGAATGCAACAACCTCCGACTAGTATAGATGACGATACTTTCAAGACATGTCTGGCGTTTTTACTTTTCCGTTCTCTAACCGAATAGTATTTGGCAGATAAGCTTACAATACCACGGACCATTATCATTGTGAATGTGTTTTTCAAAGGATGAGAATCAAAGCACTTGATGGCCCTGTTTATCTTTACACTTATTTTTTTTATTTTTCAGATTTATAAAGTGTTTACTTATTTTTATTTCAGCTGTTTTCAGTTATTATAATTTTCTGATTTCTTTTGTTTTTTTCTGTTACAGTGATAATGTCTGCTGTGCATCAAAAATCAAAAATTCAACTTGCAAAACAGGCCATGCATGAATATGAGTACATAGGTTTACTCAAAAATATCAACCACAGGCGATGAAAAACATCTAGGATGTTTGTTTGGAATGAATGCTCAACTTGTATGTGTAAGTTATTATTATAAATAGATCATCATTACTAGTCAAATGTGCCTCAAATGTAAATCTGCAACCCATTTAGGAACACATTATGGTCCACCATGCAACACACATGCAAATGATGAACACCAGGGTTGGGTCAGTGGCATCAGTTCATGAGAGCTAAAGCAGTGGATCTTGTGTGAAGTGAAGTTGTGCTTCAGCATTATTCAACAGTCCTCCAACACACACACACACACACACACACACACACACACACACACACACACACACACACACACACACACACACACACACACACACACACACACACACACACACACACACACACACACACACACAGAGAGACACACACACACAAGCATTCAGAGACACACACACACAGACACACACACACAGCCACACACAGAGACACACAAAGACACACACATAAACACACAAACACACAAACTCACAGAGCGAGAGAGACAAACACAGACACAAAGAGACACACACACACACAGAGACACAGACACACACACACACAAACACACACACTCACAGAGAGAGAGAGACACAAACACACAGACAGAGAGAGACACACACACACAGACACACAAAAACACACACACACAGAGACACAGACACACACACACAAACACACACACTCACAGAGAGAGACACACACAGACACAGAGACACACACACACACACACACACACACACAAACACACACACTCACAGAGAGAGAGAGACACAAACACACAGACAGAGAGAGACACACACACACAGACACACAAAAACACACACACACAGAGACACAGACACACACACACAAACACACACACTCACAGAGAGAGACACACACAGACACAGAGACACACACACACACACACACACACACACACACACACACACACACAGCGGTGTTGCGCAACTGGTGCACACGTCGCGGCACCACTTTGTCCCCGCCGACGGTTCGCCTCCTGCTCCTCCGTGCACAGCGGCGGCGACGGCAGCGGCGGCTGCGTGTTTGGACCTGTGGCCCGGGACTGTGCCGACCAGCTCAGCCTGTGTGTCGGTTAGGAGCCTGGAGACTGCCATTATGAGCGTCCTCGCTGTAGCGCGGCGGCAGCACCCTGCCATTCCCAGGCTCCCAGCCCCGCCAGGTTTCGCCTGTCGACGGCGGTTTCGGTCGCCGCTTGGCAGCGCGACTCAGGCAAGCCGGGTCCTGCTTCCCTTCTTTTTCTTTTTCTTTCTTTTTTTTTTTGTTGCGTGCATCGTGTCTCTGATGACATGGCATCCCTCTCTGTGTCTCTCTCTCTGTATCTGTCGCTCTGTGTAGCTTTCCCCCTCTCTGTGTCACTCTCTCTCCCTTTCTATCTGTGTCTGTGTGTGTTTGTCTTCGTCTGTCTCTCCCTCTGTCTGTGTCCCTGTGTGTGTCTCTGTCTGTCTGTCTTTGTCTCCTCTGTCTCTATTTCTCTCACAATAGCACTTTTGCAAATAAGACATTTCTCACAAGTTAAAATTGTGTTACAGGCGATACCCGCAACTTGTTTTCTCTCCCCGTTTGTGTGTGTGTGTGGGCACGCACTTGGTGTCGCACTAAAGTACACACACACACACACACACACAGTGAGTGTGCGGGGGGTTGCGTGACGATATAGGTCTGACACAGTGTCATTCCGTTCTCCAGCCTTCTCTCTCCAGGGTACAATCAGGGCTCCGTTGCTTTTGTTTTTCCGCACCTCCAGGCCACGAGTTGTTGGGAATAAAAGTGGCCAGCTTCAGGTCCACATCTTAGCATGTGGCAAACATGCCTGTGGCGTGTAAACGATGTGTGACTGTGTTGACACAGGCCTACAATTAGTGTTTACATAGATTAATAGCAATGCAAAAGGCCTGTGAACATGTGCAGCGTTGCTTTATATAAGCAACTGTACTCTAAGTTTGAAGGGGTAGTAAGGGGGGTTGGTTTGCAAATGTTGAGCATTAATGAAGGTTTTTAATGTAGGTTGACTACCTGAAGGCAGCTTGAGCAAGAGGCCTAACTAACATCTTGTCATTAATGATGTGAAGGTAAAAGTATACAAATGTAAAAAAGTTGTTTTGGGTGTGCATGCGCATTTGCAAAACGACAAAATCTGCGTAAAGCCTTTGGCAAAAACACCATAGGGGACATGTGTGATCATCACGTTCTTACATGACTGTATTTCACTGCTAAATTCAGTCAAATACCTATTTTGAGAACCTAAAAATCCAATTTATAAAGCCGTCGGGGACAACTCGTTCTGCTTGTACATGTCTGTCTCGATGTATCCCACCCAATCAGCAATCACCAATAATGGTAAAGCAGTATGCCTTCAGTGCGCCTGCTGAATAAAGCCCTGTAATGACTGTGCCTTGTTCTTGAATTTAACCATCTAGTTATATCGTGCCGTCGGTAATGAACATCTCCCTCCCTCTCTTGCTCTCCCCTTCTGCAGCGCGCTGCTGATCACCACGGTGTTTGATCGCAGCGTCAACTGTCGCAGAGCCGCGTCGGTAAGTGTGCAGCTCAGGATAAGATCAAAACTCCCATCAAACATCAACAACTCTTTATTTTTACTTGTAAAATTAATTTTTAAATTTTTTATTGTTCCAGGCGGCGTTCCAGGAGAATGTCGGCAGACAGGTTTGTGACGCCGGTTTCCTTTTAACTCCTCCAAAAACACCAATGAAACCGCCGATGACTATATTTCTGCCTCTCGAAATTCGACTTCTTGCACCAACTTGAAATCTTGGCCATAGCCCTTGGAAGCTAGACAAAAGCCTCCAAGAAGACCAGTCAGACGATACTAGTGCACCCAGTATGCCGGCAGGGCTTTCAGGCCGTAATTGACGAAGCTTCTAAGCTTGGCAAACATTCCCCAATCATTCTTTGAGCCTCTGCACATCAATGAGTAATTCTAGCAGCGAGGTGCTAATAGTAACGCTAGCCCTTATGGTCTGACACATTAAAATGGTTCCCATTGTCCCTGTCTGGTTAAACACTGCACCTCCCACAGGGCACGTTCCCGCACGGGATCGACATTGTAACCACGGCGGATTACTTTGCGGTGGGGAACATCAGCAACTGCTATCTCACCATTAGGTAAGACCTGGGTACCATGTCCATTGTGTCGTGGCATGCCCTTATAATAAGCATGCATATATAATTCTAAACACCCGAGTTGTTAAGGAGGTACTTCAGCAGAAAGGATGCATTGAATTTAATGCTATGCAGTCCTTCTAGTATGCAAATATCTTCAAAATGACACCACTGCCCGCTTGTCGGCCGTGTACATATCAAAAGAAGACCACGCCCTGAACCCCTCCTCGCCCCTCCTCCTTCTGAGGGCCTTTCAGAACTTGTCCTTACGGCTCAACCCGACAGCGCCACAAGTACGACTGCAAAGACTTTAATAGCCTTGGGCTACAACTGGTGACATAGCCTGAAGTCGATCATGGGAGTCAAATTAACTCCATAGAAATCACAAAGGAACCGCTTATTATACACCAATGTCTAGAGTTGGGCTGGCTCCAAAACAAGAGCCCGTGGAGTTTTGCGTCTGGTATGAACCAGGTGCGATTGTCAGTGGTAGGGTGTGTCATTGTGCAGCTCTGGTAGTGAGTTGACGACCGTATAAGATACGGATCTCCGTGACGTCGCTTTGATTTTTCCCCAGCGTCTACATCGCCAGTTTCCCAGAGTACACCCAAGCCATGATAGACCACCTGATCACCATGAAGATCAACCACTGGAACGAGTAAGGTCTTCCTTCATCCTCTCATCATGACATTCGCCTCTGAGTCACTACTCAAAACAAAATCAAACCCGTGTTGCTCATGTTGTTTGGGTGGATGGTTTCCCCTGGACGTACGGTGATGGTTGTTGCTCATTACGTTCTCTTCCAGTGAAATCCGCGATTTGGCCACCAAAGCCCTCCACAACCTGACGCCTCAAGCTCCCGAATACATGGCATCAGGTGACTCCCAGCGGCTTGACCACCGCATTCAACCACCTCACTGTAGCCGTACACCAAACCCTTGTATGCATGCGATAGAAATGTGGGATGTCCGGGATAGCCTGTTAAATCTCACTGTCCTGTTTTAGTTTTGCCTCAGCTCCTGCAAAGCACGACGAGCAGCGACCTCCACGGACGCCATGGTGCCATCTTGGCGTTTGCAGAGATCACCCACGCCTTGTACAAGCTGGGCGCCGACGTCAACAGGTAGCCTCCCAGCTAGCTTTAAATGTGTGTGTGTTTGTGTGTGTGTGTGTGTTTTTTGTGTGTGTGTTCATATCCTACTTGTTAGCATCGAGCTAACACAGAACTCAGAGTCATCATGCCGCTGCGCAGAGTTCAGACCTAGTACCGCTCCCTAGAAATGTCCCTCGCTTTTTAAGGGCAAAACTTCAAACGGTCTGAGACCGTGACAAGCTATGAGTAATTCACTATTGAGTCATTCAGCAGACACTTGTATTCAAATGTACAGTCCAATGAGACTAGGTTATTAGGGTTGGGGTTATGTGGTGGTTAAGGATCAGCCAGGGGGTTAGGAAGGCCTCCAGATTGGCTGTGGACGTTCAGAATCGAACCCAGGACAGCAATGACGGATTACCGCATGGGCAAAGTGGGCACATGTCCAGGACCTTGGCCAATGGGGGGGCCCTTGATATATATATATCTATAATTTATTTTTTTATTTTTTTAATTAAAAAAAATTCAACTTTCAAGACTTTAGTCATAAAAGGATTTGAATGTTTTTGATTTGCAGAATAAATACATCACATTTAAAAAAAGAAAACAACGTGACGTGACGTCAATGTCGTAGTGCTTGGTCAACGGTCAATTTCACAGTGAAAATGGAGAAACGTGTGCTAAGTGAGTCGGCATAGCATAAACGAAAAAAGGACACTAAAGATACTGCCCTGGTACAACAAATACCGTCCATCTCAACATTTTTGAACTCGTTAATTCGTTAAAGGAAGTCATTAGGTGCTTTTAAAGTCATGCCTGACAGACTCCATGTTCTGCCGTTTAAACAAGCGGCTGGCACTATGCATGCCCACAGCCGCGGGGTTAGATTCTCTCTCTCTCTCTCTCTCTCCTGTGTGATTGTGGATTGCATGCAGTTATAATATGCGACCAAATTCAGTGTGCTAGTGCGTGTATTAGCGTATTGGTAGGGGTCCGTGGCTGGTTTGTGTCCAGGGCCCCTGGTCATGTTAATCCGTCCTTGGGTCCCTGCTGCCCCTCGTCCCCTCTCGTCCCTGGGCCTTCTGCGTCATTCCTTCGTGTGTGTCTCCCTGCAGGCCTGTGACGGATGTCATCCCAGCAGGATGTGTGGAGGGCTTTAAGGGCATCCACAAGACGGTCAGTATCCTGCATCATAAGCCGATCTACCCCACATTACTACACTAAAGTAACACTATACTAAGACTAAAGTTATGGTTAGACTTGGACGTCGACGCAATGACCACGCAGTCACTTCGACGCAATCGTGAACCCATTTGGTTCTGCGTCGGGTTTATGGCGGGTTAACGTTAGCGGACCAATCACAGCCCTTGATGCTGCGGTAACATTGCGTCTCGACGCATGGTTACAAATTTCGGGGCCGCACGTCAGGCCCTTGCGTTGGACGCAAGGTGGGTCCGCAAGGACATAATTGGTCCGTAAACCCCCTTGTGTTGGGTCGACGTCCAACCATAACTCTACCTTAAGGCAGCTGTAAACATAAAAAATGTATTGGTTGCAAAGAATGATCCTGTGCATCTCCGGCTTACCTCTGTGTTTGGACTGCTGAAAGTATCTCGTAATCTTATAGTGTATCTAGGCTTACGAGATCTGACGGACCAAAGTCCAAAGTCTGGATTGATTCGCCTGTGGCGACTCAATCCATATGGAACATATAATTTATGTGTTTCTTTCCCTTTTCCAGCTTCTGGACAAAAAGCAGTACAGGTAACCTGAGAGCAAATGTCGTCACACTCGTGTGTAGAATAACATCAAATGCTACTCGTTCTGATCTTTACTTATCATTAACGACAGTCTGTTTCGTTTTCATACAGGAGCTTCAGCGGTGAGCTCATGAGACCTGCAAGTAAGTTGAGCATAAACAAAATTATAAGACGTATCCAAAGAACGTTCTGAATGCAACGCTTTGCGATCTGTTCTTCCGATTCGCCATAATGGAATGTCACGGTGGACCATATCCCTTTGTACACTAAACTGCTATTAACCATCTCAATGTGGCCCCCTCACCTTCTCAGTGTGCACGCTGATAGAGAAGATGTCCCTCTCCAAGATGCCTCTGAAAGACGACCCCGTCATAGGTACCTCCTCCTTCTGTTCGTACTGGACCACATGGTGTATGCGGCCTGGCGTCTTGCTGTTGTCCTGGTGTTCAAAGCGTTGTGATGATGCTTGTTTTCCCAGAGGGCTGGCAGTGGCTCATCGACGACACCCTGAAGGGCCTTCACCTCATGTCGTCCCGTACCAGAGATGTCGTCAGGGTAACCGCAGCATTCCCGCATCCCACAGACGTTCCATTGTTCTCCCCCGCGCTTCTTTTTGATGCGCAAATAAAAAAAAACAGGCTTTTCTTCCCCGTTCCCCCCGCCCCCACTGGGTGAACAAACAGACCGTGCTGCTGGCTTGTGTGTTCTTCATGTACCCCTCAACAATGGCTTTCGTTGTTCCCCTGCGCAGGACTCAGCCATCGGTGCGCTGGCTGCGCTGTGTGACGAGTACTACCAGGTCGGACCGGGCCAGGCGGACCCACACGTCCAGGGTGAGAACCAGCCCCCCGTCACACCCTCTGGGGTCACCTAACGCAAGACACATAACCCCATAACCTGCTGGTGTTCATGTCTGTAGGGGAGTCTCTGTTTATCCCGGCGTGAGTTAGGTCAAGTCAAATTGAATTCTCCCACTATGGGAGATGAGGATGCAGCAAGGTACGAACAAACACACCAACAAAGAGACACAGACTAAGATAACAGTTAGTGATGGAAACACCATCAAAACACAAAACGACAGAGACCAGTACATAAAAACACATAAGATACAGTGCAAGATCGCTAGGTAGGGAGGCCAAGATAAGCAGTCAAGGTTTACATAAACCGTGTTGGTCCGAGTGTGTGTTCGAGTGTTAATGTGTGCATTTCGCCTCGTCTCTGAGCGTGCGTTCAAGTGTTGGTGTGTGTTTGTTTGTGAACATGCGTGGCGAATGTTTGAGTGTGTCTTGAGTGCCCTTTCATGCAGCCCTGTTTTTTGCGTGTGTGTGTGTGTGTGTGTGTGTGTGTGTGTGTGTGTGTGTGTTGGGACCCCCTCAGACCTCCTGGTGTCCCAGTACGTGGCAGGTCTGAAGAGTCCAGAGGTTCTGACTCGCAGCAGCTCTGCCCTGGCCCTGGGCTGCCTGCCCAAAAGCATGACCCGCACCAAACTGCAGCAGGTGTGCTAACAGCTTCTTGTTTACACTCTGTCACATACACACAAGCATCCTATTGACTCAGTTGAACATGGTGTGTGTGTGTGTGTGTGTGTTAGATCCTGGAGAGCCTGGGAGGGGCCTGTGTGGCGGGCCAGAAGGAAGTGAGCTTCACCGAGGGGAGGAGGGATGCAGTCAGAGCCATCGCTCAGTGAGTACCGCCTCTTACCCTGGACCCGGCGTCTTCACGCTAACCTCGTGCACTAGAAAGCACAAAGCCATGCACCCCATATTGTATATACCGCCATCTTGTTCAGGAGACGTTGTTCGCTCAGAACAATGGACCCTTTTCATTGAGGCGTCGTCGCAGGAACAACACGGGTGTCGCTCATTCCACAGAATTTCAGGGCTGGTCCTTTACGATGTACCAGGGCGAGGGTAGTAGACTCATTGCACTAGTGGAGTCTACTACCTGTGCCCTGGTACATACCATAACATCTTGGTGAAAACCGTCCATACTGCGGTTGAAACGACGTGCACCATCGTGTCTCTGGGATCACTAAGGCCAGGGGCTTGTTGCTTCCTAGCCTGTATCTTGCTGACCCCCCCCCCCCCACCCACTGGCTCCTGGTTCCCATGCCGTCTTGTTGCCCACTCAGGTGGGGTATGGAGGGATTATGGGTCTTTGCTCGGGTGTGGATTGAAGGACTAGAATCAACAGCCAGCTGCACCTACCTGCCAGACCTGAAAGACATGTTCACCTGTTGCTAGCCCCCGTGTTTATTTCAGCTTGTTTGGGAGAAAAGCTAACTATTGGACTGACGTTCTTTCTTTCTTTCTTTCCTATTATTTAATCTATTCCCCCTTTCTTTCTTTCTCTCTTGTTGTCTCCCTCTCTCTCTCCCTCTCTCTCTTGTTGTCTCCCTCTCTCTCTCACTCCTCTCTTGTTGTCTCCCTCTCTCTCTCACTCTCTCTTGTTGTCTCCCTCTCTCTCTCACTCTCTCTTGTTGTCTCCCTCTCTCTCTCCCTCTCTCTCTTGTTGTCTCCCTCTCTCTCTCACTCTCTCTCTTGTTGTCTCCCTCTCTCTCTCACTCTCTCTCTTGTCTCCCTCTCTCTCATTCTCTCTCTTGTTGTCTCCCTCTCTCTCCCTCTCTCTCTTGTTGTCTCCCTCTCTCACTCTATCTCTTGTTGTCTCCCTCTCTCTCTCCCTCTCTCTCTTGTTGTCTCCCACTCTCTCTCCCTCTCTCTCTTGTTGTCTCCCTCTCTCTCTTGTTGTCTCCCTTTCTCTCTCACTCTCTCTCTTGTTGTCTCCCTCTCTCTCTCGCTCTCTCTCTTGTTGTCTCCCTCTCTCTCTCACTCTCTCTCTTGTTGTCTCCCTCCCTCTCTCCCTCACTATCTTGTTGTCTCCCTCTCTCTCTCACTCTCTCTCTGGCTCAGACTGTGTGTGAAGGTGGGCGTCTCCGCCCAGGGTACCCCAGACTCGGTCATCTGCTCTGGGAACATAGGGCAGGTCTACCGGCCCCTGCTCCAAAGCATGGGGGACTACACCACCGACAGCAGGGGCGACGTGGGGTCCTGGTAAGATAGACCGTCACACAGACACAAAGACACACGATCCATCCAGGGGTGAATGCACATTCTGCACCCGGGGCTGTGGCCTCAGGGCCAGGGAATGTGCCTCTGGGTGTGTCTGTGTCGCCCCTGTCCTATAGGTGGCCTCCAGGCACCCTTTACCTGCACGCGAGGAATGTCACCTAGCGGGTCATTTGTCGCCAGCCTTGCCACTTCAGAAGCCATGTTGTGAACGTCTGTGTTACATTTTTTCCTATTTGTATTTTGCCAATGTTCCAAATCGGTTAACGTCGTACATCAGCGACAAGATCGATTTTCGTTCTTGTTATTTGCCATTCTTGTTTTTTCGTGAAACCTCCGTGAAACCTTCCTGATGCAGAGGTTTCACCCTCCCTCCCCCCTCCCCCCTCCACCTGTCCTTTCTGTTCTCCCTCCCCCTCCCCCTCCCTGAGAAATTCCACCTGTGCGCCTCTCCGCCGTGCACCTGTTCCCACCTGTTTGAGTTTTGAGCAGATTACTCAACTGTTGCAATAACTGGCCGGGTGTGGCTCACCACACTCTGATCCAGAAGGAGTGTTGTTTAGCGTTTCACATAAACATAAGGCACCCCGCGGCCATCTGGCGCTGTCAACGGGTACTGAGAGCTCGCGGCGGTGGGCCGAGGGAGGGAGCCATCAGGGAGGGGACGACATACCAGCACCGGGGCACGTTTAGCGACGCACTCTGCAGCTGCACCCGCTCTCTCTCTGCGTGTCTCTTACGTGCGTTCAGACGAAGCGTGTTATTACTGGGCATTGAGAATGAATGTGCAAAGACGGAACCATTTTGAAGTGTAACAACGGAGGCTGAACTAGGGTTGTGCCATTAATCGAGAGGAGATTTCTAAGTTCTCAGTTTCATAGAGGTTTTTTTTGGAGAGAATGATGAATGAATGCATCATGTTTGCACACGCAAAAAGAATCGTTTGAATAATCGTGATTTCAATATTTACCAAAATAATCGTGATTATGATTTTTGCCATAATCGAGCAGCCTGAGGCTGACCTCTCGGTTCTGTATGAAGCGTGGGTTTGCGGAGATAATCCTCATCGGGACTCTGTGACGTGGCCCAGATCCGTACAGAGCTGCCTGCGTCTATGCTTTGGCGTCACGGCAATGTGCACACAAGGGAGAAGTATATCGTCTCCTACCCCATATGCAACTGTTAATTAACATGTGTTAATAAACTGGTGAGCCAGTCCTGAAAGGGAGATTGATTTTGCTCCATACAAAAATGTATTGGAAAAAGTATCAATGTAAAAAAGACAAAATCATTAAAAAATGTACAAAAGGTGGTCGGTGTATCGCAACCAAATGAAGAGTGATTGGATTTCACCGGGTGCATTCATTTATTCTCGTGTCTAGCTGTTATTGTAAACAATACGCCCTCTTCCCCGCTCAACCAATCGGTGATCACTCGACGCGTTCCTCTGCAGAGAAGGGCGATGCATCGCTAAGCTCTTGGAGGACTGCGCCTCTGTGAGTGTGCGCAGGTCATCGAACGGCCAGAGAGCCGCGCACGGTCCGACCGAGATCTATGAAGATGTTTGCATACAAGCAGGACTATTTGTCCCGTCAGTTGGGTTTGGCCTTGATAAATTGTCTGTTGATTTGTTGTGTGTGTGTGTGTGTGTGTGCGTGCGTGTCCAGGGTGAGGGAGGCAGCCATGACCAGCCTGATGGAGGTGACCCTCCTAGTGGTCAGCACGGCCACAGAGCTCCTCGCACCTGACCTGTGAGTACACTTTGGACACAAACTACATTTCCCAGCAGCATTACGATGAGGGTAAGGGGGGTTGGGTTGTGCCACGTTTGACCAATCAGAGTGTTGACCAGTGCCTTGATTAGGTGACTCTAGTAGTGAAAGTCCTTCAGAAGCATAAATTCTAACCTTATTTAGTTTCCTAAAGACTACATCAAAGACACATACATATATATGCAAAACAAATATAATGTTTTGTAAGCCAACCTTCCAGTTAACCTTTAAACTAAGCATGTCCCAGCCGCTGTGCAGCCGAAATCATGTTAATGTTTAGTGCTGGCAGGCTTGACTTTCAACCACTAACTACGTTACGTCTTAAACACTTGTTCTGCCTTTTGAACCACCCATTGAAAACATGCTCGCACAGGACTTCAGGATGATGATGATGATGATGGTGTGTGTGTGTGTGTGTGTGTGTGTGTGTGTGTGTGTGTATGCGTATGCGCAGGGTGGAGCGCATGATGTGCTGCATCGCCCAGCAGGCAGCGGAAAAGATCGACCGCTACAGGGCTCACGCGGGCATGGTCTTCCTGCGCCTCCTCCACTGCTCCGACCCCGCAGTACCGCACATCCACCACAGGGAGGAGCTGCTGAGCATCTTCCCCCTGTGAGTCGGGCGGGCCAGCGGCTTGTCACAGTCGACGCTTGTCGTTGTCTTTCATCTGTGTCACCGCAGGTTAGACACGGGTTGTCACATGAATCTCGGGTATGTTTTGAATACCGAGTGCAGATGTCCCCTGGGGCAGGCGTGTGAATGTTTGACTCACAGCCAAAGGATTCTGGGTTCGACCCCGAGGTCTGTGACTTGTTTGGATGAAAGAAAAAAAAAAAAAGACTTGTTTGTAGATGTAAATGTAGGCTTTTCTTAGCTCATTTCCACAGTCTTGACGTTCACCAATTCAACAAAATCCGCCCCCCAAAAATCTGTTTATTGTATCATTTGATATCAATCAAATAAACCTATGACCTCTACCCCTAAGGGATTTAGTGTCTATCGACAACTTGTCCATACTGGCAGGCGTGCATTTTGACTTGATAACACGATGCCAGCGTTTCCACTCCCCTTCATATGAAGCATGCGACTGGCTTACGCAAGGCTGGCAAGCTGGTTCTATGGGGTCAAAACAATCTCATTAATAATGAACGCACAGAGAAGGATTCACAAAATTTTGTATTTTGGGATTCATGTATCAATTACTCTCTTCTCACAAATACATTTAAATGCACACACAAATGGATATCGGTATGTACAAATGTAAAATAAATCCATAAACAAAAATAAGTTTCACAAACACATTTCTGATCCACACACAAATGTGCCTTGTTTTAAATAAATGTAATATAAATCCATAAATATATTAATTTAAAAAATATTTGCAATTTACATCAAAAATGTATTTGGATGTTGTTACATTCATATACAAACTGTTAAACTTGAATTAACAAGACGCTTTTCATTTGTGAACTTGTTTGCATTTGTGTGTGAACTGGTCTGTATTTATGTGTGGATTTTTGAGACTCTCCTGAAGTGGCTTGATTCACAAATGCATTTTTTTTCAACAAGGAACTCTCTGTAGCCAATCAGATGCCTCCCTCGTTTTCAGCCAATCACATGACTGCAGTTTCGGCCTGTGAGTCCAGCCTCCGAGCCTCCCAGTTCCCTCGTTCCCCAGTTCCCATCGTACACAACAATCTCTAAGTGGCGAAGAAGTCAAAGCTGCGTCACATTTTGAACTACACACTTTTTCCATCTAGTTTCGACTGGGTTTGGGATTGTCGGTGCCGTTAAAGTAGTAAACGGCTCCCACAATGTAAAAACCCAGTCACTGCAGTCATGTGATTGGCTGAAAACGAAGGAGGCGTCTGATTGGCTACAGAGAGTTCCTTGTTGAAAAAAATGCATTTGTGAATCCAGCCACGTCAGGAGAGTCTCAAAAATCCACACATAAATACAGTCCAGTTCCCACAGAAATGCAAACAAGTTCACAAATGAAAAGCGTCTTGTAAATTCAAGTTTAACAGTTTGTATATAAATGTAACAACATCCAAATACAATTTGATAAAAATTGCAAATATTTCTTTAATTCATATATTTATGGATTTATATTACATTTATTTAAAACAAGGCACATTTTTGTGTGCATTGAAATGTATTTATGAGAAGAGAGTAATTTATATATAAATCACAAAATACAAAATTTTGTGAATCCTTCTCTGTGCATTCATTATTAATGAGACTGTTCTGACCCCATATGGTTCTGTCACTTTTTGAACAACCCAACCAAATCCTGGAGAATCATCCATGCGTTCATCCCTAGGTTGTTAGTGCTGCACTTATTCCTTATTTGGCGACACTAAGAAGTAGTGAACACGATACTATATGTCATCTTACCATTGTCTCTCTCTTAGCGTGCCTTAGCCCCAGCTTAGAGGATGTCAGAGTGAGTTGATGAGTTTGATTAGTTTGGTCTGTACTGGAACACTGGTCTTCATTCATGCTATGAGCTAGACCTGTGCACTTCCCTCCTACATGTAACATTTGTGAACTGATATTACCTACACTACTAACATATACTAGAACCTGCAATTATTTTCATTTTCAAAAGTATATGAAGAGACTGAGCTCCCAGTTTTATGTTTGAACACCCAGCCTTAATAGAGCTCGTTAGTCCGCCGCTTCCGGTAGACCCCCATGGGACCGCTGAGATCGTAAAATATGAATGGGTTTTAATGGAGGGAAAGTAATTATCTTCTGGTCCCAGTCTTTATATGCCCTGGATTACACATATGTTGATTGTGGATTTAAGTGATATTTTTTCATGCCAAGAGTTTGACCGTTTATTGTGCAATTGTTCAGTTAAATGCTGTAGAGAAAACAAGCCGAGAAAGACTACACGTCTCGTATGTGACGTCACGCTCCCTGCGACTGGCGTGGACAAGACCGACAATCTCCCCATCGGCATAACTGAAACTCTCCACATGCCCCGACTTATACTGGTTTTCACCTCTTTCGATGCTGTTATCCTCCCCTTGGAAAAAAGCAGTAAAGTGGAGCAGAGAGATCGCCATGTCTGCACAAGAGTGGTGGTGCCGTGTATCATTCGCGTCGAGAGCAGCGAAGAGCTGTAGTTCACAAAGCGGCCTCACACAAAACCTAACCTTTTCAAACTTCTTTGCAACAACACGTGTAATCCAGGGCATATAAAGACTGGGACCAGAAAATTATCACTTTCTCTCCATTGAAACCCATTCATATTTTACGATCTCAGAGGTCCCATGGGGGTCTACCGGAAGGGGGCGGACTACTGCGAGCTCTATGGTGGTGTCGGTACTGATGGTGGATGCATGCCCCCTCTCTCCCCCTCTGTGTGTTCCAGTGAGACGGGGACCACTCTGAACTGGAACGCTCCCTCGCACGCCTTTCCCTACATCACCCAGCTGCTGGGCCTGGAGCACTACCGCTACCACGCGCTGCTGGGGCTCACCGTGTCCGTGGGCGGGCTCACCTGCTCCACGGTAGGCACCGCACGCTAGAACGGCCGCTACGGGGGTCAAGGCTGGTCCCGGTCCACTACAGTCATCGAGTCTGGTTCACCGCAGTGGTCCAGTCTGGTCCCGGTCCACTTTATTGATCAAGTCTGGTTCACTGCAGTGGTCTAGTCTGGTCCCGGTCCACTTTATTGATCAAGTCTGGTTCACTGCAGTGGTCTAGTCTGGTCCCGGTCCACTTTATTGATCAAGTCTGGTTCACTGCAGTGATCAAGTCTGGTTTACTGCAGTGGTCTAGTCTGATCCCGGTCCACTTTATTGATCAAGTCCGGATCAGTTTAATGGTCTAGTCCGGTCCGGGTCCACTTTATTGATCGAGTCTGGTTCACTGCAGTGGTCTAGTCTGGTCCCGGTCCACTTTATTGATCAAGTCTGGTTCACTGCAGTGGTCTAGTCTGGTCCCGGTCCACTTTATTGATCAAGTCTGGTTCACTGCAGTGATCAAGTCTGGTTTACTGCAGTGGTCTAGTCTGATCCCGGTCCACTTTATTGATCAAGTCCGGATCAGTTTAATGGTCTAGTCCGGTCCGGGTCCACTTTATTGATCGAGTCTGGTTCACTGCAGTGGTCTAGTCTGGTCCCGGTCCACTTTATTGATCAAGTCCGGATCAGTTTAATGGTCTAGTCCGGTCCCGGTCCACTAAATTAATGTAGTCTGGTTCAGTTTATTGGTCTTTTCTGGGCCTGGTAAACTATATTGATGAGGTCTGGTTCACTTGAGTGGTCTGGTGTGGTCCTGGTCCACTACGGTTGTCTAGTCTGGTCCCCCATAGTGGTCTACTCCGGTCCACTAGTGAACTAGTTCGGTCCATTAGTGGTCTACTCCGGTCCACTAGTGATCTAGTCCGGTCGACTATAATGGTGTAGTCCGGTCGACTATAGTGATCTAGTCCGGTCCGCTATAGTGATCTAGTCCGGTCCGCTATAGTGATCTAGTCCGTTCGCTATAGTGATCTAGTCCGGTCCGCTATAGTGATCTAGTCCGGTCCACTATAGTGATCTAGTCCGGTCCACTATAGTGATCTAGTCCGGTCCACTATAGTGATCTAGTCTGGTGCACTATAGTGATCTAGTCCGGTCCACTATAGTGATCTAGTCCGGTCCGCTATAGTGATCTAGTCCGGTCCGCTATAGTGATCTAGTCCGGTCCGCTATAGTGATCTAGTCTGGTGCACTATAGAAGTGTAGTCCGGTCCACTATAGTGATCTAGTCCGGTCCACTATAGTGATCTAGTCTGGTGCACTATAGTGATCTAGTCTGGTGCACTATAGAAGTGTAGTCCGGTCCACCATAGTGATCTAGTCCGGTCCACTATAGTGATCTAGTCTGGTGCACTATAGTGATCTAGTCTGGTGCACTATAGAAGTGTAGTCCGGTCCACTATAATGTTGTGGTGGTCCACCTTGATTAGATTACTTGATGATTTTCTCTTTAGGTTGACTTTTTAGGTTGTTATTTTATAAATTGATAAATGCCAGATTTATGAATTTACCTAATTTTGAAGAATAATGATATTGAATAATCAAATTGAGCAGTAATAAAGTAGTAGTAAGTGATTAGCTGTAATTAAATAAAGTAATTCAATTAATTAGTAGCAATAAAGTTGAACGAATTGTAATTGTTTTAGATAGCGGGAAGTAGTAGAAAATAGTATCAGGGGTTTGTGATTCTCAATTGCCAATCATTTGAGGAATATATATTCCCTGTTAGTTCTGCACTTTTCCCCTCCTCTAGGTTGTGCCATTGCAACAGTCTTCCCTCCCAGCCTTGTGTTGTGTTACTGTATGACTGTCAATGGGAGAAGGCCTTTCCCCAAACAACTGAAAAACAAGAAAGTCTAGAAAGTGGATCTGAAACCCAACAACCAAATTGGCCCAAGGAAATCAAAACAAGAAGAGGCTCTTCTTACACCCAGCTCCTCGGAACTGGAGATATAAAAAAATATTATCTGGTTTGGCTGGCAGGTGCAAGTCTGTATGTGGGACAGAATGCACTGCGCGTTGCTCAAAGGCCCCAAGGCGAATGTTAGTGGGTCGTACCTGGATTGGGGCGCGTCTGTACCCATCAGCGTCAATGGGTTTCCCGCACTTACAGGTGCACCAAACAATCCTTTTCTCACAGTCCGGTGCTGAAGCACAAACGAGGCAAATGGAAGAACAACATGCATCTGTCATCATCAACATCAGCATCATCAACATCGATCCGTTTCTCTATCCCTGATGAAGACTCTGGAAAATGTCTGTCGGACAGACTCCCATGCACACGCACGAACACGCACACACACAAATACACAAACTAAAACACACACACAAGTGCACACACTTAAACACTCACACAAGTAAACACACTTAAACACTCACGCACACACACCAAAACACACATCAAAACACACACCAACACACACACCAACACAGACACCAAAACACACACACACACAAACACACCCACAAACACACAGCGAAACACACAAAGTGAAACACAGACATATACACACACAAAGTGAAACACAGACATATACACACACGCACACCAAAACACACCCACACACACACACACCTGGGACCATGCCCCCTCCCCCACCACCTGCCTTAGTTTCACCAACGGTTTCACCAAAAACAAGATTGTCATTTCATCCCACTTTTTTTCCCCTTTCTTTCTATCTCTCCCAAACGTTTTTTTTTAAATGTCTGATGACCTGGCCTCGCTCTCCCTGTGTCTGCCACACCGGTTCCTCCCCCGCTCGGAGGCTGAGTGAGAGGGAACGTGCCGGGGCAGGCGCCAGGCTTCCTGATCCCTGCAGGACCTGCTTGTTTATGCTGCTCCCCAGGGCAGCTGCTGCTGGGACAGCCTGCGTCATCTCGGCTGATCACACATCATTCCCGGGGCCCTTTCATTCCGTGTCTGGCCAGCAAGGCGCGCTGCAGCTTCCAAGTCAGACGGAACGCAGCGCTCATGGAGGCCTAGGTGCAGTTGTCCCGAAACACCGTTCAATCGGTGTGTGAGTCGATAGTCTCGCTGTGATTAGTAACATGTTGTTAAGCTGTGATGTATTTCTGTCAAATTTTGGCGAGATCTATTCCTTCAAAATTTTGCACATTGCAAATGTTCCCCGGAGTAGCGGTCTCACAAATCAGAACATCAGAAACCTGATCAACCTGCTCAAATATGCACGTTTTTATTTATTTTACTTCAAATGAGTTTCGACCATTCATGTTCCTTGGGGCGGGGATCTGAAGGTCAGCTGCGGTTCAGCTGACTGGCAGAACCACAGAGAATGTGATATGGCTGACCATCAACTTGGAGGGACAAATAAATCTGTCTGGCTGTGATCTTTCAAAACAGAAAACAAACAAACTACTACGAGGCAAAAACTCAGGCAAACTGGCAATAAATGCGGCTTAAATGTTCATGCAGCTTAAATGTTCATCAGTATATATATATATTATATATTTTTGACAAACACGCTTGAATCAATATCATTCATCTGCATGACCTCCTTGTCCGCGTCAATGAGTCAGCGTTGAGTCTTGCCACATCGGTTTGGTACGGCTCTCAGAGAAACATCTGGGCGATGACAGAGACGAGAGAAGGAATATTAATATTGCAGGGCAACAGCAAACGTCTATTAAAAACGTCTTTATTTTATGAGGACCGCATAATTAGGGAAGAATGCATAAAGGATTTTCCAGCACATTCCTTCAGCCATCACCTCGGCTCCGTGCCGTTGGAGTAACGCTGGAACGCTTCGACGGCTGAAACCAATATTCCTAAACAGCTTTATGTCCACGGTTTACCGAAGAGCAGGCTGTATAAAGAGGGCGTCCACAGGCTCAACAGGCCCTGTTGTTTTTTACTCCCTGCACGCAACACGCTGGCAAAGCCCAAAGCAATGGATAAGTTACCTCCATGTCGGAGTGATCTGAAGGATCATCATTGGATTAACATTTAGGGTATTTAGCAGACGCTTGTATCCCAAGCGATTGAGAATAAGTACACGTCACCCGTCAAACCCATCAGAAATTGTGCATTTGCACTGAAGAATAACGGGACATACTATTATTTAGTCAATGCTCAACAAAAGCCTACAGGTGGACTACGGACACAAGCCTTTGGCTAGGGCTCAAGCACCTTAACCACTGCACTGTCCTGCACTACAGGGTAGGAGCGTCTAAGCACAGTGATGACCTGCCCTGGTCGATGCCCCCTCCATGCCCCCCTCACTCCAGCGGTGGGGTTAGGACCGCTGCCCTTCTCCCTCGGTGGGCCTTGGGACTGAAGGAGCCCGTCTTAAGAGAGCTGCCTCCAGGCTATCAACAGAGGATTGGTGGGGCTTTGGTTATTTCTTACATTTGTACTTTGTTTACGGTTCTAATGAAGAAAAATATGGCCCGGGCCTTTTTTCTTCTTTGGCCCGAGCGCTCACAGCACAGAGGACGGCAAAGCGAGTGGACACCTGCCAACAATAGCCGTAAGCCTATTCCCTCCGTGCGGTTTTCTGGCACTTTGTTGGCTCTGTTTAGCCATCGCTGCTCTCCAACACCATCTCCCTCCCTCTTCTCCCCCTTCCCTGCCTCACCTCCATCCCCTCCCTCCCCCTCTCCCCCAGTTATTTTCCTCCTAGACCCTCGGAGGCTATGAGCACTGATATGTTTGGACAGGGCGGTGTTGGGGGAAACCAAGCCAGCACAGCATCCATCTCTTTGGAATTGACTGTTCTCACACGTATCCATATAATATACACAAGCTCACTCACATTCACCAGCACGCGTGCGCACACACACACACACACACACACAAAAGCCATGGGGAGAAAGCATTTGGGTTGACTTCCTTTGTCCTGGTTTGAACTGCAGTTGCTATCTCCATCTTTAATCAAAGCTCTGAAGCAGGGAAGAGCGGAAAAAAGTAAAGCCCACAAAGAACGGCCATTAGTCTGTTGTTTTCTTTCTCCAGCGACGTGACAGGTTGATTTCATTAGGTTTCTGGCAAATAGTCTGGCAAAATATATCATCCTCATCATCATATAATGTAACTCAAGAGTTGTTTCCAGGGTTCACTGGTTTGTGCCATAGTAAAAAAAAGAAAAACAAATGACTGTTGTTTATTATAGTTCAGCGGGAGTTGCATGTCTTTGAAATATGGTGTGGCATGTGGCCCAGAACAATTCGTTGTTAGGCCCTCCTTTTGTCTGTATATTAGCACTAGTTAGTCCGCATTGCTACCGTATCACTTACTACATCGTATGGGCATTCCCGTTGGATGTGGTGCTGTGTTTTCCTAGGATGTGTTCATAGAAAAACAACATAGATAGACACAGACAAAGGTAGCCTCGTCTTGACCTCCATGGCACCGAGCACTGACCCAGGGTGGCAGTCACACAGGGTTAGGGTTAGGTCACGTGACGTAGCGGTGATGCTCAATGCCGTGGGCCCCCTGTTTACCTCCTCCAGGTCCGCTTCTCGTCCCAGTCCCTGTTCGAGCACCTGAAGGGCATCCAGCAGGACAGCACCGCCCTGGGCCACTTCGGTGACACCCTGCTGAAGATCTTCAAAGACAACCTTCGCCGTGACCGGTATGCACACACAAACACAGAACCATGCATGCACGCAAGCACGCCCACATGCCCGTGCACACACACAAATGCACACACACACACATATGCACACACGCACGCACGCACGCATGCGCACACACACACATACAGAGACACACACACACAGAGAAACATACACACACACACACACAGACGCGCTCGCTCATTCGCTCACTCACTCACTCATTCACTCTCACACACACAGATGTTTGTGATCATTCTGCGTCGTCAAAACGCTGGTCTGTTTCTCCCCGCAGGGTGTCCATTCCTCTGCTGAAGATGCTCGATATGATACTCTCCAACAACTGCTTTGAAGTCTTCGCCACTCAAGAAGAGTAAGCGTCGCAGAGGGATGGTTTTACATGCTGTCCTAGTTCAGCCTCGCATCATGCTGTGTTTGTATCCAGGAAGTACGGACTCAAGGAAACGATCTTGGAATTTTCTTCCTTCACCTCTGCAGCCATCCGTTCTGCGTAGACCTGTTGGCGCTCTGCAAAGAGGAGATCAAGAAGTCCATGAGTATGCAGAAGCTTCCCTCCTGCATCGCTGTGTGAGTCCCGACCCAGCCAATCGACCCGCTTAAATTGGTTTTGTGTACCCGTTTGGGAGTGTGCGTGTGAGGGGAAAGTGTGTTGACATGACCGCCTTGCTCCAGGTTCTGTGGGCTGATCCAGTTCCGGGGGGCGGTCCGGAAGTTGGTTCTGTCCCAGCTGCTGGTGCTGCTGGGACATGGCCTGTTTGCGGTGAGTCTGCCACTTTGGATCAGATCAATCGGGACGCGATTGTGTCACTTCATCACTGTTATTGGTTTTGGAGAAATAATTGGATACAGTGTTACGGACATCTCTTGTTCAGCTGAATGGTGGCAATTGGGTAAATGAGAAGCTTATGGAGAGAATGGTCCGTGTTACAATTTGGAGTTGGTGTTGGTGTTCGGCCAGTCTAGGTGAAGGTTGTTGCTCATTGAATCTCCATATCTCCATGCCACCACCATTCACCTTCATCCGCAGGTGAGAAAAGAAACAGCCGGCCAGATGTACGAGATGCTGCTGACCTACGACGACGTGGTCGACGCCGAGGTTCTGGACGAGGCCATGACCCTTTTGAGCGACACGAACTGGTCAGTGGTGAACGTGAGCGCTGCGATCGTAGTGTCCCTCGTCTATTTTCCAGCGTGTTTCTGTGCGTATGCGCGTGTCCGTCTCTCACGGTGCGTTGCCCGATGTGCATTCCAGGGAGAATGACCTCGCCACCGTCCGGACGTTCAGGAATCAGCTCTCTGACATGCTGGGGGTGCCGCGTCCCCAGCTAGTTGTTAAGGTAACTGTTTAGGGATAGCACGCCCTAAGATGTACACAAGTGGATCTGGGCACTGATCAAGCTTGACGCCGTGTGGTGTGAAATGTAATCATTTGAGGTTTGAAACGTGTGTGTTTGGTATTTGGTATAAAGTATTCTGATCACTTGTGCTAGTTCTTCCAATTTCCATGTTTTATTTTGTTTTTTACTCTGATTAACTTTGAATCCTCTCTTCCTGTGACAGAGCCCCGCCTAGAAGGGCGGCTGAAACCAGTAACCCCTCAGCATGCACCCGTAGAGGAACAACGTAGAGGACGATCGATGAGGGCCGAGTTGACCACCGTGCTCCGCAGTCCAGAACCACTTACCATTAGTGCAATTTAAATGTTCACCGTTCAAATCCGTTTAAACCGTTCTAATCACAGTTGGATTGCAAAAAATAAAGATTGTTGGGCAAAAATAAATAGATGAAAACACCAAGGCATTTTTGTGATGTTTATTTATGAAAGGAACATACCTGTTTTTTCTCAAAGTTGAATAATTCTCCTCCCTTATGGTGGTGAACCTAAATGGGACCAGCAATGAAACTGGGCAGTTAGCAGTGAGCAGTAGGAGGAACACCCCCCGGCTCCCTGGCGGAGCAGTCCCAGGCCAGTTAACAGTTCCCTCGTCCTGTAGCCAGCAAGCAGAACGGGACCGGACGGGACCGGAGCGGACAGGGCCGGTGGTGTCCCCGTCAGACCGGGCCTTCTCATTAGACTCCCAATAGGAGCAGCATTGTTTCTGCTCGCTTGCTTGTCCCACGCTAACAAAGATGCAGTTGTTTTCTGATTGGACGCCTGGGTTGGGCCGGGGCCGGGGCTTGTTAACCGTTCGGCAGCCCTCGGGCCACGGAATCTGGACCCTATTGCATTACATTGGCTGTAATGCAATTAATGATGTAGTTTATTACTTTTACCATTGAGGAGCAGGGATTTCTGCAGCCGATTCACATGGTTTTTAAATGTGCCCACGCTTTCAAACGGAAGGAAGTTTGATCATTTCTTTGAGGGCAGTGCATTCTTGCGGCATGAACGACACATCTGGTCACTCGATGAATATGGGTTTTCATTTCCTCTTTTTTACAGGTGCTTATTTTTTTAAAAAATCAGACCCATGTATGTCAGTTCAGTGGGCAGAATGTAGTCTACAGAGCTGAGAAAAGGTTAGGCCTACTGTTATGAGTACAGTGAATAATGTTTAATTGTCCTTATTCTTAGGCACACAGCCGTGTCGGGACAGACACTAAAATATTGTTTCATTATCGACTCATCCATAATAGACTCGATTCCTAAATGAAACGAGCCAAAATGATGGCTCCACGACGTTTGTGCGGTTTGTTTTGCTCCATTAAAACAATATGATTCCGGTGGCGTAGTGGTACCATATTGGCTCTGGCCTTCGTTGCACTGGTCGCGTGTTCGAGTCCGACCTGTGGACCTTTACTGCAGATCATTCCCCCCCGTATCTCTGTCTCCCCATTTCAACTCTGTATTGTCAAATAAGCTTGAAAATGCCAAAAAAATAATCAAAAAAAAAAAATTCCATTTCATCGTCGGCTCTCGCCACCAATACGAACCGAAATCTGTGCTTTGGGCTCTAGTGTCTGGGGTGGGGCATTGATAACCATATCCATGATTGACCTTGATTAACATACAACTTAATGATGGCTTCCTTCACTCGGTCTGTCCCTTAACCAATGACACCAACATACAGCACAGGCCCGGGCTGTTCCCGGAGATGGATAACATCGTCCCTCTTATCAGCAAAACAGGACACATGATTTCATTAAATGCTCATAAAATGTCCTCGATTTCATAAACCCCCTGATTATTATTATGATCAGCACGCTTCACGTCATCGCCCCACTATGGATGGTTCCGGCCCAGTAGATAGATGGAGGCTTTGGCTATCAATGGCCCATATTGTCTCTAGTGGTGACACCCATGGCTCTGGCTCAGCCAACCCAGCGTCCTCCAGGGCACACACCCACCCTCAGTCAGTCTCCCTGCCTCCCCCCCCTCCCAGGGTGCTGTCGGGTTTTATCTCGGGTCGCTCAATATCGTGCCGCCGCCCGCCGCCCCATAATTCGACTTTAATTAATTCCCCAGCTAGATGGGAATTCCGGTGTTTGGCTATTGAAAGAAATGGTGTGCCGCCCCTGTGTGTGTGTGTGTGTGTGTGTGTGTGTGTGTGTGTGTGTGTGTGTGTGTGTGTCTCTCTCCCTCGCACTCTCTTTCTATGTTTCTCATTCTTTCTCCGTCCATGTCTCTCTCTCTTTCTCTGAGTTTCTTTCTCTCAGTCTCTCTCCCTCTCTCTCCTTCTATGTCTCTCGTTCTCCATCCCTCCATGTCTCTCTCTCTGAGATTCTCTCTCTATCTCTCTCTCTCTCTCTCTCTCTCTCCATGTCTCTCTCACTCCATGTCTCTCCCTCTCTCTCTCACTCTGTCTCTCTCTCACTCTGTCTCTCTCTCAGGAGGATTGATGGTGAAGCGAGCAGCTCTGCTACAGTGCTCAGAGGAAGAGAGGAATGCTAATAATTCTAAAAGGCTTACAGTTGGTCCCCAGTAGCCATGGCGATCGCTCTCGCTCTCTCTCTCCCTTTTGTACAATGGTGCCCTTTTAGGAGGGCCGAAAGGTGGGGGGGGGGGGGGGGGGGGGGGGGGGGGGGGGGGGGGCTATACTCCCTCATTGACTCACTGGTTTGATATTAGGACATAGCCTCCTTGCACTTTCCACTGTTGTACTTATTATGGGATTAAAATAAAGTTATTTGTCCAGGAAAACAATTGTTTTTGCCTATTTAGCTGTATACCGTGTTATGGGGTTTGGTTGGAATTAGACTTGGTATAATGGATGGAAACCCAACTGGTGGTTGTGGGCACTGGGTTCACTCTCTTAAATACACTTAAATACACTCTATATACTTAGGAGCAGGTTAGAGCTCCACAATGCTGAGCTGTGTGCAGCATGAATGGCTTTTTATTCATTTGTTGGCAAACTTGGGATACATGAAGTGGAGTCTCTCTAACTATGAATTTTTGCAGTGAAATGGTTGAGTTTAACGAGAAGCCATTATTATATATTTTAGGAAACGTCCACTACGCTATTCACAGATGTCTTTCGACTCGGAAGACTTCTCTCTGTTCCTCCTGATCCCCAGATTGCGATCAGCATTACAGAAGCGTAGATAATCAAGCTCATTTCCTCAGAGCAATCAGCGACTCAACAGAGAAAGCACCAACCCATGTTTACTCTGTTTGCCCTGAAGTTAACCTAGAGGTTTTTTTTTTCTTAAGCTACAAACTAACCATTGTAAAACAGACTCGTAATAACAGGGTAAAAGCACTGTTAAGGCAGTTAAAATGGAAATAAAAAACTTTTGAGTAGCAACAGAGTACTAAACATTCTGAAAGATATGTTTGCGATTGAATCTACTTTGTAGTACTTGATTTTCTTTAAAAATAGTTTGCAGGAAAATGGAATAAGAAAAAAACAAGAGACTTTAGGCTCTAGGAACAAAGTTGGGGGTTTGCCTCCTCTTTGCCCAACAACTTTTTTAGGAAACCGTTTCTTTGATGATTAAGGTATGCTGAGGCTTCAAACTTGGCCTGAACTGGGCCTATACTGGGCTTCCACTGGGTCTGAACTGGGCCTATACTGGGCCTACACTGGAACTGTTGTCTGTTGTTGAGAGAGCTGATTATTACCAGGTGGGACTCCTATACTCCGATACTTCCTGTGTTTTCTAACCCACACCTGGTGTTGCTCGTTGGTGTGATTAGCGACAGTAACAGTCCAGGTGCTCGTTTAGCTCGATTTATGGAGTGGAGGTTCACGAGGCAGCGATAAGTGGACCTCCAGCCCGTGTTCCAGTGAACAGAACATTTAGGGCTGAGTCGTTAACCACCGGTCATTGTGTGTTGTTGTTTTTGCCCTTTTTCTTCTCAATTGTAGCGTAAGAGTTGCTATGTTTCGCTAAGGCAACAGATAAAAGAAACAGAGAGAACTGCTGACACAGATCCCACGTTGAATGGCCTGACCACACGACAACCTGCTAATTACTGACCTCCTTCGGGAAGATTGGCCTGAAGTGTCTGTGTGTGTGTGTGTGTGTGTGTGTGTGTGTGTGTTGCGTGAACTTACGTGACCTTAAGAATCCTTGTAATGCCTCAACAGTCCTAAACATGTTGGTGTAGATTATGTACATAACACGATGTAAAGGCGTAATGTATTTGATGCCTTCCCCTTTGTATGTGCTCAGCCATACTGTGGCATTCAACTAAAAGAGACAATTTCAAAGGAACATTAAGTCAACAGGATTAAAAGTAACATTCGTGACAATAGCCATGACAAGGACACGCCTTTTCTTTCTCAATGGTGCATAGTGCCCCTACTTTAGTTTGTGACCCCAGATCTGACCAGTAATCAAACCATTGAACAATAAGCAGTTAGATGAAAGTCAAACTATCATGTTATATATATATATATATATATATATATATATATATATATATATATATATATATATACATATATATATATATATATATATTTACAAAAAGATAAATGTAACCAAGAAATTGTAAAAAAGAAATGGCAGTAGAAATGACCGAATATGATAATTACACGACCGATAGAAATAGCCGAGATATGATAATTACATGATTGGTTAGAAATAGCACCGATGCTATGATTATAAAAAATGACAGCTGATGTGGTGGTACTCCAGGAAGCCACAGCCGTCATATGTATCCAGCAGGCCATAATCAGCCGTACGCCAAACATGTGCCCTGCACTCAGGCAAAGGACCACGTTGTTGTTGGGAATTATATGTCCTTTGAACACAGAGGCAGCTGGATCCCTCAGCCCCGTGCAGGATCCTTGCTAAGCTTTGTTACTTAGAGGACCACAGGTTAATTGGTAGTTGGATTTGTATGTACCAGGTGGACACCCACACGCACACTGACACACACACACACACTGACACACGCGCACACTGACACACACACACACACTGACACACGCGCACACTGACACACACACACACACTGACACACGCGCACGCTGACACACGCGCGCGCGTGCGCCGGATTTCAATTATTTGGCTAATTGAATAAGTAAAAGTTAAAAAGTGCCCTTTTACTGACCAACGGTTAGAAATGTACTTAAAGCAATGTACTTGCAATTAGGAACCTTATAAACCTTGACAGTCCTTTGGTTTTGGGATCAACAATGTATATATATATAGCTGTGTCTGTGTGTAGTAGCAGTAGTACACAGCACTTCAGGGCTGAAGGTGATTATCTCTCCTTATCATGGCTGTCCTGAACTCATTTCATCATCCTTATCAGCCACAGCATGCTGCACATTCCTCTGCTGTGGAGGTGTCCCTGACCCATACAGGCAGGTCTGTTTGAGGAGGAATGTCTGTATTTATCAGCGTTCCACCGTGTTTGTTTACATTGTGTGTGTGTGTGTGTGTGTGTGTGTGTGTGTGTGTGTTTGAGTTGTATGTGCCCGTATCCGTATCTGTGTTTGTGTGAGTCGTGCGTCTGTGTTTGTGTCTCGTGTTTGTGATTCATGTGTATGAATTTGTGTCTCGTGTTTCTTTTTGTGTCTGTGTTTGTGTTTTTGTGTGTGTCCATAATGCGATTGAATTTGGTTCAAATCAAACACGTTGACGGCTTCACGTCGGAACACTGAAGGACAGATGCTCTGGTCTTATCTGGAATCCAGATCCAAATATCCAAGTCGATGGCCAACTGGTCTATCTGTGTTTAAAAATGACATCACAAATCCTGCCGAGAGCGCCCCAAGGCCTTCTGGGAAATATCTTGTTGCTCGGGTATCTGTCCTTCGAGGGCAAGGGGGCGGAGCTTAGACCATGACTTAACGGCAGCATGGGCTCCAAGGTCCTGCTGAAAGATATTCTCTTGTTTTACAGTAGTCTGGGGAGGACTGAAACCAGACTAAAATTAGCCTTGAAGCTTCTACATCTTATCCCCTCATGCCTCTCCTTGGCCGTCTCTCCAGTGTACTCAGTAGCCAGCATGAGGTTAAATTCAGAGTTTTCTAAAGACATAACCATTGTGTTGGTGTGCGTGCTTGTGGGTCTTGAGGGTTTGCTCATCGAATCGATCACCAGAGCCTGCCGGTTGTCTGAGCACGTCTCAAAGGATCTCTCTATACTTGGCTGTGATCTACACACGACACGTTGTGTCGCGTGTTTGTGTGGCGTGTGCGTGTGTGAGAGTGTGTGTCATGCGTGCGTGCATGCGTGAGCGCGTGCACATGTGTGTGTTTCTGTGTGTGTGCGCACTTGTGTGCGTGCGCTTGTGTGTGCTTGGGTGCATGTGTGTTTGTGTGTGCGTGCATGTGCGCGTGTGTGTCTGTGTGTGTGTGTGTGTGTGTGTGTGGAGTCTCGTCCGCCCCCAGTGATGCTACAGTGCCTGGCCGGCTCTGTGCTGCGCCGTGCCTGGAGAGTGACTTCATGACGGGGTGGGGGGGGGGGGGGGGGGCGGAGCTAGGGAGCTAGGGGGGGGCTGGGGCTTTGACTGCTCGGACCCCAGGGTCAAGGGCCCGGCGGCTGGCGGATGGCCAGAACGATGAGCTCATCCCTCCGAACGGTCCGCCCAGCTGCTTGTTCCCTCGCGCGGCTTCCACTCGACCCCCCTTGGCCCCTGACCGCCGCCTTCCCGCTCCCGGCTAGCGGGGGCCCCGGGAGCCCGGGGCCCGGCCAGTGGGATGATGCTATTCCCCAGGAGCCAGCGGCTGACGACTGGCCGCCTGCCGTCTCCTCGGGGCCTGAGGAGCGGCACGGCCCCGGGCCCGTGGCTCCCCCCCCTCGCCCCGGGGGAGGGCCCAGTTTGTTCTGGCCGCGTGCCAGTCCGGAGCAGTGGGGGGCAGAGCTGGGTCAGCTCTCAGGGGTGGTCTTTAAAGCCTCTGTTTGTTTGTGTGTGTGTGTGTCTGTGTGTGTGCATGTCTGTGTGTGTGTGTGTGTGTGTGTGCGTGTGTGTATGTGTGCATGTCTCTGTGTGTGTGTGTGTGTGTGCATGTCTCTGTGTGTGTGTGTGTGTGTGTGCATGTCTGTGTGTGTGTGTGTGTGTGTGTGCATGTCTCTGTGTGTGTGTGTGGGTGTGTGCATGTCTCTGTGTGTGTGTGTGTGTGTGTGCATGTCTGTGTGTGCGTGTGTGTGTGTGTGTGTGTGTGTGTGCATGTCTGTGTGTGCGTGTGTGTGTGTGTGTGTGTGCATGTCTCTGTGTGTGTGTGTGGGTGTGTGCATGTCTCTGTGTGTGTTT